>NW_020539724.1:23859226-23938615 GCF_003426905.1 Ctenocephalides felis | reverse complement strand
TGTTATCTGACAACTTGACGTCATGTGTTTTTAGTTGGAAGTTGAAACATCAGCCTTCGATAGCTCAGTTGGTAGAGCGGTGGACTGTAGGAGGTAAAATGCTGATATCCATAGGTCGCTGGTTCAAATCCGGCTCGAAGGATTATTTTGCACTGTTATCTGACAACTTGACGTCATGTGTTTTTTGGAAGGTTGAAACATCAGCCTTCGATAGCTCAAGTTGGTAGAGCGGTGGACTGTAGGAGTAAAATGCTGATATCCATAGGTCGCTGGTTCAAATCCGGCTCGAAGGATTATTTTGCACTGTTATCTGACAACTTGAGGTCATGTGTTTTTACTTGGAAGTTTGAAACATCAGCCTTCGATAGCTCAGTTGGTAGAGCGGTGGGCTGTAGGAGGTAAAAATGCTGATATCCATAGGTCGCTGGTTCAAATCCGGCTCGAAGGATTATTTTGCACTGTTATCTGACAACTTGACGTCATGTGTTTTAGTTGGAAGGTTGAAACATCAGCCTTCGATAGCTCAGTTGGTAGAGCGGTGGACTGTAGGAGGTTAAAATGCTGATATCCATAGGTCGCTGGTTCAAATCCGGCTCGAAGGATTATTTTGCACTGTTATCTGACAACTTGACGTCATGTGTTTTTAGTTGGAAGTTTGAAACATCAGCCTTCGATAGCTCAGTTGGTAGAGCGGTGGACTGTAGGAGGTAAAAATGCTGATATCCATAGGTCGCTGGTTCAAATCCGGCTCGAACGATTATTTTGCACTGTTATCTGACAACTTGACGTTTTAGTTGGAAGGTTGTAACATCAGCCTTCGATAGCTCAGTTGGTAGAGCGGTGGACTGTAGGAGGTAAAAATGCTGATATCCATAGGTCGCTGGTTCAAATCCGGCTCGAAGATTATTTTGCACTGTTATCTGACAACTTGACGTCATGTGTTTTTAGTTGGAAGGTTGAAACATCAGCCTTCGATAGCTCAGTTGGTAGAGCGGTGGACTGTAGGAGGTAAAAAATGCTGATATCCATAGGTCGCTGGTTCAAATCCGGCTCGAAGGATTATTTTGCACTGTTATCTGACAACTTGACGTCATGTGTTTTTAGTTGGAAGGTTGAAACATCAGCCTTCGATAGCTCAGTTGGTAGAGCGGTGGACTGTAGGAGGTAAAAATGCTGATATCCATAGGTCGCTGGTTCAAATCCGGCTCGAACGATTATTTTGCACTGTTATCTGACAACTTGACCTTTTAGTTGGAAGGTTGCAACATCAGCCTTCAATAGCTCAGTTGGTAGAGCGGTGGACTGTAGGAGGTAAAAATACTGATATCCATAGGTCGCTGGTTCAAATCCGGCTCGAAGGATTATTTTGCACTGTTATCTGACAACTTGACGTCATGTGTTTTAGTTGGAGGTTGAAACATCAGCCTTCGATAGCTCAGTTGGTAGAGCGGGTGGACTGTAGGAGGTTAAAATGCTGATATCCATAGGTCGCTGGTTCAAATCCGGCTCGAAGGATTATTTTGCACTGTTATCTGACAACTTGACGTCATGTGCTTTTAGTTGGAAGGTTGAAACATCAGCCTTCGATAGCTCAGTTGGTAGAGCGGTGGACTGTAGGAGGTAAAAATGCTGATATCCATAGGTCGCTGGTTCAAATCCGGCTCGAAGGATTATTTTGCACTGTTATCTGACAACTTGACGTCATGTGTTTTAGTTGGAAGGTTGAAACATCAGCCTTCGATAGCTCAGTTGGTAGAGCGGTGGACTGTAGGAGGTAAAATGCTGATATCCATAGGTCGCTGGTTCAAATCCGGCTCGAAGGATTATTTTGCACTGTTATCTGACAACTTGACGTTTTAGTTTTTAGGTTGGTTGAAACATCAGCCTTCGATAGCTCAGTTGGTAGAGCGGTGGACTGTAGGAGGAAAAATGCTGATATCCATAGGTCGCTGGTTCAAATCCGGCTCGAAGGATTATTTTGCACTGTTATCTGACAACTTGACGTCATGTGTTTTTAGTTGGAAGGTTGAAACATCAGCCTTCGATAGCTCAGTTGGTTGGTAGAGCGGTGGACTGTAGGAGGTAAAAATGCTGATATCCATAGGTCGCTGGTTCAAATCCGGCTCGAAGGATTATTTTGCACTGTTATCTGACAACTTGACGTCATGTGTTTTAGTTGGAAGGTTGTAACATCAGCCTTCGATAGCTCAGTTGGTAGAGCGGTGGACTGTAGGAGGTAAAAATGCTGATATCCATAGGTCGCTGGTTCAAATCCGGCTCGAAGGAATTTTTTGCACTGTTATCTGACAACTTGACGTCATGTGTTTTTAGTTGGAAGGTTTGAAACATCAGCCTTCGATAGCTCAGTTGGTAGAGCGGTGGACTGTAGGAGGTAAAAATGCTGATATCCATAGGTCGCTGGTTCAAATCCGGCTCGAAGGATTATTTTGCACTGTTATCTGACAACTTGACGTCATGTGTTTTTAGTTGGAAGGTTGAAACATCAGCCTTCGATAGCTCAGTTGGTAGAGCGGTGGACTGTAGGAGGTAAAAATGCTGATATCCATAGGTCGCTGGTTCAAATCCGGCTCGAAGGATTATTTTGCACTGTTATCTGACAACTTGACGTCATGTGTTTTTAGTTGGAAGTTGAAACATCAGCCTTCGATAGCTCAGTTGGTAGAGCGGTGGACTGTAGGAGGTAAAAATGCTGATATCCATAGGTCGCTGGTTCAAATCCGGCTCGAAGGATTATTTTGCACTGTTATCTGACAACTTGACGTCATGTGTTTTTAGTTGGAAGGTTGAAACATCAGCCTTCGATAGCTCAGTTGGTAGAGCGGTGGACTGTAGGAGGTAAAAATGCTGATATCCATAGGTCGCTGGTTCAAATCCGGCTCGAAGGATTATTTTGCACTGTTATCTGACAACTTGACGTCATGTGTTTTTAGTTGGAAGGTTGAAACATCAGCCTTCGATAGCTCAGTTGGTAGAGCGGTGGACTGTAGGAGGTAAAATGCTGATATCCATAGGTCGCTGGTTCAAATCCGGCTCGAAGGATTATTTTGCACTGTTATCTGACAACTTGACGTCATGTGTTTTAGTTGGAAGGTTGAAACATCAGCCTTCGATAGCTCAGTTGGTAGAGCGGTGGACTGTAGGAGGTAAAAATGCTGATATCCATAGGTCGCTGGTTCAAATCCGGCTCGAAGGATTATTTTGCACTGTTATCTGACAACTTGACGTCATGTGTTTTTAGTTGGAAGGTTGAAACATCAGCCTTCGATAGCTCAGTTGGTAGAGCGGTGGACTGTAGGAGGTAAAAATGCTGATATCCATAGGTCGCTGGTTCAAATCCGGCTCGAAGGATTATTTTGCACTGTTATCTGACAACTTGACGTCATGTGTTTTTAGTTGGAAGGTTGAAACATCAGCCTTCGATAGCTCAGTTGGTAGAGCGGTGGACTGTAGGAGGTAAAAATGCTGATATCCATAGGTCGCTGGTTCAAATCCGGCTCGAAGGATTATTTTGCACTGTTATCTGACAACTTGACGTTTTAGTTGGAAGGTTGCAACATCAGCCTTCGATAGCTCAGTTGGTAGAGCGGTGGACTGTAGGAGGTAAAAATGCTGATATCCATAGGTCGCTGGTTCAAATCCGGCTCGAAGGATTATTTTGCACTGTTATCTGACAACTTGACGTCATGTGTTTTAGTTGGAAGGTTGAAACATCAGCCTTCGATAGCTCAGTTGGTAGAGCGGTGGACTGTAGGAGGTCAAATGCTGATATCCATAGGTCGCTGGTTCAAATCCGGCTCGAAGGATTATTTTGCACTGTTATCTGACAACTTGACGTCATGTGTTTTTAGTTGGAAGGTTGAAACATCAGCCTTCGATAGCTCAGTTGGTAGAGCGGTGGACTGTAGGAGGTAAAAATGCTGATATCCATAGGTCGCTGGTTCAAATCCGGCTCGAAGGATTATTTTGCACTGTTATCTGACAACTTGACGTCATGTGTTTTAGTTGGAAGGTTGAAACATCAGCCTTCGATAGCTCAGTTGGTAGAGCGGTGGACTGTAGGAGGTAAAAATGCTGATATCCATAGGTCGCTGGTTCAAATCCGGCTCGAAGGATTATTTTGCACTGT
The DNA here is from genome assembly GCF_003426905.1 of Ctenocephalides felis. Lineage (NCBI taxonomy): Eukaryota > Metazoa > Arthropoda > Insecta > Siphonaptera > Pulicidae > Ctenocephalides > Ctenocephalides felis. The sequence goes on along the minus strand of NW_020539724.1, from coordinate 23,934,468 downwards.
TATCTGACTTCTTGACGTCATGTATTTTTAGTTGGAAGGTTTGGAACATCAGCCTTCGATAGCTCAGTTGGTAGAGCGGTGGACTGTAGGAGGTAAAAATGCTGGTATCCATAGGTCGCTGGTTCAAATCCGGCTCGAAGGATTATTTTGCACTGTTATCTGACAACTTGACGTCATGTGTTTTTAGTTGGAAGGTTGAAACATCAGCCTTCGATAGCTCAGTTGGTAGAGCGGTGGACTGTAGGAGGTAAAAATGCTGATATCCATAGGTCGCTGGTTCAAATCCGGCTCGAAGGATTATTTTGCACTGTTATCTGACAACTTGACGTCATGTGTTTTAGTTGGAAGGTTGAAACATCAGCCTTCGATAGCTCAGTTGGTAGAGCGGTGGACTGTAGGAGGTAAAAATGCTGATATCCATAGGTCGCTGGTTCAAATCCGGCTCGAAGGATTATTTTGCACTGTTATCTGACAACTTGACGTCATGTGTTTTTAGTTGGAAGGTTGAAACATCAGCCTTCGATAGCTCAGTTGGTAGAGCGGTGGACTGTAGGAGGTAAAAATGCTGATATCCATAGGTCGCTGGTTCAAATCCGGCTCGAAGGATTATTTTGCACTGTTATCTGACAACTTGACGTCATGTGTTTTTAGTTGGAAGGTTGAAACATCAGCCTTCGATAGCTCAGTTGGTAGAGCGGTGGACTGTAGGAGGTAAAAATGCTGATATCCATAGGTCGCTGGTTCAAATCCGGCTCGAAGGATTATTTTGCACTGTTATCTGACAACATCGTGTTTTAGTTGGAAGGTTGAAACATCAGCCTTCGATAGCTCAGTTGGTAGAGCGGTGGACTGTAGGAGGTAAAAATGCTGATATCCATAGGTCGCTGGTTCAAATCCGGCTCGAAGGATTATTTTGCACTGTTATCTGACAACTTGACGTCATGTGTTTTTAGTTGGAAGGTTGAAACATCAGCCTTCGATAGCTCAGTTGGTAGAGCGGTGGACTGTAGGAGGTAAAAATGCTGATATCCATAGGTCGCTGGTTCAAATCCGGCTCGAAGGATTATTTTGCACTGTTATCTGACAACTTGACGTCATGTGTTTTTAGTTGGAAGTTTGAAACATCAGCCTTCGATAGCTCAGTTGGTAGAGCGGTGGACTGTAGGAGGTAAAAGTGCTGATATCCATAGGTCGCTGGTTCAAATCCGGCTCGAAGGATTATTTTGCACTGTTATCTGACAACTTGACGTCATGTGTTTTTAGTTGGAAGGTTGAAACATCAGCCTTCGATAGCTCAGTTGGTAGAGCGGTGGACTGTAGGAGGTAAAAATGCTGATATCCATAGGTCGCTGGTTCAAATCCGGCTCGAAGGATTATTTTGCACTGTTATCTGACAACTTGACGTCATGTGTTTTTAGTTGGAAGGTTGAAACATCAGCCTTCGATAGCTCAGTTGGTAGAGCGGTGGACTGTAGGAGGTAAAAATGCTGATATCCATAGGTCGCTGGTTCAAATCCGGCTCGAAGGATTATTTTGCACTGTTATCTGACAACTTGACGTCATGTGTTTTTAGTTGGAAGGTTGAAACATCAGCCTTCGATAGCTCAGTTGGTAGAGCGGTGGACTGTAGGAGGTAAAAATGCTGATATCCATAGGTCGCTGGTTCAAATCCGGCTCGAAGGATTATTTTGCACTGTTATCTGACAACTTGACGTCATGTGTTTTTAGTTGGAAGGTTGAAACATCAGCCTTCGATAGCTCAGTTGGTAGAGCGGTGGACTGTAGGAGGTAAAAATGCTGATATCCATAGGTCGCTGGTTCAAATACGGCTCGAAGGATTATTTGCACTGTTATCTGACAACTTGAGGTCATGTGTTTTTAGTTGGAAGGATGACACATCAGCCTTTGATAGCTCAGTTGGTAGGGCGGTGGACTGTAGGAGGTAAAAATGCTGATATCCATAGGACGCTGGTTCAAATCCGGCTCGAAGGATTATTTTGCACTGTTATCTGACAACTTGACGTCATGTGTTTTAGTTGGAAGGTTGTAACATCAGCCTTCGATAGCTCAGTTGGTAGAGCGGTGGACTGTAGGAGGTAAAAATGCTGATATCCATAGGTCGCTGGTTCAAATCCGGCTCGAAGGATTATTTTGCACTGTTATCTGACAACTTGACGTCATGTGTTTTTAGTTGGAAGGTTGAAACATCAGCCTTCGATAGCTCAGTTGGTAGAGCGGTGGACTGTAGGAGGTAAAAATGCTGATATCCATAGGTCGCTGGTTCAAATCCGGCTCGAAGGATTATTTTGCACTGTTATCTGACAACTTGACGTCATGTGTTTTTAGTTGGAAGGTTGTAACATCAGCCTTCGATAGCTCAGTTGGTAGAGCGGTGGACTGTAGGAGGTAAAAATGCTGATATCCATAGGTCGCTGGTTCAAATCCGGCTCGAAGGATTATTTTGCACTGTTATCTGACAACTTGACGTCATGTGTTTTTAGTTGGAAGGTTGACACATCAGCCTTCGATAGCTCAGTTGGTAGAGCGGTGGACTGTAGGAGGTAAAAATGCTGATATCCATAGGTCGCTGGTTCAAATCCGGCTCGAAGGATTATTTTGCACTGTTATCTGACAACTTGACGTCATGTGTTTTTAGTTGGAAGGTTGAAACATCAGCCTTCGATAGCTCAGTTGGTAGAGCGGTGGACTGTAGGAGGTAAAAATGCTGATATCCATAGGTCGCTGGTTCAAATCCGGCTCGAAGGATTATTTTGCACTGTTATCTGACAACTTGACGTCATGTGTTTTTAGTTGGAAGGTTGAAACATCAGCCTTCGATAGCTCAGTTGGTAGAGCGGTGGACTGTAGGAGGTCACATGCTGATATCCATAGGTCGCTGGTTCAAATCCGGCTCGAAGGATTATTTTGCACTGTTATCTGACAACTTGACGTCATGTGTTTTTAGTTGGAAGGTTGGAACATCAGCCTTCGATAGCTCAGTTGGTAGAGCGGTTGACTGTAGGAGGTAAAAATGCTGATATCCATAGGTCGCTGGTTCAAATCCGGCTCGAAGGATTATTTTGCACTGTTATCTGACAACTTGACGTCATGTGTTTTTTGTTGGGAGGATGAAACATCAGCCTTCTATAGCTCAGTTGGTAGAGCGGTGGACTGTAGGAGGTAAAAGTGCTGATATCCATAGGTCGCTGGTTCAAATCCGGCTCGAAGGATTATTTTGCACTGTTATCTGACAACTTGACGTCATGTGTTTTTATTTGGAAGGTTGAAACATCAGCCTTCGATAGCTCAGTTGGTAGAGCGGTGGACTGTAGGAGGTAAAATGCTGATATCCATAGGTCGCTGGTTCAAATCCGGCTCGAAGGATTATTTTGCACTGTTATCTGACAACTTGACGTCATGTGTTTTTAGTTGGAAGTTTGAAACATCAGCCTTCGATAGCTCAGTTGGTAGAGCGGTGGACTGTAGGAGGTAAAAGTGCTGATATCCATAGGTCGCTGGTTCAAATCCGGCTCGAAGGATTATTTTGCACTGTTATCTGACAACTTGACGTCATGTGTTTTTAGTTGGAAGGTTGAAACATCAGCCTTCGATAGCTCAGTTGGTAGAGCGGTGGACTGTAGGAGGTCACATGCTGATATCCATAGGTCGCTGGTTCAAATCCGGCTCGAAGGATTATTTTGCACTGTTATCTGACAACTTGACGTCATGTGTTTTTAGTTGGAAGTTTGAAACATCAGCCTTCGATAGCTCAGTTGGTAGAGCGGTGGACTGTAGGAGGTAAAAGTGCTGATATCCATAGGTCGCTGGTTCAAATCCGGCTCGAAGGATTATTTTGCACTGTTATCTGACAACTTGACGTCATGTGTTTTTAGTTGGAAGGTTGAAACATCAGCCTTCGATAGCTCAGTTGGTAGAGCGGTGGACTGTAGGAGGTAAAAATGCTGATATCCATAGGTCGCTGGTTCAAATTCTTATATAATGATAAACTAGCTGTAAGTGGAATTCTGTCTTAAGGCAATTAAGGCATTGTGCCTTAAGGCAAATTGCTGGAACTTCCCGTACCAAAAATGTATTAACGATTAACATTTTTAAAAATTTTACTTCGAAAAAATAAAATTTTTGAGAAACTATAAATTGGACAAAAATTACTTTTTTTTTGAAAAAAAATTGAAAAAAAATTGAAAAAAATTTTTTTTAAATTTTTTTTTAAATGTTTTCTTTATTTTGACATATTTTGGAAGATCTGAACTTTCTTTCAAAGCAATCGTACTGCTTTAACTGCATAGAGACAAAATATAAAGCGCATAAGCGCCGCGTCGCTGTCTAACGGATAAACATTGGTACGGAACTCATAGGAATGTAAACAAAATTTATACTTATTGTTAAAATCTCTATAATTATATCTCATAATTTGTTGTGCAAATGTCTAATGATCATTTTTGACCGCCAAATGGCATTTTTTTTTACTTTTTTTGTTAGATCTCCGAAACCGCTAGAACTGCCCTTATGAAAATTTGATCAATTCTTCATCTTGTCAATACAAGTAAAATGTTTTTTGATTTATTAAAATCGGACGCTCCGTTCTCTTGAAAACTCAGTTACCGTTTTTGGCATTTTTTGCCCCATATCTTTGGAACGGCTAGACCTGCCTCCGCCAAAAACTAATCAGCACGTCTCCTTATCAATACGAATCGAATGTTTTTTGAATTATTCGAATTGCTTCATCCGTGTTCCCGAAATCTTCGACGAAAATTTTGTATCCATAAACACACACACACACACCCCCACACACACACCCCCCCACACACACCCCCCCACACACACACATACATCCATTTTTTCTAAGGTATGCCAAAATATTCAGAAACCTCTGAAACGTAAAGATATATGAAAATTTTCATTTTCGATTTTTTTGCGATTACTATAACTTACCCTACGGGAAGTTAATTATAAACTATATATTTATATTATCATTAGAAACAATAATGTAATTAAAGACCTACTTCAAATATGAAATGATCGGTTTGTCATTGTAATTTGCATTTAGAAATTAACCTTCATTAGAGAAATGAAGTAATTGCTGATTAAAAAATTCTATAATATTCGTTCACACAGTGGATTATGTTAAACAATGCCTGAACAAATATTGTTTTTGCAACTTCACTCATCATGTAATTGTGTTTGTAGAACTTCATGTAATTCAAATTAACATGCATTTATTGACTGCTCTAATCTTTTTAACTTCCCGTAGAGCAAGTTATAGTAATCGCAAAAAAAACGAAAATGAAAATTTTTATATACCTTTACGTTTCAAAACCTTTAGAACATTTTTGCATACCTTAGAAAAAAATGGATGTATGTGTGTTTGTATGTGCGTATGTGTATGTATGTGCGGATACAAATTTTCGTCGACGATTTCGGGAACACGGATCAAGCGATTTGAATAATTCAAAAAACATTGGATTCGTATTGATAAGGAGACGTGCTGATTAGTTTTTGGCGAAGGCAGGTCTAGCCGTTCCGAAGCTACGATGCAAAAAGTGCCGAAAACGATAACTCAGTTTTTAAGAGAACGGAGCGTCCGATTTGAATAATTCAAAAAAAACATTTTATTTGTATTGACTGAATGAAGAACTGTTTAAATTTTTGGAATGGCAGGTGTAGCGGTTTCGGAGATCTAATGAAAAAAGTAAAAAAAATGCCATCTGGCGGTTAAAAATGATCATTAGACATATGCACATCAAATTATCAGATATTTTATAGAGATTCTAACATTAAGTATAATTTTTCTTTACATTTCTATGGGTTCCGTACCAATGCTTATGCGTTAGACGGCGGCGCGGCACTTGCGCGCTTTTGCATTTCGTCTCTATGCAGTTCAAGCAATACGATTGGTTTGAAAAAAAAAATCAGAATTTCCAAAATATGTCAAAATGAAGGAAACATTTTTCTTTTCAAAAAAATTTTTTTTAAAAAAAGTAATTTTTTGTCAAATTTATAGTTTCTCAAAAATCTAATTTTTTCAAAGTAAAATTTTTCCGAAGTAAAATTTTTCAAAAATGTTAATTGTTTTTAAAAAAATAATAATTTTTGGTGCGGGAAGTTCCAGCAATTTGCCTTAAGGCACGATGCCATAATTGCCTTAAGACAGAATTCCACTTACAGCTAGTTTACTTTTTAGCTGGCGATATAATCTCATTCTTTGAACAACTGTAATATCTGTCTTGCCTAAAAAATATTTTCCATTTTAATAACCTCAAAGATTTATAGAAACTACAAATAATAAAGAAATAACTTCTGATCAATAAACTTACGTTTAGTTCACGGCATAAGTGTTTAATTTGTTTCATTATTTGCAAGGGACAGGGTAAAATATTTTTCTGATTCATGCATTTTTCATTAAATCAAGATTTGTACTACGATGTAACTTCAAAATGTTTTTTATCTATTCCGTTTTCTTTGTTGATATCGGTACGAATGCAACGTTGATGCCGGTACGCGTACAACGACAAATCTCTATTCACGTACACGATATCTAATCACAATCCCGTATAGAAATGATTTGATCGACAGCGAATGACGAATCATTGACACTTGACTCGGCCGTAACGCACTTCCGTTGCATTTGTACGGATTTAAACCCTAGTCGCGCCTAAAGTAGTTTTACTTCAAAAACATTTTTGCAACGTTCGTAACTTACACTATGAGAAGTAAAAAAAAATTGATATCAAAAATTCCTTTCCTACCGGACTAACGCTGTACATTTTTGACTATGAATTATTATCTCGACGAGTGAGAAAGGGGTGCAAAATAAATATACCCTTGAAACATATTATCTCCGGGCGGTTTTAAATTACACCGTTGCCAACAACGCGATGTCTTGTAGTTCGTTCTGACTTTACGATCATTAATCTCTAATGATGATGAATAATTATATTAATAAATTTAAATTAATTATCGAGGGAATTGGAGCAGCTTTGAAAATATTGGGACATTGAAACGGACAAGATTAATGTGATGCTTTGCCATTTTTGAAATTCAACTAGCATTAAATATCCAGAACGAAATTACGGTTGCTCCAATTTATCTCAGCGTTTCCATGAGGGTGCATTTTACACGATATTATAATTCAAGGAAATTGAAGTTGGAATAGTAGATTTCTTTACAATTTTCTTAAGACTGCATAAAATACATGGCAGAGGTAGTATACATTGCTTATTTATAGTTATGATAATCATGAATGAAATAAACAATTTATAGCATTTTTTCGGAAAATTTTAAGAAAGTGAATATGTAGGGGAGTAGACAAGTAGATAGGTAAATTGGAGGTTAGGTAGGCAGTTACAAAAGTAGACTGGTAATTACTTAGAGACGGGTAAACATTTAGACAGGTGAATAAGAGGATTGTTTGACAGGTAGATCATATAGAATTCAATTATTTATTATTTGAATCGATTAAAACAAGGTTCAAGCAACTTGCTTCATGGCAAAATGCCGCTTACACTTAGTTTATCTAATATATTAGAGCAACAAATCTAAAAGTTAGCTTTTTTATTTAAGTTAATTGTGATCAAATAGAGATAAAAATTAAACAGAAAGAGATAATAAACAAAATTCTGAAAATCTCTTCTTACTTAATATTACTTTTTTTAACTTAATTTACTTTTTTATTTACCATTTTTTATTGTTTTTCAGAGTAAAGGTTTAGTTGGCCTTTTTACCCCAATCAAAAGAAAATTAAAACTTTTAAAGAAACTTTAAAATTTTTTGAAAACTTCGAAAAAAATTGTTTTTTTAAAAAATTATATTCTTAATTTTGAATTTTTTTGAAAGTTTTGAACTTTTTTTTCAAAAACTCTATCAATAAAAATCACAAAAAATTAAACACAGAGAGATAATATCTAGTGGATGTGTATAGAGAAAATATATTGATATCTGGCCAGTATAATAACTGGTCGGTCGTAATAACATAATTTTGTTGTTCAAGATGAATTGAATTATGATATAAAATTATTGAATTATATTATAAAAATCTGGATAATTCAACACGGCAAATGATTCTTAAAATTTGTCTTATCCAGGGTTAAAGTATTTCTGAGCAACTCAATAGTTTTGGAAGTTTTTCCAATATGGTGATTTTCGGTGATTAATCTATTGAAGATGATAATTAAAATAACAAGTGACCAACGAATATTACGATCAAAAATTTGTTATTCGAATATTCATATAAACTATAGACTTTATCACCTGGGTGACTCAAGTGAACTCGTGCAACAGCGATGCCAATTTTCACTCAGATCAAAAATATGTTTCCAGAAAATAACCCTTTTCGCGCATTGCAATGAAATTGCGATATGAAATGGCAATGACTACTTTTCCCTGAATTGAGTTAGACTTCACCTCAGCTCACTTATCTACCCTTCGGTAGCCCTAGTATCCACCAAAGTTATGTTGACAAATAAATCAAAATTTTCCTAACAAAAACCTCCGTTAATCAATTTCAATAATTCTAAATCAAATCAGGGTGATATAAATTATATATTATTTTTTATTACACTCCATATATTTATTTATTCACCTTTTCCTCTGAGGAAAGTCATTATTTCGTTATTCAACTCCGACGTTTACGCTACTCGTAGCACATTCGTTGGATTTATGTTTATAACCGGAAAAGCATAATCGTATTTCTTGAGCATACATGCAGGTTTACTTCATCTTTTATTTATATCGTGGATTTTCTTCGAAATCACCTACAACTCGAATGGGATCGAGAGCCTATTTTCAGATACTACATTTTATTTTAGTTCCTTATTTTGTTGAGAAATTGAAGTTTGAAATGAAACTTTAAAAGTGTTATTTCAAGTAAATCTGAGTATTTGATTTCTAGAATATCAAATGGAATCAAGCTGAAGAATTGATCACCTGGATGTTTCGTGAACTAATAAATTTATCTGTCTTATGAAATTATTAATATTTCATATTAATAAAAAAAACTTATTTTTCATCTTAAGAATCCTCTAAGATATATTTGAGTTTTTCTTACTATTCTTCTTATAAATAAGATTTATCTGCCTATCTTTTGACAACATGCAAAATTTATATTTACCAATAACCGGGGTATTATTCTACGTATATTATTATCTCTTACGAGATCATCCCATTGAATCATGTTAGCAAAGCAGTTACTTTTATAAAAAGAGCTTCCGTATTGTTTTATAACTTCTTGTAAGGTTATGGTTATAGTAATTGAAACAAAATCGAAAATGATATTTTTTGCATATCTTTACGTTTCATAGGTTTCTGAATATTTGGCACACCTGAGCAAAAATGAATGTATGTGCGTGTGTGCACAATTTCAGTGGTTTTCGAATAAGTAGATACACTGTCCATTAAAGTTACAATTCGAATGTTTTATGTAACTTCCAAATAAGTTCAGTCATTTTTCCAAATCGTGACAGATTTTCACATAGTTGCATAACACTAATAACAAATTCACGCCTCAAAATTTAAAGCAAGATCAAAATGATATCTTCCATATATAGATCAAAATGATCAGGAAACTCCAACGTGAACTACTTAAAATTTTTTTAAATTTTATTTACTTCTAATCTATATGGCCATAGGATCGCATTTCCAAAATATTTATAAACTGCATAATATTGTAATAGCTACTGTCTTTACTACGCATGGTTAAAACTCTTTATTAAACATAATATTCGAGTAGTCTTACCTCAAAAAATACTCTTCCAACCTTATTTACAAAATTAAAGTTTAAATTTGATCCGAAAATCTTGAGTACAAATTAAATTGTCTAAACTGCAAAGATTTTTACATAGGCCAACTAGTCAAAATCTACACAAAAAAATTTATAACATAGAAATAATTAAAAAAATAGGAATCAGAATAAAACTATGGTTACAGAACACATCAATAATCTCTAGTATAACATTGATTTTTTTAAAACCCGAGTATATTACATTCTGAAAGCAATATATTTAAAAGAAGATTTAGTGAAGGTCTAATATCGTCAATCAATTAATTAGTGTAGTGCTAAATTGTTTTTGTCTTTTTCCACTGAATGACGATGAATTCTCGATAAAGACTATTGTTATTTAATTTAGTTTTAATTTTTATAGTTAAATTGATTGCCACTGAATGAAGGCTTAGATGCTAGCCGAAACGTATGGATTTTAAATAAATTTCTTAAAGCTCTCATACTATTTTTATTTATTGATATAATACCCGAATTTTTACCTCAAATTAAATATATTATTCAACATCAAATTCAAGACTATTCAAATATATATATATATATATATATAGATATATATATATATATATATATATATATATATACATATATGTGTGTGTGTTTGTATGTACGCATATTCATATTCATAAATACATAAAAATATATTCTTTTGCGTTTCGAGCGCGCTCAGTCATTCATTCATGTTGAAATTTAATTCAAAGAGAAAATTCCTAGAACTGCGCTGATCCTTAATATTTATAAATTCCCAAAGGCAATGTTACAAAGCGTAAAATCATTTACTTGATGAATTGAAGTAAAGATAGATAAGAAATAAAAGGAAATGGTTCCTTTTACATTAAGAAAACATCTTGAAATAAATGAATCTGAACATGAAGGAAGCGGAATTTGTCGATCTATCATTCTATTGGTTCGGTGAATTGATGGCTTTGTGAAATATTTAATGCCTTGTAACGGCCCCGTCAGTTTATTTTCCAAACAATAAATAAAATTTCAGATATGTGAGTTTTGAAGTCATTGGCGGAACGTTACATATAGATGAGTATTTTCTTAAATTAAATCTTGTTTTTATTGTGCATGTAGGCATGAACGGAAACTCGAAGCGGCATCAACTATCATATTTATTGTTATTTAATAAAAATCTTGGACCCACCCTAAGTAATGGTCATAATTTCAAGCAATCAATTTTACTTTTACACATAAGGTAGAGTGGGTCTTAAAGGTCCGCGGGTAAAAAGGTTCACCACCGATATTTCAAAAATAAGTTAACTTAAAATTTTTTTAAGAACAATATTTGAAAATAGATGGCAAAATATGTATAAAAAACCATCACTTTGATTCTTAAGGCGTTGCTATTGAAAGATAAACCATAATGTTTAAAAATTCATAACAAAAGTATTTTTTTCCTTGTTAGTAGTTTTGGTTGTGAGCACTGTTGTTTAGTTTACAAGTCCTTAATTTTATTATAACATGTACGTTGTTTGATTGTTTCATAAGATCCACTGTTATTTTTAAGTTAGAATCAACAGACTTTATTATATAACTTCTACAAAGACTACACGTGGTGTAACGAAGTAAACAGGACCAATAGAACCTTTACCAAAGGCGTAAACAATAAAAAATAATAAATAAAATAGTAATTTAAGTTAAAAAGATAAATTTCACAAGAGATAAATTAAATATATATTTATTTCAACTCTGCTGCTGAATATTTCTGATACCAGATTAAGGTTATATACCGTGTTATCTCTGTAAAAAATGTACTCACGACATTTTTAATTTGCATTGACTGAATAATGTAACTATTATTTCGTAAAATCTCTTCAAAATTCGAAATAAGGCTTGAAATAAAGAACAGTTTAATAACTTCCCGTAGGGTAAATTATTGAAAATTTTTGCATATCCTTACGCTTCTGAACATTTTGGCATACCTTAGAAAATATGGATGTGTGTGTGTGTGAGTTTGTATGTATGTGTGGATACAGTTTTTTATCGACAATTTCGGATAATTAAAAAAACATTCGATTTCTACTGATAGGGAAATATGCTGATGAGTTTTGGCAAAGACAGGTTCAGCCATTTTGGAGTTACTGAGCAAAGAGAGCAGAAAATAGAAATCGAGTTTTTGAGAGAACAAAGCATCTGATTTCTATTATTTAAAAAACATTCAATTCGTAATGATGGATATAAAAGAAAAATTGTACATTTAAACTTTATATCAGCAATTCCTAGTATAACAGTGACAAAGTTGCTCCAACTTTTCTAAAACCAAGACTATTTGTAAAACTGATTGATTCAAAAACTTATCAAACTAATAAATTCAGAATTTGTTAAATTTTTCACTTTGAAAGGCGCTTCTTCTGTAGAAAAATATTCGAAAGAGCCTTGGCAAGGGTCATTTAAAGTTTGCGCATTCATTCATCAAAAAATAAACATCTAGATAAAACCAGATCTTTACTCAAGCAGTTCAAATATGTTTTATTTGCATAAAGTCAATGATAATTATTAAATGAATATTTATAAATGTATAAATAATCACTTAGTAAAGCACCAATTATTGAAATTTATTCAAACTATTGTATTTTTAAGACAATTGTTGATATGTTCGGTTTTCATGGTTTTGGATTGTTTACTGTTCACCAATCTGTATTGAGCATTAAAAATTTGAATTAGTTTTATTCTTGGAATAAAACTGAATAATATATTGTTATTGATATGCTCTGCTAGTAAACAGACTTTGTATATGCAGATATGTATAGTAAATCCCTACCCGCGTACAAGACTCGTAGGAGTTTTGAATAGAATGTCAAACAAGTGTATAGAAGTAGAAATGCACTTGCCATATTGTGCAGGTAAACATGCAAAGTCGGAGATTTACAGAAAGCTATTCCCGTGACATTTGCATCGCATTTGTACTACCGTGATAAATTCATCTACCAAACATCTTTCACAAGAAAGTGCGCACAAGTTGGAATAACTTTTGCAGAAGTATAGTTTTAAATATTGATGTTCACTTCAATCAGTTTTGCACTCGACTTTGACAGACGCATTTGTATGTTCATCATTCTATTTTGGTATTAGCCGTGTGAAAAAAATTCCTCTCTTTAAATTTTCGAAGGAGAAGTTTATGTTTTGCAATCAAATCCGATTTACTAATTTTTACCTTCCCGAAGGGAGGGCAGATCCAATTTGCTAATTTTATGTTCTCTCGAGATTTCAAGCCAATCTGAATTGGTATTTTTCAAATAAACATTGGAAAATTTTATCTAAATATCTGAATCTCAATTTTGGTTGATTAGGAAAATGGTTATATCTATATGCCACCTGCCTTAAGGCAAAATGTCACTTTCAACTAATTTAGTTCGGTTTCAAGTCATTTTCAATCATATGACTCCAAAATTAAAAATAAATGTTTATATATGGGGGAACTAGTAGAGGCTTGTTCAGTTTTTTTTTTAAATATATCTCCTGAGATCCACTGATATATAATATTTTTATTTATATAATATCAATATTTTTTCGAAATAAAGATGGATAGTTGCTGTAACTATTTTTCTACCAAATCATGTAAAAATGATTTCACAAACATTGGTTGAAAAATAACTTACCCTATATTTGGGACCCTATAGTTGTAACATCTATCACTTGCCAGCACTTGACAATAGTGCATTCTTTAATCATTTTTAAGAAAATTGATTAAAAAATTTTACATTTTATACCCAATATATATTCTACCCAATCTTCATCACCGGAATCTGTATATAATTCTTATATGTTACAACTAGCCCCAAGGTTTTATTTCGAATAACCCCAGATGCGATTTTTTACATTAATCATGGTAACTTTTTATACAACTTATTAATCAGAAAAATTACACATTATCAAGAAATGATAAATTTGAAACGAAACTAGTGGTGCATGGCATCGTGCCATAAGACAAATTGGTGGAACTTCCCGTACCGTGATGAAATGTTCGAGAAATATTAAATGATTTCAAATAGATTATTATAAATATTGTAACTTTCATTATTCATATTTTATAGACAAAATATAAAAGCTTATAAATTAGACGACGACGTTTATATATTTACATAAAAGATGAATAAACAAAAATGGATCAAGCCAAGTTAGAAGGAAGGAACTTATCTCATATTTCTAAGAATTATATAAACTGAATTTCTAAGTTAAAATTATTTATTTTTTTCTTATTTATTTATTTCAAGTGTATAAGAGTTTTAGAATTTTAGCAAGAATCAAACTTAAAATTCGAATTATTTTTAATATTAAATATTCCTCGAACATTTCGTTACGGAAGTTTCAGCAATTTGCCTTAAGGCACGATGCCATGCACCACTAGTTTTCTATTACATTTTGCTAATTTCTCCTAGGGTAAGTTATAGTAATCGCAAAAAAATCGAAAATAAATTTTTTTATATATCTTTACGTTTCAAAGGTTTCTGAATGTTTTGGCATACCTTAGATAAAATTGATGTATGTGTGTATGTATGTGCGGATACAATTTTTCGTCGACGATTTCGGGAACACCGATCAACCGATTTGAATAATTAAAAAAACATTCGATTCGTATTGATAAGAAGAGGGCAAAGGCAAGTCTAGCCGTTCCGAAGATACGGGGCAAAAAGTGCCAAAAACGGTACATCAGTTGTAACGAAACGTCTGATTTTAATAATTTAAAAAATATTTTACTTATATTGATAAGATAAAGAACTGATTAAATTTTTGAAAGGCAGGTCTAGCGGTTTTGAAGATCTAGTGAAAAAAGTAAAGAATGTCATTCGGTGGTCAAAACTGATCATTAGACATATGCACATCAAATTATCAGATATTTTGTACATTTTATGGGTTACATTTTATTGGTTCCGTAACATTGTTTGTCCGTAAGACGGCGACGCGGCGCTTACACGCTTCGATAGTTTGTCTCTATGCAGCTAAAGCAGTGCCATTGCTTTAAAAAAAGTTCAAAATTTCCAAAATATTTCAAAAGAAATAAAAACACTTTTCTCAAGTTTTCTTTCAAAAAATCGTTTTTTTTTTCAAAAATTTGAAATTTCTCAAAAATCTATTTTTTTTTCAAAGTTTAAAAAAATAATTTCATCGTCTTTAAAAAAAAAATTTTTGGTACGGGAAGTTCCAGCGATTTGACTTGAGGCACGATGCTATACACCACTAGTTTTCTATCATTACAACTTTGTCTATTTATATTTTATTTTAGTTTATAATAAATTATTCTTATGCGTCTTTAGTTTAAAATTATTTATTTTGTGACACTTGATAAACATATCAATATGTTGCATAATATTTGATGTTTTTGGCAAAAATACAAACCAATTAGCTATCGGTAACTGACAGAAACACAGATTCTTAATAATATAGTATATAAGCAAAATTTTGCAAATCAGAAGAAATATAATTTATAATTTATATGTATTTCATATTTATATACAAAATGAAAATAAAAGTTCCATCGTTGCAGTAATTCAAAGCGCAAGTTCATTCATGTATTTAATCATATTCTTTTGATGTTCTTTATTAAAATGCCTTCGACTTATTTCTTAGAAACTTATTTTGCGTATGATATAGTATATATTATATTATATCATATTATATATTACATTATATTATATTATATACATGTACATATTGTGTATTTTATACAAGTTATATCACCTTTCAATGGATTCTTCGAAAAAATCATTAGAAGTGCGATTGCAGCGTTACTTTATTTATTAAAATAAATCACCGTAAAATGATGTCGACATTCCAATGCCTTTTCTGTTTGTGAGTACTTTGTAGAGAACTTTTCAAATGACATTGAAAATATAGTGACAGCTTCTTTGATGATATTGCTTTTATAATTAATATTAACAAGTTCCTAGGAAACCTTTATTATCGAGAACCTGTCCACTGAATTAATGGTAAGATCGATAAATATATATATATATATATATATATATATATATATATGTATATATACTAGCCGACCCGGCAAACGTTGTTTTGCTAAGTAAGGTATATTTTAAACAATTTCTCTATTTCAATCAAACTGGAAGTTTTATACACTTTCTATAGAAAACATTGGAACGGCCAGGTGGCAAACACGTTTAATGTCTTATTTTAATTTTAAAAATATTTTGCAAAATAATTACATTTTTAAATAATGCTAAAAAACTATCAACGGAAGAAAAGACTTTTATTATGGATTTTCAAAGAAAACTGTTTATCTCCAGATAGCAAAGTCATAAGAATCAAGGTTATCGCTGGTTATACATCTTTCTCCCTCTACTTTCACATATTGTTGTTAAACTATGCTTAACTTTACTGGGTTTTGATACATCGGTGGTGGAACTTTTTAACGCTGGACCTTTATATATTACTATCTATTTTTCAATAAATTCTGGAAAATTGGCAAAATGTTATTCGACAATATGTCCTTTTGATCGATACCAAATTTAGGTTTTGACTTTAAATAGAATAAATAAAAAATAATATAACCTAGAAAATGTATTGTAAATACCAATGAGTATATAATTGTGCAAATGAGATCTTTCAGAGCACCGTGTTTAAAAAAAATATGATTTGCAAGAAAATAGTGCTACAACGCCAAAAAGTGCATTTTCATATTAACATTTCAAAAAAGTTGATATTTTGAGTTTTTAGCAACAATTGCGGCCCCCTTTACTAACGTTTTTGTATATAAATAGAACTGCAAACAAAACTACTTGCTACAATTTAATCATAATTAATTAATGTTCACGTAAAGCATCCTATTAAACAAAATTGAACATCACCTGTCAAAAACGTTTGACATACGACGTATTAGCCACAGTCCATTGTTTTATTCAAATTACGCTTCTACAAAAATGTTTAAATTAGAATCTAAAGCTTCTACGCGATTTTGAAATAATATCCTCTCCTTTGCGACAACTAAGACTGGCCAAATCGGTTTAGCCGTTTTCGAGTTTTAGCGGATCATTTTATCGAGAGCTTCATTTTTATGTATAAGATATATATATATACGAAAATCTTAAGACTTGTTTTATACCTAGTGGTGTCCATACTTTAAATTTAATTATTAGCTATACAGAAATAATACATATCAAATGTGATAAGTTTTTTTTCAATATTGTTCAAGAAATGTGTAATTTCTTAGCATTTTTTTACTGATTTTTGAACAATACTTCTAAAATACGTTAAAAATTTAACTTTAAAACAAAAAGCTGATACTCTGGATATGACGGCTCTTACGATATCAATAAGGAGAAGTTTACGACGCAATTTTGGATATTGTAAATGATGAAAAATTAAATTATATTAAAATTTAAAAAATCCAACATGAAATACGAGTGTTATGTTTGAAAATGAAATGCTAGTTTCTTTAAATATTAATATTGCACATACGTTAAAAATAATTGAAAATTTCAAAATATTTGATTATAATCAACCCCCGAATCACCTCGATTTTCTACATAAATTTAAAATCAATATATTCTATATGCTTTTATATTATATCTAATTTTTTGTGTACTAAATTCAAAATAATTGAAAATAAATTTTTAAAAAATATGTAAATCGTATAATTTTAATGATAAACTGTTAAAACGGTGATTAATAGGAGGGGGGGGGCGCTAGAAAAAAAAGTTGCATGCGGGCGCTAAAGACCCCAGGACCGGCCCTGTGTATATATATATTTATATATTGTAATAATTAAAATATATATTTAGATAGTAAATAAACAATCAATATTATTTATAAGTCACACATCTTCAAAACTTATGTTGGCATAAAAAGATTATTAAATCTAACAAGAGAACCTCACATTTACTTTTCTGGGAATTTGATGAAGCTTTGCATGGCGAACACTGTAAAATATTATAGGCCTATATAATTGAACAAGTTGATTCCAACCAAACGCCTTAAAATATTATATGCCCATATAATTGAACAGCTTCTCATAGCTCTATAATATTTTAAATGATTCGATTTGACTATCAACTCTAACTAAAAACTCTATGATGTTTTATTTCTATTGTTGTATTTTTTATTTATAAATAATTTGAAAACAAACTCGATTCTCGAATTTAAAATTAATAAAAATAGGAGTAAAGAAGTAAGTCTTATTTATATCAAATTTTTGGGGGTTAGACAAACAACTCTCTACTTTGGCTTGCAAGAAATGGTTTAATCAAAGTCTACTCTCTAAAACAACTACGTGCAATAAATCGAATTGTAGTGATGCACATAATTTTTTTTATATGGCAATAAAATATGACACTTCATTAGCTGCTTCGTACATTTCTTGTAAAAAAGTTTTTTTCCTTGATATATAATTTGTCTGATATATAATTTGTCGTTGTACTACGTTATACATTTGGCCAAACTCTTATGCTATTATTGAAAAATAGAGTTCAAAAACATGTTTCCAAATAAAAACTGAATCAACTAAATTAATTGAAAATGTCGTGTGCTCCAACATTTAATATAAATGACGCGGCAACCAATTCTCGAAGTTTCAAAGACATTTATCAAAAAGCATTTATCATTAATAAACCGACTAACCTAGTATAATATGTCTTATCACAATCTGTAATATAAATGACAAGAATGAAGTACAAGAACTAAAAAATTAATTGATTATTGATTTTCAGAAGATTTTATTTTGAAATTTTATATTGAAATTCAAAAATTGCTTGGTTTACTTCGGCATATAATTTATATTTACAAAATAAAACTTGTAAAAATAATACATTATTTAAAAATAATATGTTTTTCAGTTTATTACAAATGAATATATGAATTATTACATAATGAAATTTAAATCAATATTATTAACTTCCCTTAGGGTAGTTATGGTATTGGGCGTTTTTGCCATTGCGACCCCATTCCTATATTTCCTGCTAAAAATTTCGTTATTCGCGGATTTCAATAGATATCAAACCAATTTTATATCAATGTTAAATTTGATACTATACTCATTAATTACTAACTACTTTTGATATGGGATCTGTTATACTAAGATATTGCATATTACAAAATAGTTTTCAACAATATTTATTTTGTTCTATATTTTGTCACGTTGAAATGTTTCCCTTATAATCCCATGTAAAATGCCATTCTGTATTTGCGGATTCTATATTCACGGCATTTTTACGGAACGCATCCCCCCGTAAATTGTTTTTTGAATCATTCAAACCAGACACTCCGCTATCTGAACTGTCATTTCTGGCACTTTTACCACATATGTTTGAAACTGCCGAACCTGCCTTTGCCAAAAACTAATCAGCACATCTCACCATCAATAAGAATCTATTGTTTTTTTAATCATTGAAATCGGCTGATCTGTGATCAAAATTGTCGACAAAAAGTTGTATCCGCACATACATGCATACATACTACAGACACACACAAAGGTTCATCCATTTGTTCTAAGGTATGCTAAAATGTTCAAAAATCTTTGAAACGTAAAGATATATAACAATTGCATTATTATAATTATTATAAGTTATCCAACGAGAAGTTAAAAATCTAATAAGATATGTCAAAGATTAAAATATTCATTCTATATAATACATTATTAACTTCCCATAGGGCAAGTTATATTAATCGCAAAAAATCGAAAATGAAAATTTGTATATATCTTTACGTTTTAAAACCTTCTAAACATTTTGGCATACCTTAGAAAAAATTGATGTATGTGTGTGTGTTCGGATACAAATTTTCGTGGACGATTTCAAGAACACGGATGAAGCGATTTGAATAATCCAAAAAACATTCGATTCGTATTGATAAGGAGACGTACTGAATAGTTTTTGGCGAAGGCAGGTCTAGCTGTTCCGAAGATATGGGGCAAAAAGAGCCAAAAACGGTAACTCAGTTTGTGAGAGAACGGAGCGTCTGATTTGAATAATTCAAAAAACATTTTACTTGTATTAACAAGGTGAAGAACTGATCAAAATTTCATGAAGGCAGGTCTAGCGGTTTCGGAGATCTAGCAAAAAAAATAAAAAAAATGCCATTTGACGGTCAAAAATGATCATTAGACATATGCACATCAAATTATCAGATATTTTATAGAGATTTTAACAAGAAGTATAAATTTTGTTTACATTCCCATGGCTTCCGTACCAATGTTAACGCGTTAGACGGCGACGCGGCGCTTACGCGCTTAGATATTTCGTCTTTATGCAGTTAAAGCAGTAAGATTGCTTTGAAAAAAAGTTCAGAATTTCCAAAATATTTCAAAATGAATGATTTAAGATAGAATGATTTAATATGGTTCGAAATTCTATTAAAAGTTTCAAATCATTGATCAACTTTTATTGATTATTATTGATTAATTTTAATTACTCGAATTTTGAATTGCGGTACGGGAAGTTCTAGCAATTTGCCTTAAGGCACGATGCCCTAATTGCCTTAAGACAGAATTCCACTTACAGCTAGTTTTCATTCATATATGCACACATGAATAATGTGTGTGTGTATATATTCTGCAGTTGAAACGAAGGAGAAAGCACCGAAGTGGAAATCGGTAAAGAGGTGCAGCAAGCGTACGAGAGGGTATGTCTGATGTCACGAATACTATTTGTTCCGCCTTGTACAGTAAATTGCTTGTTAAAGAAAGCGTTTCAACGCGAATTCAATATATAGGAAGAAAAATATTAGACGTGTAAAGATCATGTGCTTGATTTTCAGATAGAAACTTGTGCCTTAGAGCAGATTGCTGGAACTTCCCGTATCATTTTTTTTTTTTTAAAGAATAACATTTTTGAAAAAAAATTACTTTGAAAAAATTAGATTTTTGAGAAGCATTAATTTTTGAAAAAAAAATTTTTTTTGGAAAAAAGACTTTTTGAACAAAAATGGTTTCTTTATTAACTTCCCGTAGGGCAAGTTATAGTAATCGCAAAAAAATCAAAAATGAAAATTT
This sequence comes from Ctenocephalides felis, assembly GCF_003426905.1. Classification (NCBI taxonomy): domain Eukaryota; kingdom Metazoa; phylum Arthropoda; class Insecta; order Siphonaptera; family Pulicidae; genus Ctenocephalides; species Ctenocephalides felis. The sequence goes on along the minus strand of NW_020539724.1, from coordinate 23,913,733 downwards.
TTATATATCTTTACGTTTCAGAGGTTTCTGAACATTTTGGCATACCTTAGAAAAAATGGATGTATGTGTGTGTGTGTGTGTGTATGTATGTATGTATGTATGTATGTATGTATGTATGTATGTACGTGTGTGTATGTATGTGCGGATACAAATTTTCGTCGACGATTTCGGGAACACGGATCAACCGATTTGAATAATTCAAAAAACATTCGATTCGTATTGATAAGGAGACGTGCTGATTAGTTTTTGGCAAAGGCAGGTCTAGCCGTTCCGAAGATACGGGGCAAAAAGTGCCGAAAACGGTAACTCAGTTTTTAAGAGAACGGAGCGTCCGATTTGAATAATTCAAAAAACATTTCACTTGTATTGACAAGATGAAGAATCGATAAGATTTTCATAAAGGTAGGTCTAGCGGTTTCGGAGATATGGAGGAAAAAGTAAAAAAATGAGCCATTTGGCGGTCAAAAATGATCATTAGACATATGCACATCAAATTATCAGATATTTTATAGAGATTTTAACAATAAGTATACATTTTGTTAACATTCCTATGGGTTCCGTACCAATGCTTATGCGTTAGACAGCGACGCGGCGCTTACGCGCTTTATATTTTGTCCCTATGCAGTTAAAGCAGTACGATTGCTTTGAAAAAAAGTTCAGATCTTCCACAATATGTCAAAATAAAGAAAAATTTTTTTAAAAAAAAAAAAAAATTAAAAAAAAATTTTTTTAAAAAAAAAATTAAAAAATTTTTTTTTTTTAAAAAGAAATTTTTTTTCAAAAAAAAGTAATTTTTTGTCCAATTTATAGTTTCTCAAAAATCTTATTTTTTCAAAGTAAATTTTTTTCAAAAATGTTAATCGTTTTTAAAAAAATAATTTTTGGTACGGGAAGTTCCAGCAATTTGCCTTAAGGCACGATGCCCTAATTGCCTTAAGACAGAATTCCACTTACAGCTAGTTTTGAAATATTTTGGAAGTTTTGAACTTTTTTTCAAAGCAATAAGCTTTAACTGCATAGAGACGAAATATCGAAGCACGTAAGCACCATGTCGCCGTCTAACGAATAAACATTGGTACGGAACCCATAGGAATGTAAACAAAATTTTTAATTATTGTTAAAATCTCTATAAAATATCTGATAATTTTATGTGCATATGTCTAATGATCATTTTTGACCACCAAATAGCATTTTTTTTTACTTTTTTCACTAGATCTCCGAAACCGCTAGACCGCCTTCATGAAAATTTAATCAGTTGTTCACTTTGTCAATACAAGTAATATGTTTTAATGTGGCACTTTTTGTCCCGTATCTTTGAAACGGCTAGACCTGCCAAAACCTAATCAGCACGTCTCCTTATCATCAGCAATTGAATGTTTTTTGAATAATTGAAATAGGTTGAATCGTGTTCCCGAAATCTTCGACAAAAATTTGTATCCGCACACACATGCACACAAACATACACACACTAAAGTAAAGTTCATTATCTTATAATATAGGATATGTTAGCAAAAATAATAAAACATCCTATAAAGTTTATAGAAACCTATTAAATAATGTATACTTTGAAATTATATTAAGGTTTCGTACCAAACCAAACAATAGTACTCACAACAAAAAGAACTAACAACGGAAAAAAATAGTTTGTTGTTGATTTGAAAGCATTACCGTTTACCAACTTTCATATATTGTTGTTTAAAATTCTTAACTTGTTTTTGAGATATCTGTGGTGGACCTTTTAGTCTGCGGACTTTTGCCCTATGTCAAAATTAATGTATTTAATTATAGGTCGAATAATAACAAGTTGTTTTTTACTATTTTTTTATTTCAACATGATTGATATTTTTCATTCAATACCATAAGTAAATACACTACAACAATGTGTATTCAGTTTATAATACCTGAAAATAATTTTTAGGTGTACATTATTTAATTTTTTTGTAACATGAATTGTTATTTTAAAATCAACAGTTTTTTTAATATAATCTTTATAAAAGTATACATGTGAGTGGGGTAATAGTCAAAGTAAAAAGTACCAACTAAGTCTTTTTATTGGCAAAGTAAATTAGTTTAAGAAATGCGATTTTTTAGGAGGTAAATTAAATTACTAGTTATTGATACGACCACTGTTTATCAATATTTCTTTGGAAATACCAGGTCATGGTTATAATAAACAGTTATTTTTATTATATAATGTAGATATTATTTTGTAATAAATTTTGTACTTTATCAAATAAAGAAATGTTGGATCTGTTACTCCCTTGTTAGGGACAGTTAACAAACTTTGGAAAAATAGTAAAAAACATATTTCTATGCTAAGTAGTTAACTGGGCATTTCACTGAACATAGATCGATAGTTGTTTGTTTGATTCATGTATGCTGTTTATTTAGTTTATACAATATAATTACGGAAATTCAAATTTGACTTTTGTGCCCCATCCTACGCTACAGAATTACAAAATAAGAAGATTAAAGTTTTGAAAAAGCAAATTGAATTTTGATTCAATGAAAAGTCAGGAGACTAATCAATTGAATTTTGCTTAATTACTAGAATCTCTTGTACACTAAAAATGTCTATTTATCAATTGAATTGAAATTTCAATTCCGTAAAACGTGAGACAAATTTGAGCTAATTTATACTAATTTGAAGAAAAAAAAGTATGTTTATTTGAACAAGTTTCCATTATTGCATTGACATAGCACTCTACATTAACATGTTTTGTAGAATTGCTTTTAAAGAGCCAAAAGTAAAATTTTTGTTCGATTTCTTTCAATTATAACTGCTACTTGTTTACACTTTATTATTATTATTACTTTATCATTTGTTATTTTGTTCTTTTTTGTATGACTTGATTTTATGACTAATCCATCGTATTTGAGGACAGTATTTCAGAAATTACAAAAATAATGTTGAAAATTCACAAAATTATTGCTGAAAAAAGTGGGACATCCGTACCCAGTCTCTTCAGCTCAAATTTATGAAAATTTTTGTTTTTTTTAGGAAAATTGGGTTATATACAGAATTATCCATCAAGTCTCAAACTAATTCCATAAAAAGTTAACCAAATAATCCAATAACCTATATGTTACAATTTGCTCTATACTACACTACGTTCTACTACAATTTAAAATCTCTTTTATAGGAGATTTTATTTATCCACTTACCTAGCATGTTTACAGTCTTTGTGCTATTATATATGAAGTGTTTGATATAAAACACTTTTGCACCTATTATCCACTTAGTTTAAACTATAAGTTGATACACATAGTTCAGACTTTAAGATGCAACAACAAAGTTAAGTGCTATTAAAACGATCTAAGGCGATCATTAAAGAGATTAAACAGGCACTTTGAAAAGTTACATGACGTCCGTGTTAAACAAAGCTTTGTCATATTATATCGTAGTGGAATTTATTAGCAACTACTCGAGAAGTTATTCAATTTCGTCATCAAACATAATTTTTAGGTTTCTTATATAATACGCTATATTAAATATTATTAAGAATTATTAATTATTAAGAATAATGTTTATTAGTAATATGGTAACACTCGTGATGCACACATTTATTAGTGTCAACCATAATACACATTTATTTAATGATAAATTATAAATTATATATTTATAATAGCATTAATAATATGTATGATATTTAAAAACAATAATGTAATTAAGGTGTCATACTTCAAATATGACATGATCGGTTTGTCATTGTAATTAACATTTAGAACTTGAACCTTTATTGGAGAAAATGGAAGTTTTACTTAATTAATATAATTACAAAATTAATATTATTGCATGATTATATTTTAACAATCATTTATTATAAAAACAAAGATCTTTTCGTTGTTATGATGGGATTTTTGAGTATATACTTACATTTTGCCATAGTAAATAATTGAAAAGATAAAAAATAATAAGTCTCTATATGTCTTTATGTTTTAAATCTTCCTAGTCGTTTTATAAGCAGTTGAAAGAAATTGAGCCAATTTTAATGATTTAAAAAACATTCGATCCATCTTAACGATGTGCAGAGCCACCAAAAATGAGTCTTTTTAGAGGTATATGATAAAAAAGATTGAATACTGTCGTTAAATGTAATGATTTATCTTTTTATCTTATAGAAGCTTTAATATTGTGAATAAGTGTGTCACTGTAATATAAGTTTCCAACCAATAAACTAAAATTCAAATTTCATAGAAGGTTCACATTGCAAATTTATATGATTCAAATTACGTAAAACTTTTGAGTTTTGTTAAGGAATGTAAAAAGTTCGTATTGGATATTGCCTACATTAGAGTTTCTTACTTCCAGTAAGCCAAAAATCAAAAAAGAAATTTTTTGAAAATCTTTGTTTCAGAAGTTTCTGAACACTTTAGCATATCTTAGAAAAAATGGATGTGTGTGTATGGGTGTATGTAATATGGATAATTTTTTTTATTTGAATTATTCAAAACCCATTCAATTCCTATTTATAAGGACGTGCTGACTAGATTTTGGCAAAAGTTGGTCAGGCCGTTTCGGAGATACGAAGCCAACAGCAAATAGACATCAAGTTTTTGAAACTATTGAAATTCACAAAACTAGTGGGGCCTAAGGCATGGTATCGTGCCTTAACGCTATTTGCTAAAAAATTAGATTTTTGAGAAATTATAAATTTTTGACAAACTTTTTGAAGAAAAATTTATTTTGAAATATTTTGAAAATTCTGAACTTTTTTTCAAAGCAATCGTACTGCTTCAACTGCATAGAGACGAAATATCGAATCGCGTAAGCGCCTCGTCACCGTCTAACGGATAAACATTAATACGGAACCCATAGGAATGTAAACAAAATTTATACTTATTGTTAAAATCTCTATAAAAAATCTGATAATTTGATTTGCATATGTCTAATGATCATTTTTGACTGCCAAATGGCATTTTTTTTTACTTTTTTACTAGATCTCCGAAACCGCTAGACATGCCTTCATGAAGATTTGATCAATGCTTTATCTTGTTAATACAAGTAAAATATTTTTTGAATTATTCAAATCGGACGTTCCGTTCTCTTAAAAACTGAGTTACCGTTTTTGGCACTTTTTGCCCCATATTTTCGGAACGGCTAGACCTGCCTTTGTCTAAAAACTAATCAGCACGTCTTTGCAACAATACGAATCGAATGTTTTTTTGATTATTCAAATCACTTCATCCGTGTTCCCGAAATCGTTGACGAAAATTTGTATCCGCACACACACACATACACGCACAAACACACAGACATCCATTCTTTCTAAGGTATGCCAAAATGTTCAGAAGGTTTTGAAACGTAAAGATATATGGAAATTTTCATTCTCGATTTGTTTGTGATTACTATAACTTGCCCTACGGGAAGTTAACAATGTTGGGGAAAAGTGGGGATTAGTTTTTGGCAAAGGCAGGTCTAGCCGTTTCGGAGATACTGAGCTAAATATAGAAAAAATGACAATTTTTAGGAAACGAAGGATCATCCGATTTGGATGATTAAAAAACCTTTTGTTTTTATTGACGAAATGATAATTTTTGGGAAATGTATTTTTTTTATTTTGTTTTAAAATTTTTTTTTCGAATATTGAAAACAAATTGAATTTTCATTGCAATTTTAGCTTAAATTTCAAAGCTTACTTATATATTAAGATAAAAATTTCAAACTTTGGTCTTCATTCGAAGAAATATAGATTGAGTGAAATTTTGTTAATTCACTTTTCATGTAAACTTAATAAACGCCATCGTCCAATTTATAAGCTCTTCTGTTTTGCCTATAAAATACGAATAATGAACTTTATAGTAATATATTTGAAAACATTTAATATTCTTCGAACAGTTCATTAAGAAACGGGAAGTTCCAGCAACTTGCCTCAAGACACGATGCCATACACCCCTAGTTTACTAATATATAAAAAATATCAATTACATATCAAATTAGATATAAGTGGCGGCGTTAAATCACAAACTTTGATTAAGTCAACTTCTATGATTTACAATGACATAAAACGTCGAGTAAACATAAAATTAGCAAGCATGATTTTCTGGCAAAAACATAAACTTTTTTTGCTAAGGTAATAATAACTGTTTCATATTAAAAATTATTTTTAATAAAAAATATTAATACTCTTCCCATTTATACTTGTTTATCTATGGCTCTTCCTAAATGTAGTTTCTTTGTCCATACTACGTAATAAAAATTCGTATGTACAGTTTTGCAGTATATGTAAATGCAATAACTAAATCAGTAAATTCAATTTAAAATACCATCATAAGAAAGTAACTACGTACAAATTAAATTTCATATTAAATTTTCTATGTCCCTACTGTTATTACTGCATTAAACTCATCTTATCTCCGACGTTTATAATGATGTTACGTAGCAAAGACAACAAAATCCGCAACTCTTTTACAAAAACTTTTTATTAAAGTAATGAAGAGAGTGAAATTTAATTTTCTTTTCTCCTACAGAGTTTAGAAAGTCATTTATAGTAACTTGACATAAAACAACTACTGGTTACTTCATAATAAAATAAGTAAATGGAAAATGTAGATATAAATAAATGAACATGCAGGAATTTTAAATTCAAGTTTTCTTACCAATTTCTAAGTTTTCCATTAACCATTAATTTATTACTGAAGTAAAATAGCAACAATCTTAACTAAATTATGTATATTTGAATATTAAATAATATTTCATAAAATTAAAATTAGTTTTGCGCTGGTTTAAGACTAAGGTTGCTGTTTTGGAGTGGATAATACTGGACAAATAGGTTCTCCTTCTTAGGTTTGAAGTTTATTTAAAATTGATTTTCGTTATTAATATTCATTGTTTGATATGATTTTGAAATGGGTTGATATATAGACCTTGCGTTTTGGTTTCGTTGCCTAATATTATGTTTGCATAAACCATATAAGGTAGAGCATGGTTGATAGGTCTGCGGGTGAAAAGGTCCAACACCGATATCTGAAAAACCAATGAAGTAAAGATTTGTTTAAAAGCAATGTTTGGAGGTAGAGGGATAAAGATGTGTAACCAGCCAAAACACCTTATTTCGTAGGAAATTCATATCAAACATAAATGTTTGAAAATATATAAAAAAGTTTTTTTTTCGTTATTATTTGTTTTGGTTGTGAGTGCAGTTGCTTCATTTACGAGACATTGATATAATTTCTAAGTATACTATATTTAATTGTATTACAAGATGATTTGTTGATTTGAAAATAGATTCAAGTGTTTTTATATATAGCTTCTATAAAAGCTTCCATGTGGTGTGGTAAAAACAATCAACTGAATCAACTGTAAAAAATAGAAAATAGTAAATAAATAAGTAAATTAAGTTAAAAAGCGTTAAAACATACAAAAGATTAATTAAAGAAATAGATATTCCAACTATTTTGATGATTATTTCTGACAAAATACCAGATCAAGATTGTTTACAGTGTTACGTCTGTACAAAATGCACCCATGAAGTTTATATTTTGTATTGGTTGAATAATGTAGCTATTATTTTTTTCAATTACAGAAAAACATTAGATCTGTTTGTCCTCTAGCCGTCTAAATTTTTACACCCCGTCTGTGGTGTAAAATGGGCCAGGTTACAAATTTTTGGAAAACAAAAAAAGCACACACACATTTATACAATGATGAATTAGCTGGGATTTTTAATGAATATTGTCAGATAGTTGTTTGTTTGATATGTGTTATTTGTTGTGATATCATTGGTTTGGTTTTCACAATATAATTGCTTGAAGTCAAATTGGAGCTTTGTGCCCCGCCCTACCATATAAAATGAGTGACGCAGAGGGATTAGGCTTTTGTATATAAATTAGTGACTTTTTTGCTAGCGAAGGTGTAAACAATAAGAATATTGTAAATAAGAAAATAGGTTTAAAAAGCTAAATTATATTAAGATAAATTATATTAATAGTTTTTCCAATTTTGCTGACAAATATATCTGACGAAATGCAAGGTCAAGGTCATACACAGCATGATCTTTATAAAAAATATGCCCATGATGAAATTTGAATTTTGCTTTAGTTGAATATAGCAGCTTTTACTTCATAAAATCCTTTTAAAACTGAAAATAAAGCAGTGGATCATGTCAGACTATATGCCAGATGACAAATTTTAGAAAAATATTGAAAGCAAAACATATTTGTATAATTAGGAATTGACTGCAAATTTGCGACTGCAATATTTTTGATGATTCAAAAACTTTAGATTTATATCGATATTTTGACATCTAATATCACTACAGTGTTGAAAATAAGTATGATAGTTTTTGCCCAAAAGATAGACAGTTTCTTATAAACATTATAGCACTTCAATATTTTTTGTAACGTATGCAAACGTAATTAGCAGCGTAAAAATATAAATCAACTAGTGGTGCATGACATCGTGCAAAATGCTGGAACTTTCCGTACCAAAAATTATTTTTTTTAAAAGATATTAATTTTTTTAAACTTTGAAAAAAAATAGATTTTTGTGAAATTTTAAACTTTAGATTGATATATAAAAAAATTTATTATTTTGGAAAAAATGTTCTTTTTATTTTGAAATAATTTGGATCTTTTGAACTTTTTTCAAAGCAATCGCACTGCTTTAGCTGCATAGAGACGAAATATCGAAGCGCGTAAGCGCCGCGTCACCATCTACTGGACAACGATGTTACGGAATCCATAGAAATGTGAACCAAAATTTATACGTATTATTAAAATCTCCATATCTGATAATTTGATGACTAATGATAATTTTTAATTGCCTAATGGCATTTTTTTACTTTTTTTATTTGTTCATCATCTTGTCAATATAAGTGAAATATAGTTTTTGACACTTTTTGCCCCGTTTCTTTGAAACGGCTAAATCTGGCTTGGATGCCAAAACGAATCAGCACGTCTCCTTATCAATAGAAATCGAATGCTTTTTAAATAATTGAAATCGGTTGAACTCTGTTCTCGAAATCGTCGACAAAAATAGTATCCGCACATACGTACACACACACATATACACACACATATTCATCGATTTTTTCTAAGATATGCCAAAATATTAAGAAACCGTTGATACGTGAAGATATATAACAATGTTCATTTTCAATTTTACTGAAAGTTAAAAATAATTATAAATATTTTTTGCAATGTTAGCAACCTATCATATGCAAAGTTTTGTGAAAAAAACATTTTGAAGTAAAAAGTAGAGACTCCATCGATAGCCTTTTGTAGACATTTCTACATATTCGAATAAACCCATGATAAACCAACTTATTCTCGTCATTCAAATTTCTAGAAAAATATACTTGTATTGGCAAGTGAATATAAATATAATATGTTGTGACACTTGCAAATCACCATTATAAATAATTAAAAATCTGTTGTATTTTAGACAGTTTCCTTATTATTAGAGGGCATGAGATATTCAAACAAGAAAATAGTAGTTCAATCATGGTTTAATTCAATAACTTTCTCCTCGGGTCTCTCGGGTTGGTAGTATTAGTATGGTAGCCTTAGTACGTGTATTGAAATATACATCATGGGTATTAATACAGATTTACAAGTCCTTTCTGGGCTTCTCCTTACCCTAAGGGTCTGCATGAAATCCATTGTTGATGTAAGGTTATCAGTAAAAGCATCCCTCGAACGCCTCTGGCTTGGAATTTTAAATAAAAAATTTATCATACAAGTTTCACATAAAATATTGAAAAAGATCTGAACATATATCCGATGTAATAGAAAAAGTTAGTGGTTAGCATGGATTATATATTTCATTGTCACGGATTTTTAAACTTGCATTTAATAAGGAACATTTCCAAGTTGCGCTTTTTATATGAAATATTTAATAAATGGAGAATGAAAAGTATTTCCTTTGTCAGCTTTCTTATTTAGCTCTTATTATTTAAATAATAAATGAAGATTGGCGCAATAAGGTTGAATACGGCTTGTAGATGCAAAAATTCCATCTTTCACTATTCATGAATTATTTAAATTCAATCTTACTAGCCGAGGTTTTTGAAAAAAAAGATTAATAATTAATAATCTTCTCATAAGGTATTATAGTAAACGCTAAAAAATCAAGAATCAAATTTTTTGCATATCTTTACGCTTCAAAGGTTTATGAACGTTTTGGCATAACTTAAAATAAAAATTTTGTATTAGTGTATGTGTGTGTATGTGTAGTATGTATGTATGTATGTTTGGATACAATTTTTCAACTAGTGGTGTATGGCATCGTGCCTTAATGCCAATTGCTAGAACTTTCCATAACTAAAAATGTTCGACGAATATTAAATGTTTTCAAATAGATTATTATAAATACTGTAACTTTGTTTAATTAAAGTTTAAAGTTAAATTTATTTATTTAAAGTATATAAGTGAGCTTTGGTACTTAAGCCAGAATTAAAATTAAAATTGAATTATTTTCGATATACAAAAAATGTTTTTTTTTTTTAATTTTCTTAAATATTTCAGAAATTTTAAATTACGGTACGGAAAGTTTCAGTAATTTTCACAAATCGGACGATCCTTGCTTTCGAAATCGTGGATAAAAATTTGCATCGGAGCATACATACATACATACTACATACATCCACATACACACACACCCACACACATACATCCCTTTTTTCTGTATGCCAAAATGTTCAGAAACCTTCAAAACATAAAGATATATTAAAAATGTTATTTCGATTTTCTTGAGATTACTATAACTTACCCTACGGGTATGTAATAAATACCCAAGTTATTTATTGAAGTAAAACTTCTTTAGGCGCGAATAGGGTGTAAATCCGTACAAATGCAACGGAAGTGCGTTATGGCAGATAAGATAAGATAAAAGTCGAGTGCCAATGATTCGTCATTTGCTCTCGATTATATCATTTCTATAATCAGCAGTTACTCTATTTCTCTAATGAAGGTTCATTTTTAAATGCTAATTACAATGACAAATGATTATGTCATATTTGAAGTATGACTTTAATTACATTATTGTTTTTACATATTATACATATTTTTAATGCTATTATAAATATATAATTTATAATTGATCACTATATAAATGTGTATAATTGTTGACACTAATAATAATGTGCATCACGAGTGTCACTATATTGTTAATAAACATTGTTCAAAATTGTTATATGAAGTATTTATTTTTACTTAATGCCATCTTGTATAATAGCAAATAAGTTTTACTTCAAGCGCGTGTGAACCTTACGCGCACTCTTTTTTTTATAAAGTGATAAGTGCATATCTGCAAATCTATTCTATCTATATGGAAAGCATCTGGTTATGTATTCATTCAAGGAGTGCATATTATCAATTACTCCTCAAGTGAGAATTGAGGCAATAGGATGAATACAATTGAAGTACGGAAATTGAAATTCAAATTGTTGGCAAAAGAAATATTTAGTTTAATTTTAAAGAACATCATGGTGAGGTCAGTTATTAGAAGATTATCACCAGAATTGAGTTCTGTGGAAGGTTAGTCAAGTAGGCTAAACTTTATTACTAGTAAATTATATATGCCATGGCATAACGGATAAGCGTACTGCCTCGTGTGGACGGCGTCGTGAGTTTGAACCTCCGCTCTGGATATCCTGACATCATGCGGTAGTGATATTGTTTTACTTGAAAATATAGATCAAAATAGGGTTTCCAATTGAAATTAGCCCAATTCGGGCATTGCGCTGTAAAATGACAATGGAAAATCACACATACTAATATTCCCTAATTCGAGTTAGAATTTAACTAAGCTTAAGAACCTGCTCTAGGGCAGTACTACCCATTATTATTTTATTAATAGTAAATTAAGAAGAAACAGCATAACCAAACTTTTCGAAAAACTAACACCCTACCTAATGTGATGTTTTCTGATAGTTTTTTATAACCACCTGGTGGTTTAGAGTCTAAAACTTCAGACTAACACATACAACTATATGTTTATGTGCCAAACTATTAAATATAACTGAAAATTAAAATAAAAATTGTATGCATCAAGCATGAAATTTTTCTCAAAGTTGAAAAATAATCAGAGTCCTACATCATGACATAACTACATTGGGTATATTTAGGAAAAAAATATTTAAAAATATTTGGACATGTGTTTCGACAAACGAACATTTGTTTTTGAATAAGTATTACAAATCCAAGAATATATTTGATTGATCGTTTTATAAAGACACTGTAGAGGTCTGAAAGTTCGGACGGTTCGCTAAACAGAAAATAATTTGTAATAATTAGATAATAATCAAAATGAACAAAATATAGTAAGATTACATCATAGACCTTAGTATAGATAAATGTCTTACTTAATACAAAATATATGTGAATATTGCATATAGTACAATAAACTATTAATTTTATATTTACCTTTAATTTCTTCTTCACACCAAGTTCAGTTCAAAATTATCTGAAACAACAATAAAATTAAGTCAGTCAAAGTGCTTTTTTTGGTAAAAAGTCATACTAATAATCTCAGTATGAAATACTGCTACTGAACAAATTAAAACAATATAGAACATCCTTTAGCATCAAAACACAATGGAGATTTATTTTTGCCGGATATTTTACGTTTTTATGACAAGGCTATAAATAACTAAAATGATATATCCTCTTTTTGCAAGACAAACAGATGGTTCCTAGATTGTGTTTCAAAATTAATTGGGAAATAAAAATATATCTCAAAATACTACACAATTAGTTTAGAGACACCATAGTTATATATACATATCATTTTCTATGTATCATAAGTTTTATGTTTTTATAACAATGCTATACTATATATAGTAAATTAAATATAAACTAGCTGTAAGTGGAATTCTGTCTTAAGGCAATTAGGGCATCGTGCCTTAAGGCAAATTGCTGGAACTTCCCGTACCAAAATTGTTATTTTTTTAAAACGATTAATATTTTTGAAAAATAATTACTTCGAAAAAATAAGATTTTTGAGAAACTATAAATTTGACAAAAAAAATTTTTTTTAAGTTTTTTTTTGATAAAAAAATGTTTTCTTTATTTTGACATATGTTGGAAGATCTGAACTTTTTTCAAGCAATCGTACTGCTTTAACTGCATAGAGACAAAATATAAAGCGCGTAAGCGCCGCGTCGCTGTCTAACGGGTAAACATTGGTACGGACCCTATAGGAATGTAAACAAAATTTATACTTATTGTTAAAATCTCTATAAAATATCTGATAATTTGATGTGCATATGTCTAATGATCATTTTTGACCGCCAAATGGCATTTTTTTTTACTTTTTTCGTTAGATCTCCGAAACCGCTAGACCTGCCCTTATGAAAATTTGATCAAATCTTCATCATGTCAATACAAGTAAAATGTTTTTTGAATTATTAAAATCGGACGCTCCGTTCTCTTAAAAACTGAGGTACCTGTTTTGGCACTTTTTGCCCCATATCTTTGGAACGTTCCCAAAATCGTCGACGAAAATTTGTATCCGCACACACATACATACACGCACACACACACACATGCACACACACACATACATTTTTTTTAAGGTATGCCAAAATATTCAGAAACCGCTGAAACGTAAAGATATATAAAAATTTTCATTTTCGATTTTTTTGCGATTACTATAACTTACCCTAAGGGAAGTTAATAAATAAATCTCAATTAAATTATTATTAATTCAATTGAATATAAATATATAAATCTTAAATAATTCAATTATTACACATTTTGGTAAGTTAATGCAACTTGCCTTAAGGCAAAATGCCACTTTTAACTATTTTTTTTAAGTTTTCTTCGAATTCTAAATGTTATCAGTTTTGTATTTTCTCGGCCTCCTTAGCCTTTAAAAAATGATATTTTTTTCTGATATATAAATTTTGCTAATGATATGTTTTTTAAATTATATTTTCAATTTATTACTCAGCTGATTATTATTATTATTGTATTCATTAATATTTTGAGCATTTCATAATATTAACCATAACTTCAACAGGCAAACACTTTAATAAATTTTTCAAAATTGTTTATTATTGATTCATTGAAACTTATTCTGTACTAAATCCAGTGTGTAATATTTTCTACAATATATGAAATGCTCAGAAATAAATTTTTCGGAATCATGTATGTAATATGCATTACTTTAAAATGCACTGACAGATATGAAATCCCATCTCCTTTTATTCTGAACCTATTTATTGGCAAGGTATATAAAGTAACATCCTACCAATAAATACGTTCCCAATAATAAATATCACATACGGCATTTCAGAACCATTTTGTAGCAAAACTCTTCTATAGAAACGCATAAATATTATGCTAAATCACGAGCAGCTTTATTTTCAAGAGGAAAAATAACATTTTCATTGCAATATTTTCTCATAGAATAAACCACTCGCAACGGTTTCTTATGTGACACACATATGTACAGGAAAAATCGAAGAAAATAATATGAGAAAATTTTACTTGCGCTCCATTTTCACTCGATACCGATAAAGTTGTAAAGAATGATTTATGTTTTATATTTTGTTATCTCGAAAAGTATGTGCACTTCGAATTGAGTGGTATTGATTTTAGTCTTTACAGATGTTGTACAAGGAAAATTAGGTTTTTGTCTTGATTTTACATATCATTTTTCTGCTTGTCATAAAAGTTTTTCTTTTAAAGTAATAGTATTCTGGAACCTTGCCATTTTAAATATAGAACACTTCAATTGATTCCAAAAATTATACAAATTATCCATAGTGCAAGTTTATTAAGGCTGGGTTATAAAGAAAATTGATTTAATATTTTGTATTTTTAGCTTCTTGAAGCAAAAGATTATATTAGCCAAATTTGCAAATTATATATTTTCTGGGTGTTAGTCATTATGAATCGATTGGCATCAAAATCGGAAGAAATATGTATGTGTGTATGTTTATGTGAGCCAGAACTTTATCTTTCCTCGACGTTTTGTCAAGAAAAGAAGCATCAATGCCATTAACTAATTTTTCGTTTTATAAAACTCAATAAAGTTTTGCAATAATTTGTGAGACTATTGGAAGTCATCTTTTTAGAATCAGCAGTAAAGTCCAAAAAATCGTCAATATTTCCGCCAACAATCTTAAACTGATTTTAAAAATTCATAAACTTTTTCAAAGATAACATTTGGAAATTGCAATAATTAGTTTTTGGTATAAATTGGACGCCGTTTTTTCTGAAAATAATTAATGAAAATGTTTTTTTGACCATTTGAATAAAAAGAAAATTGTCTAAATAAACATCCTAAAATAACATAGGCCCAAAAAAGTGGTTTATTATAAAAATTCGTTAAAGATTGCAGTAATGGAACTCAGGTTACTGCAGCCCAATAGTAGAATTGAATACATATTGAAAAGTGCATTATTTCAAAAGATCGTTATTTACCTAAAGTTTATCCAACTTTCTTTAAGACAAAAATACAATCAGTCAATATTTGTGTGTGCGCGTGTGTGTGTGCGTGTGTGTGTGGATACAAAATTTTGTCGACGATTTCGGAAACATCGATCAACCGATTTGAATAATTAAAAAAACATTCGTTTTGTATTGATAAAGAGATGTGCTGATTAGTTTTTGGCGGAAGCAGGTCTGACCGTTTCGAAGATACGGGGAAAAAACCATAAACGGTAACTCAGTTTTTAAGAGAACAGAGCGTCCGATTTTAATAATTCGAAAAACATTTTGCTTGTATTGACAAGGTGAAAAATTGATCAAAATTTCAAGTTTTGGAGATTTAGTGAAAATAGTATAAAAATGCTTTTTGGCGGTCAAAAATAACCATTAGACATATGTACATCAAATTATCAGATATTTTATAGAGATTTTAACAATAAGTATAAATTTTGTTTACATTTCTATAGGTTACGTACCAATGTTCTATTAGATGACAAAGCGGCGCTTACGCGCTTCGATATTACGCCTCTATTTAGTTAAAGCAGTACGATTTTTTTGAAAAAAAGTTCAGAACTTTCAATATAGTTCAAAATAAAGAAAAAAAAATTCAAAAAGTCATTTAAAAAAAAATTGTTCAAAAATCTAATTTTTTCAAAGTATTTCAAATCTTATAAGATTGAATCAAGTTATTACGTTGTCGCTGTTTAAGTTTCATCTACCTTTGTTTTAGTTTAATGCCTCTGGGTGGTTTTAGCCAAAAAGCAAATAGTCTGCCTCGCAATACAAAAGCATTGATAGTACCGCATGCAATACTCTATGTTATTTTACTAAATTTACATCAAACATGTAATTGAATATATTATTTGGAATTATCATCGTAGCAATTTCACGTACTTCAGTAATGCAATACAAATAATTCTATAGCAACATCAATTTGGAATTTATATGTATGTTCAGCTACAGTGCTTTCTAGTTTACTAATCAATTATTTAAAGCTCAATTTCATACGAAATGTGTTTTGTCAACATAGTTTGTTCTCGTATATTTTTCTGTGCGACTGGAGTATTAGGTATAAGAAAAAGCAAATAAATTCGTTCACATACACACACAGCCATACATATACATACACACTCACACACACATATTCTTACTTACAGTTAGTTAATCTTAGTGTTAAAATAGAAAATTCAATAATCTATTTTACCGGGGTATGGTGATGCACTACACTATGTAATATTAACATGAAACTTGCAATTAAACATTATTTCACAAAATACTAAGTCATAAAATCACAAATGAATATTATGTAGTATATGGGTTGTCTGTAAACTGGTTAAAGTTTACCAAAATTTTACAAATGTGTGGAAATAATTGCGAATCCTTTGCGCAACATTTTATTTTGTGAGAAAATAAAAGTGATTTGTGTCGCACAGTGTGTTGAGTTTATTGCAAATCATTATAAATAATCAAAAATGATCATTTTATTATTCTACGTTTAGACAATTTTTCTTCGACTTGTAGTACAGTCGGGTTAGAAAAGTCTATATTGTGTTTTAAAGTATTAATGTGGTCCGCAAGCATAGTTTTAAAATGTCTGGGGGTTCTTGAATTATTTTTATGTTGATACAAACGTTTAATCTAGTTCTGTCACGTTTCTCCTATGTAAATTAAATCACAATCAAGACAATTTATTTGATAGACAAAATTTCTAAGTCGTTTGATGTTAAAAGGAGTTTTGGTTTTGCTAAAAATAGTGCTAGTCGTTGTGCTAAAGTTGGTTACAAATTGGAGCCAGATTTATATTTGGCTTTTAAAAGTATTTTCTAAGCAACATTCAGTTTTTTATGTATGACATACAAAATTAATGTTTCAGTTACATCCAACAGTTTTATATTATTACCTCATATCATGTACAAGTGGTTTTCATTCCATTCATAATAGTAAGATAATGATTAATGATTATTGGTAATAAGTAACTTTTTGCAATTAATGTTTTAATTTCTAAATTATAAATATATGATGTCTAAATTATTTATAGCATTTTACCACGGAATGATGGCAAGGAACTTAAAAAGGAATTGAAACGTGTGGAACTTAAATTAAACATAAAAAAATGCTTTTATTTTAGTGATCTTTATTACATTCTACTAATAAATATGTCGATAACAAATTTCTAGTTAATATAAAAGAGTCAAAGCGTCATTCTGAAAGAATCAGGGAAAGTTAATCTAGTACAAGATATCTGGAGATATTCCGAATACGGTTTTTGATAATGATGTAGGCAAAATGGACCGCCAATGTTGCAAATGTGAAAGAAATTGTGAATTTTGGGAAGAATGTAAGATTACTGAAATACAATCAACAAACCAGATTGAATCTGGATTGGACTCATTTGCGCAAAAAGCGTATGTTGCAAGATCTGAAAAGACTAAGACAATATAGAATCTCTGCCAGAGGGGATAAATTGCATTGATCACAAAATATAGTCTCTGCCAAGAAAAGCTTATTAACATAGTACCACCAACCTTTTGCCATCGATATCCATATATTTATAAAAACCTGATACTAATTGTAAGTATAAGTCGGGCCCAGCAATGGACTATATCGGTTTTGGGCTACTGACGTAGGCTAGCACAAATTAGTCCCAGATTAGAGAGCTTTGGTGTCAAATTTCTACTTGAGGTCAGACATCTTAAATATGATCTCAAGTGAAAATCGCCTTTTGCAGAATTAAATATGCATATAAATCATAAAATATTAACAAATACTTTGAACATAGTTATTTAGATACAACTAGATAAGACAACTACTAAGTATCATTCATTCAACAAGCTCTATAATCGTCAAGACAATTACTGAATATCCTAGTACAACAGATTGCAATTAAAAGTATAAAAAATTATAAGACATTATACACCATTTAGTTATATATTGTCTTAGCTTTTTCAGATTTTCAATTTTTTCTTAGATGAGATCATGCAACAGACACTCTTTGCGCAAATGAGTCCAATTTGATTCCCTATGATATGTTGAACGTATTTCAGTATCCTTACATTCCTCCCAAAATGCACAATTTATTGAGTTTTAGAATGGTATTTGGCAGCATTTTTTGCATCTATTAATGGTCAGTTCAATATAAAACGATATCTATTCTTATAATTCAGAAGAATTCTGATCGGTTCATCCAAACATGCTTAATTTCATTTGGAGGCATGCCAAAATGATTGCCAAGTCCAAAAGTGTAAAAACAAGATAATAATGATCTTGAGGAATTATATAATCTTTAGGATTTCATATTAAACTTACGATTTATGAAAAATGATCAAACATTTTGAGCATATTTATAACTTTTCGAAAATCGAAAATGATAATTTCTGCATTTCTTCACGTTTCAGAGGTGTCTGAACATTGTTTGATAATTACAATGTATTTAGGATTAAAATGCAAAATACTCATACGGATTACCACATAAGTATATCAACGATTTTATTCATTAAATGGTTTAAAAAGAAAAAAGTCAACGATTTTGTTCGTATATTTTCATTTGATATAGAGGATTCTTTAAACTCTGTCGTCAACTCTAAACTTGCATAAAATGTAAGATGCATCTATAAAATATATGCATACATATGACAATTTCAGAAAGTGCATATGACGTGAGTGCTCATAGCAATATTTTACTCTTCAGTGATTTCTACAATTTATATATAATATTTCTGAATTCTACAGTTGAAGTAATTCAATTTCATTTAAGTATTTATCGATCGGAAATGCACAGCTATAAAATTACTCATTCGTTAAATATTACTAAATTCCAGAAAATATGCAAATAAAAAATATTTCTTACCTAATATGGTCAAAGAAACAGAATAATAAGGCACCATTTTTATCAAATTTGCAATACTAGATTTCTTAAAAAAATAATTAATTTAATACAACCATAATAAGTTGTTATGGAATCAACTTGTTAAAATACTGTAACATAAATTCCAATAAAAAAATTATCTGGTTCAATATTAACTTTTTTAAGCTGATTCAATATTAATTTTTCTAATTTGGAAATGGAGATATAAAATATTTTCTTCGTGATATTTTCAGTTTTAAGCCCTCTTGATAAATTTGGCGTTTCTTGGAAATGTGGCCAAATCTATTTGTATGGTTCTGAAAACGTTAATAGTGTAAATATATCTCATAATTTCTACATGATTTAGCTTGAAAACTTATAAAATTCAATGTAAGCTTAGATTTGAATCACCTATAATCATTTTTATCAATAATACCATAAAATTTTAATACATTTAATTATCTATTTCTAAAAATTACAGTTGTGTTATCCATTTCTTATGAAGACAAAACGAACTTTAGTTATAATACAAATATACCTTCTTCAGTTAAAAACTAATGGAAAGGCTAACTTTAATATAACAAATGATAGCAATATTACAAATTGAATTTACAAAAGCGTGAAATTAACTTTCTACTAAGCTAAAGAAGATTTTACTAGAATTATATATTGCGACGATCTAAAAATATACAATATCTTGACAGCAAATTTATTCCAGTGCGTAATTTGTATCTATTTTTAGTTTATTGTATTATTTAATAGGGTTTATTTTTATTATGAAATTTATTTATACCATATAATAAATCTTAAACAATATTTTTTACTTATTTCAGGTTTATGCAGACCATACAACAACCATTGCAGTTATGGAATTGGAAAAGATTAGTCCGAAATAGAAGATCAAATATTTTGAAATTCAGGGTATGTTAAAATATTTTATTTAAATCATATTTTTAATTTGCCATAAGAAATACATAAAAGTAAGTTCAAATTAAATTATAATTATTGTTACTCAAAACTACATTAAATCAATTAATTTGAAACTTTAAGCAGAGAATTTATGTTGAAAAGAGAAATTAACTAGTGGGGTGGGTGGCATCGTGCCTTAAGGCAAATTGCTGGAACTTCCCGTACCGTAACGAAGTGTTCGAGGAATACTGAATGTTTTCAAATGGATTATTATAAATATTGTAACATTGTCTAATATTTATAAGAATTATATAAACTGAATTGCAAAGTTGAAATTATTTGTTTAAAGTATATTAGAACTATAGTCAGAATTAAAAATGAAATCTGAATTATTTTCGATATACAAAAACTTAAAAAAAAAAAAATTGGAACAAAGTTTTTTTTTCCAAAATCAATTATTTTGTTAAGACAAGCAGAAAGTTTTTTGAATAATTCAAATCGGACGCTTAGTTCTCTCAAAAACTGCCATTTTTTGCATATTTAGCTCCGTATCCTCGAAATGGCTGGGCCTGCCTTTGCCAAAAACTAACAAACACTTCTCCTAATCATTACTAATTGAATGTTTTTTAGATCATTCAAATCGGATACTCCGTTCTCTCAAAAAGTCGACTTCTATTTTCTGCACTCTTTGCTCCGTATCCTCGAAACGGCTGGACCTGTCTTTGCCAAAAACTAATCAGCTCTTTTCCCTATCGATCGGAATCGAATGTTTTCTGAACCATTCAAATCGGTTGATTCGTTCGCCCGGAAACGTGACTGGAAATTTGTATCCATACATACATACACACACACACATCAATTATTTCTGAGGTATGCCAAAATGTTCAGAAACCTTCAAAACGTCGAGAAATGTAAAAATTTTCAATTCCGATTTTCGGCCCATTACAATAACTTACCCTACGGAAAATTAAAAAGTAAACAGATTTTAGTTACTTGACACTCAAAAAATATCAATTAATATAAGTACTCCAGTCAATGGAGCGTTTTGGGTCTGATTTTTTTTATTGTGCTCCGATTTGCATGAAATTTTGTAATTAGGTTCATCTTACTCTCAAGTTCAAAAGTAATTTTATTCAGCTTAACATAAGCTTTAAAATGAGTGCTGTTACAAGTTTTTTTGCGTGTAATTAGCAAAAGAAATTGAAAAGACTATGAGATTTAGCAACATTCCAATTTGACATTTGAATTTACCGCCTTTTACGACATCTTTTCAAAGTTGTTATTATACTATTTATTTATGAAGTTTATATATTAACTGATTTCAGCAACTTGACACTTGAAAAATATTGAACAACATAAATAATTGGAATGATTTGTTTGACTTCAAATTTGAAATTTGAATCCACCGCCTTTCATGATTTTTTATTCAATCATTTGCTACGTCTTTTTCTAGCTGCATCTAATCGACTAACTAACAATTCTGGAGACTATAAACAGAAAATTAAATTTATTTGCCAGGAGAATATCAGTTAATACGATGAACTAAAATGACTATATGATTTAGCAAAATTTCATTTTCAAATTTGAATCGACCGCCTTTTGCTAGTTCTTTTGCGAGCGTTATTATCTACCCCATTTCCCAGTTTTACCTACTCGTTATTAATATACTATTACTTTTTTAAACTAGTTGGTATTGGTATTTTGCCTTGAGGCAAGTTACATGAACTTTCCGATTTGTGTAAATAATCGACTTAATCCATGATAGCTAAATTAATTTATGAGTTATTAAAATTATTTGAAGTGGTTTTATTGAAAATCGAACACGTCCACCCGGGCGGAGTGTTTCTTAAAAGCAAATTTTCAAAAATCAATAATTTTTATAATTGAGCCAGTTTTTTGTAGGACTTTAATTGTTTATCATGTTCATTAAGACCAAGTACTCTATCGTTATACAAAGTAAATAGTCTAATTTTAATTTTAACAAATGTCAAAAGAACTACTCATTTTCTCAAATTTTAATGAATTTTTAAATTTAAACTACTTGTCGTAAGGCATTATTATTTCAGTAAGTTCTATAAGACCATGATATATAACGCCAAAAACAGTTCCGTCAAAATCGGCTTAATTTTTTTTTTCAATTGTTAATTTCAAGAAAACGGCTCGGTAGATTTTCACCTAAAATTAATCAGTATCATTCCCAATTAATATCTTTCGAACAGTTTTTGTATTTTTAAAATCAATTCGGTAATATCAGCTTAAATGTGGACGAAAAGTTAACTTTTCCAAACTTTTTTAAACTTTTTTTCAAATTACACAGAAACTGCTCGGCCGATCGTCGCACAAAACTGAGAAACGATAATCCTCATCGAGAGTCATCAAATAGTTTTTAAATTTCTGAAATCGGTTCAGGCGTTTTTGAGCAATCGTCGATAAAAATTCTAATTTCGACAAATGCGAAAAAGACCATACTAATTTTTTCAAATTTTGACAAATTTTTAAAGCTAAACGAGTTGTTGTAGGGCCGTAATTTTTTAGTATGATCTAGAAGACTATGGTATCTACTGTCAAAAAAATAATAATAAAAGCCGTCGAATTTTTTTTTTAAACCTTATTACAAGAAAACGGTCCGGCCGATCTTTACCAAAAACTAATCAGCACGATTCCCAACCAATATCTATCCAACGGTTTTTGAATTTTTAAAATCGATTCAGAATTGCGGGCTAAAACGTGGACGAAACTTTTTTCACTTTTTTGCGATTTACAAAGAAACGGCTTGGCCGATCGTCGCACAAAACTCAGAAACTATAGTCCTCATCGAGATACATCAAATGGCTTTTAAATTTTTGAAATGGGTCCAACCGTTTTTGAGAAAACGTCGATTTACGGCAAAAAATCTGTTCACATACACGCACACACACACACACATACACACATACATACTTTTTCCAAATTTGGTATCATTCGATTCAGAATGGCTTGAAACGTCGAGAAAACATAAAATTAGCGAATCGGATTTTTTGATGAAAACATAAACTTCTCCTTCGGGAAGTTAATTAACCGCCTTTTTAATTTGATTTTTTTTCGAGCATTCTACGTCCCATCTCGATTCCATCTAATCGTCGGTATTATTCTATTTTATTTTGGAGTTAATGTATTAACTAATTTTATATTTAGTATAAGGAACTAAAGGAAATTATAGGAAAATACTATTTAGTATAAGTTATTAGAACGACTTTTAGCTAAATTCTAATTTGAAATTTGAATTTACCGCCTTTTACAACTTCTTTTCCGTCTTATTTGCATCCTCTTTCTGTTCCGTATAATCGTTATTATTACTAATTATTTTCGAAATTATCGTATTAACCGATTTTAGCAACACAAACCTAGTAAAATACTAATTAGTTTAAGTAATTTAAACGAATATTAAATTTAGAAAAATACAAATTTGTAATTTGAATCTACCGCCTTTTACGGTTTCTTTTCCGAACATCTTTCTCTCATCTTCGTCATCTTTCGATTTTTTTCGTCCTTGTTCCACTATTATATGCGCTCATGTCGGCACTTGCAAAAAATATAATATTTCACTGTCAAAATAGTGTAATAATTAATTTTATATAATTTGTGATATAGTTTTAAGTGGTTTTTAAATTTATAACTAACAATGTGTGATGTTTAATGTATAATTAACAATGTGTGATGTTTAATGGACAGCAAATTAATTGCTAGGTTGAATTAACAAATAGTGTAGATGTAATATGGAAAGGGATGACTTCGCCACAATTATAAGGTAATCTTTTTTTACTAAAATATGCAATGTGTTAATTTTTTCATACAGCATCTTAGTAAAGTATTATTATTTTTATTATGTGTACATATATTAAGATTTTAAAAGAAAAATGTTATAATAAAAACGTATATGTTATATATCGAAATTAATATCTTAATACGTAATTTGTCGACGCGTAATTCCTGCAAAAATAAGGTATACAGGTACAGTCAAAGGTACAAATGGCTGACTGAATATCATTATGGCCTAGCAAAAAAGTTGTTAGAATAAAATCTCAACAAAAGTATTGAAATAAATCTTTAAATGGCTTATTTTAACTACCCGTAGGGTAAGTTATAGTAATCGTCCAAAAATCGAAATAGAAAATTTTTACATTTCTTCACGATTTGAAGATTTCTGAACATTTTGGCATACCTCAGAAAAAATGTATGTGTGTGTGTATGTATGGATACAATTTTTCGTCCACGTTTTCGGACTCACGAATCAACAGATTTGAATGGTTTAAAAAACATTCGATTCCTATTAATAGGGAGATTGATTGCTGATTAGTTTTTGGCAAAGGCAGATCCAGCCGTTACGGAGGTACAAAGCAAAAATTGCAGAAAATACAAATCGAGTTTTTAAGAGAACAAAGTATCCGATTTGAATGATCTAAAAAACATTCAATTTGCAATAATTTGGAGTTGAGATGATTAGTTTTTGGCAAAGACAGGTCCAGCCATTTCGAAGAGCTGTATGTGCAAAAAATGACAGTTTTTGAGAGAATTAAGCGTCCGATTTGAATGATTCAAAGAACTTTCTGCTTGTTTTAACAAAATAATTGCTTTTCAAAAATATTTTTTGTTTCAATTTGTTTTTCAATTTTTTTTTGTATATATGGATAATAACTCAGATTTTAATTTTAATTATGACTAAAGTTCTAATAACTTTAAACAAATAATTTCAACGTTGCAATTTAGTTTATATAATTCTTATAAATATTTGACAATGTTACAGTATTTATAATAATCTATTTGAAAACATTTAATATTCCTCGAACATTTTCCAAATTTTGCTGCCTCAAGGCAAATTGTTGGGAAGTTCCAACAATTTGCCATAAGACAAGATGCCATACACCACTAGTTCCATCTATTTTTGAATAGTTTTATTAAAAAAATCATAACCTTACTTGTTTTTGATAGATTAATCAGACCAGAGCTGTCCTTTTTTCCCGCGGACCTGTAGCCCCCGCTTTACCCTATCTAACTTACCATACATTTAGTGTAATTTTTCTGTACTTTTGGATTTATTAAAATTTCTTACAAAATTTAATATTTTACATTGACTTTTTAATTAACGAAATAATTATGAGAATTAATGCCACATTTTCTACTATCATTGTAGCAGTACTGTAAAAAGATGTTTTTTATTCTTGCAGATTTTTAGTTATCACTCGAAAGCACTTAACATTAATTACATTTCTACTGCTCTTTTAAAATGAAAGAATTATTAATTACTTTGAAAAACTATTGACGTAAAGGAGCAATATACTTAAGTATATTTCGAACAAAAAGAGTTAAAAGTAAATAACTGAAAATGCAATAGATTTCTTCATAGTCGAAAACTTATATAGCAATTCTATAGACATTGTAGTTTTAACAGAAGCGAATAGAAACAAAGATAAATCCAAGAGAGATCTAACTTTTATAAATGAGAAAAAATTACTTTAGCATGATAGTTGAAATTAAAGGAAAACTAAATCGTTTTATTATTTGCTGAAGTCATGAAATTTTAACGCTTTTTGGATGTTCTAAATTGGAAGTATATTTATCATGGAAGTTGGTATACATTTTATTTCGCGAATGTTGTAAAATAAAAATTAATATTTAACTTATTGTAGGATAAGTTATACTATTTGCAGAAAATCTGAAATGAAAATTTTTGCATATGTTTACGTTTCAATGGTTTCTGAACATTTTGGCGTACCTTAGAAAAAATTGATGTATGTGTGTGCGTGTGTATGTATGTTGGAATACAATTGTTCGTCCATTATTTCGCGCACAAAACAAATTTGTATGAATCAAAAAACATTCGATTCCTATTGACGGTAAGACGTGTTGATTAGTATTTGGCAAAGGCAGGTCCAGCCCTTACGAAGATACAAAGCAAAAAGTGCAGAAAATAAAAATATAGTTTTTGAGAGTACCAAGCATCCGATTTGAATGGGGTGAAGGGGTGATAAGTTTTTGGCAGAGGTACGAACATCACTAATTCAGATTATGAAAGTGAGGTGCAAACAATTGACATATTTTTCTGATAATCTTAAATAAATCCGATATAATTATTTGTAAAATTCAACAATATAATTTTTGGATAAGTTTTTGAAGAAAATACTGAACCAATTTGAAATCAATCTGGAATTTGTTTGATATAATTGTTTATAAAGATTAACAATTTCATTCTTGTTTAAGTTTTTAAAGAAAATCTTGATTCAATTTAGAACTATATTTTTCTATAAAATATAATCGATTATTATGAAAAGCAATCAACGACCAGTTGTGCAGTTGATATTTTTTGCCTTCAAGAGGAAAGGACAAAAAGTTTAATTCTCCGGTTGGCAAACTCAACTTGAAGTATGGGAGTTATTAATTTTTACTTCAAAATATAGTTAAGCGTTTTTAATTAAAAATTAATTTTATATTCTATGTTGAAATATGTGATATTAAAACTTTTACTCGGGCGGAGGACATGATTAGTATACTATATTCTTTATAGTGGTGAATATATATTATTTTATTTGATTAGGATTCATAACTATTCTTAATATTGAGATTAATCTTAGCTAGTTACAAGTTCGATCCAAACCTCAGGCTGCTCGGTATCAAACAGTACGATATCAAAGATCGGTATTAAATTTTCAGTTGAGTTTACAGATCCCAAATATAAGGACCAATTCTAGGAGATAAAAAGACTTTTTAAAATTTTAAATAGAATTCAATTTGTTTTCGTGTATTAGGTTTCTCCTTTGATTAACTCAGGTTGCTAGGTTATAATTTAAGCTCTGTAGCTGTGGACTGTATGAAACACTGACTTGTTGGTATAATTTATATACTTGTTGCAAGTTCTTATTAAGCTAATTATGTAGATATATTTATTGCATATGTTGCTACGGACTTTAGTTTTTGAAGTGAGAAAAATAGTTCCGAACCAAATTCACCTCCTCCTTTACAGGGTAGCCACCATTTGGTGCTAAAGCTCAATGCCATGAAGATTGTCACTTTCATGGTCAATATATTATAAAGTGTAAATACGTCCGAACATAATTTTTGGGTATTTTGAGACTATGACTGTATAAATTAAGAAGTTGTAAGTGACATTTTCCTCAGAATACTTAATCAATTAGAATTCAGATTTAGCTATTTAAATAATATTTTGTACTGTTTATTTTGAAAATCGTCTTCGCTTTTTATAATATTTTATCGAATCCATGTTTACGAATAGATAAAATGTAGTAATATTTTTTTAACTTCTCATAGGTAAGTTATAATAATTACCAGAAAATGCAAAATGAAAATGTTTGTATCATTTTATATTCCAAAGGTTTCTGATCATTTGACATACTTCAGGAAAAATAGATGTATGTGGGTGATGCATTTTACGTCCAGAAAGGATAGTCAGGGGTTCCTCAGATGTGAGGGCGCTGCTATTGGCATTCAAATTAATGGCGCAAAATTTGAAATGAAAGTTAATAAATTTTAATAATAGAACATTTCACAATCGCATCATGGTTTGTAATAATGCAATGATAACAAAAATATACTAAATAATATAATAAATATACAATCAAATGGAAATATAAATTAACAAACACATTTCCCATTTAAATATACATCACACCTAATCTACTGGACTAACTTCTACACTTTTTAAACTTATTAATATAAATACTTATTGTTAGTGAAATTTAGTAAATAATGCATTAAGGTATTATTTCATTACATCGTCAGTCATTCTTAACTCTTATTAACCGATAATCATCCCGTGAAAAGTTTAAAATTCTTAAGCAATTCATTTTCTTCCAAGTAAATTCAGATCTGTGGGAAGTGGCAATTTAATTTTAAATAGCTGGAAGATTTCTAAATATAATGTCTTTCTTGTAGAATATTATACTTCATTTCTTACAGAATTTACTACAACTAGTCTCTGCTCTTAAATTGTGATATGATTAGACTAATCTGTCAATGCACTACGTAGTATTTATATCCTGTATGTTTGTTTGAGGCTATTCTATATTCTATTATTGTCTAAGGGCTATGCATTGGAGAGTAATTCTTAATGAAATCTTTAGCAACAAATGTACAAACACAAATGAATAGATAGTCAACTGACACAAAAATTACACTGACGGTTCTTAGTAACCAACATAAAGCATTTGACAATATTGAAGTAAAACTTCTTTAGGCGCGACTAGAGTGTAAATCCGTACAAATGCAACGGAAATAGCGTTACGCCCGAACTGTACGTCTTT
This sequence comes from Ctenocephalides felis, assembly GCF_003426905.1. Taxonomy (NCBI): domain Eukaryota; kingdom Metazoa; phylum Arthropoda; class Insecta; order Siphonaptera; family Pulicidae; genus Ctenocephalides; species Ctenocephalides felis. The sequence goes on along the minus strand of NW_020539724.1, from coordinate 23,885,308 downwards.
CGCTCTCGATGAAATCATTTCAATACGGGTAGATTTTGATTAATCGTCGTATATGTAAATATAGATCTGTAGTTGAATTCGTAACGGCATCAATGTTGTATGCGTAGCGGCATCAACGTTGTATGCGTACCGATATCAACAAGGAAATCGGCATAGATAAATAAACATTTTAAAGTTAAATCGTAGTACAAATCTTGATATAATAAAAAATGACTCAATCAGAACAATATTTTACCCCGTTCGTTGAAAATAATTAAACAAATTAAACATTTGTGCCATGTACTAAACGTAAGTTTCTTGATTAGAAATTATTTCTATATTATTCGTAGTTGCTATAAATCTTTGAAGTTATTAAAATGGGAAATATTTTTTAGGCAAGACAGATATTGTAGCTATTTAAAGAATGAGATTATATCGCTAACGAAAAAGTAAAAAAAAATACAAGCGGTCAATGAATGTATGTTAATTTTAATTACATGAAGTTCTTCAAACACAATTACATGATGAGTGAAGTTGCAAAAACAATATTTGTTTAGGCTTGGTTTAACATAATCGACTTTGTGAACGAATATTATAGAATTTATTAATCAGCAATTACTTCATTTCTCTAATGAAAGTTCATTTCTAAATGCTAATTACAACGACAAACCGATCGTGTCATATTTGAAGTATGACTTTAATTACATTATTGTGTTTAAATACTATACATATTTTTAATGCTATTATAAATATATAATTTATAATTTATCATTATATAAATGTGTATAGTGGTTGAGACTAATAAATGTGTGCATAACGAGTGTTACCATATTTCCAATAAACATAATTCAAAATTGTTATATGATATATTTATTTTTACTTAAGTGCCATCTTGTACAGTAGCAAATAAGTTTTACTTCAATCGCGTGTGAACCTTACGCGCACTCTTTTTTCATCGGCTCACTAGCGCTATATGTGCGACTACAGTAGGACCCCTGAACTACTCCGTCTGAACTAGGATTTTGGTCTGAGATAATAAGCACTCAGTTGGGCGATCAGTTAACTAGTTAAAATGTTGTACAAAATACAAAATTCGAATTTTTTTCAATACAGTATGACGCCTCTAGCATAATATAATAATATAAGTAAAAATGTGAAAGGTTTTATATTTTAATGAATATTGTAACACAATCCATTAAGCTTAAAATCGCCGGAAGAAAGATGTTTTTTTTGAACTCAGTAAACAACAAATAGATCGATATTGCGTCAATGGCCGTGCAAAATATTTTGCACCTCATCATTTTGTTTTTTCACCATGTTTTGTATCTGTTTTCCATTCGGAATGATTTATAAATAAATATCACGAAATTTATGCACACGGGGTGCGTTCGGGGCGTCGAATTGCGTTGACGCCCTTAATGAATATTCAAGAAGTTTCGCGAATCCGTTGCGAATATAAATGTTCGCATTAAAAAAGCGTATTGCTCGCTCTAACTATGGACCGGGTGAAAATATGCGAAAGCTTTTTATCATTCGCAAAGTTTTGATTATTTTTTACGGAAAAAGGGTTATCAGATTTTAGTTTAATATGATTTCCGCATAAAGAGCGCGAATAATAGCACATCTGGTAGTAATAAAAATGCTAAAAATCATGCTGTTGTGAAGTTTTTTTAAGTGCTTCATCATGCGCTCGACCTGTGATAATGAAATAAAATCAAATGCATTTCATGATTTTTGCTTTGAAATATTAATTCGTGCGTTTTTGTTCAATTTTTTAAAATAATTAGTGGGGTGCATGGCATCGTGCATTGAGACAAATTGCTGGGACTTCTTGTACCGTAATTGAAAGTCTTGGTACGGAACCCCAAAAAAATTAAAAAAATGTGTACACATTATTAAAATATCTATAAAATATCTGATAATTTGATGTACATATGTCCAATAAACGTTTTTGACCGCCAAATGACATTTTTTTAATGCTGGACTTGCCTTCCTCAGTTCTTCATTTTGTCAATACAAGTGAAATGTTTTTTGAATTATTAAAATCGGACGCCCAGTTCTCTTATAAACTGAGTTACCGTTTTTAGCACTTTTTGCCCCGTATCTTCGGAACGGCTAGACCTGCCTTCGCCAAAAACTAATCAGCACGCTTCCTTATCAATACGAATCGAATGTTTTTTGAATTCAAATCGATTGATCGGTGTTCCCGAAATCGTCGACAAAAATTTGTATCCGCACATACATACGCACACCTACATCCATTTTTTCTAATTGTAAGGTATGCCAGAATGTTCAAAAACCTTTGAAACGTAAAGATATATAAAAATTTTCATTTTCGATTTATTTTGCTGTTTACAAAGTGTAATAGGGAAGTTAACAAAATGTAATAGGGTAGAGCGGGGCTCAAAGGCCAGTGGGTAAAAAGGTCCACCAGCAATATCTGTAAATCAAGCAAAATTATTATTTTTTTAACGACAATATTTTAAAGAAGAGGGCAAAAGATGTGTAACCAGCCATAGACTTAAATTGCGTCTACAAAAAGCCACATCGCTATTAGGAGATAAACGGGCGTGTTTGAAAATCTATAACAAAAGTATATTGTTTTTTTTGTTGTGAGCGCTTTTGTTTAGTTTATGAAATCTTAATTTATTTTTTAAGAACATGTGAATTACCCATGAATTTTGTATTTTGCATTGGTTGAATAATGTACCTAATATTTCGAAAAATGCTTAATAATTAAATATGAAATATTGGGTGTGTATAAGGTAAAATGCGTCAGATAATTTTTTTTAGAAAAAAAATGCGAACAAACATATTTCTATATTTAGACAAACGACATTTAGTTTGATATGTATTATATGTTGGTTTTCACAGTATATTTACCGGAAATTGAAAAAATACTTATATGCTTATAAGCTTATATTATATATTGCGATGCTGAATGAGATATTTTGCTCGATGATGCATCTAATGCAGCGAAACTATCAATCAAGAAAATACGAGCTGCATTTACTATATAGATGCAACAGAATTGCATTTTTGTTTAGATTTTTATTTATAGGTATAAAAAACATTTTATGATTTAAAAAAATATGTATTAAATTAGTCATATTTTTTATTTTTAAATATTTTTTACGTTTTTGAAATATGGGATGTTTACTTCTTCAAGAACTTTCAAGCGATGAAATTGAAAATCAATCATTTTCAAAATAAATACTTAATACAAAGTTATTTCAACCATTTACTTATATTTTATAATTGATAATACTTTGAGTATTGAAAAAATAAAAATTGTTGAGAAAACGTGGTATATATTAGTAAAAATAGAATAATATACGGTTTAATATTAATTCTCACGAGCCATATAAAATGAACTATAGATTTAGCTATACTACTAATTATTTTAACTACATATCATTTATTATTTTTTTAATTTTGAGACACAAAATTGGCATATATATATATATAACATTGTTATTAAATTTAAATATTATTTAAGCAAATTTAAATTTAATATACTTATCTCGATTATCAATATTACTAATTATCCTTTTGCTAATTATGCTTACAAACTAAATTTTTTTTAATCTGAAATCTCGAATTTATATATTTATTTGAATTATAAATGGGTAAACTTTTGTACATTTTGGCAAAAACTCTTATTACTTTTTTTTCTAAGAAACTGCATACAATGTGCAGGAGTGCAGGTGGCTCTATAATGTTGTGTCTAGATATGCTATTAAATATAAAAATGTCCTAATATAAATATCTCAATTGAAAAATAATATTAATAATAATATAAATAGTTATAATATTTAGAAACGACGTTTATTAGTATCTATATAATTTTTGTTCGTCCCTGTTTTGCAATAGATAAAATTTATTTTTGCACATGGAGATGTAATTAATTTTGAACAGATTCAAAAGTTCCATTAGCAATATAAATTGCCTTTGTGATTAATTATTCATGTTCCAGGTTTTCATATGCTGTTGTAATTATAAGTTTTATATTTTTCCAATTTTTTATCTGTCAATTACATTTTTGTTCTATGTTTTTCATTATATTTTTTTTTTAATTTCATCTGTTTAACATATTTAGATATTTATCGTAGTTTTAAATTCCAAACTAGGTTTAGGTGATGCGTAGCCTTAGGACAAGTTGCACAATCAGTACGTGTAAATAATCGACCTAATCAATAAAAAATAAAGTTTTGCTATTTAGATAAAATTTTCATCTGTTCGTTTCGAGAATAAAGTTTTTGCTTCTAATAAAAACTAATCAATATGCCAATTTTAAATTGCTATTTTTAAAACAGACTCATTATATATTTAACTATATTAACTAATCGTCGTATCCTTTATAATAACACTCGTAGCAGTAAAGCGGGTCCCATTATTTCAAACTTTAGTGAATTTTTATAATTAAGTCTCTTTTTGTAGGGCTACAATATTTTAGGGTGGTACATCTTAAAAATTTCAAAAAAATAATATCTATTTACGAAGAAATAGCCTAGCCGATGTCTGCCAATTCCAACTAATGCTCCAGCTAAAAAATTTTAAATTTTTAGAATTGGGTCAGTATTTTTTGAGAGAAGATGGACGAAATATGTTGCACTTATCTCCTAATCTGAAGAAGCAAATTGGCAAATCTTCCCACAAATTTCATCAACACTAGTCTTTATCGAAATATATTATTCAAATATTCTATTTTCATGTTACGACTTGTAGTTTCAAATAATTTTAAACAAAGTTAGACAAATAGCAAAAAATAATTGAGTGAATGTTGATAAGTGTAAAGTAAACGCTAGTTTTATGTTTGACCCATTATATCTGAATTCAGAAATACAGTAAAAACTAGTAATTTCAAACACGTAAAATCGGCTTGAGAAATTTGAATTTCTCGCAAAATTCAAAAATCTATAAGCGGTTACGAGTTGTATTGATTCATTTTTAGTAAGAATTGAAAAATATTTAATTTTTATCAAAATTATAGTTGCCTTCGATAGGATAAAGTTATTTTTAATACCTATTAACTTTGTCCAAAAATCGGTTGTGCTGTTTCCTGGATACTAATCTCCACACTTTATAACTCTTTATACAAGTTCAAGTAATTTTTTCTACAATTCAAAAATATTAAGACCTATGCGTAACTCATAAGGATAAATTTTTTAATTCTAATATTATTTTATTGTTTGCTATAGTATCGATGAGCCAATTCTGTCATAGACCAATGTCATGATAAGGTTATGTAACGTGTCGTTTTTTATACAAAATGATACTAAAAACTGTCAAAATGCTGTGGGAATCAAGTGAGCTAGGAGTGCATTTAAGAGAAAATGCTCATTACATTTTGACAAGTTTTATAACAAACGAAATTTATATATTTTTATACGTGGAAATATCTGTTAATATATTTAATAATTTCCATAATGCTATGTATTTGTATTAGAAAGGAACTACTCGACCAAAATAATAAGAAACTAGTGGTGCATAACATCGCGCTTTAAGGCAAATTGCTAGAACTTTACATGCCGAAAACTAAAACTTTTAGAAAAACTTTTAAAAAAATTCTAAACTTTGTAAAACTTAAATTTTTGAAAATTTGACTTTTATGAAAAATATGATTTTTTTAAAGCAACTTTTTTTTAAAAGCAATAGTGTTGCATAGCTGTTAGAGCCAAGTCGTAGTCTTATGTGTAAACATTGGTTACTTATTATTATTATATCTATAAAATATCTGATAATAATATGGTGGCATTTTTTTTACATTTTTACTTTTCTTATTGGATCTTTGGAAACGCTGAACCTGCCTTTCTAAAAATTCTACTAGTTTATTTTGTCAATACAAGTAAAATGTTTTTTGAATTATTCAAATCGCATGCTCCGATCTCTCGAAAACTGAAATACCATTTTTGGCTCTTGGTGCCCCGTATCTTCGAAATGGCTAGATCTCTCTTTGCCAAAAATTCGGCGCGTCTCCTTATCTATAGCAATCGAATATATCTTAATTCATTCAAATCGGTTGATACGTGTTCTCGAAATCGTCGACGGAAAATTATGTCCGCACATACATATATATAGACACACACGTACGCATACATCCATTTTTTCTAAGATATGCCACAATGTTTAGAAACCGTGAAAATTTATAAAAAAAGAGTGCGCGTAAGGTTCACATGCGATTGAAGTAAAACTTATTTGCTACTGTACAAGATGGCATTTAAGTAAAAATAAATACATCATATAACAACTTGAATAATGTTTATTAGTAATATGGTAACACTCGTGATGCACACATTTATTGGTGTCAACCATTCTACACATTACACATTCTACATAAATTATATATTTATAAAAGCATTAAAAGCATGTATAATATTTAAAAACAATAATGTAATTAAAGTCATACTTCAAATATGACATGATCGGTTTGTCATTGTAATTAGCATTTAGAAATGAACTTTCATTAGAGAAATGAAGTAATTGCTGATTAATAAATTCTATAATATTCACATAGGTCACATAGTGGATTATGTTAAACAACGCCTAAGCAAATATTGTTTTTGCAACTTCACTCATCATGGAATTGTGTTTGAAGAACTTCATGTAATTAATATTAACATACATTCATTGACTGCTTATATTTTCATACTTTTTCGCCGGCGATATAATCTCATTCTTTGAACAGCTGTAATATCTGTCTTGCCTAAAATATTTTTCATTTTAATAACCTCAAAGATTTATAGAAACTACGAATAATATAGAAATAAAATCTAATCAATAAACATACGTTTAGTACACGGCACAAATGTTTGATTCGTTTTATGATATTTGTTTAATGATGCCGGTACGCATACAACGACAGATCTCTATTCACCTACACGACGACTAATCACAATAAACTCGTATAGAAATGATCTCATCGAGAGCGAATGACTAACAGTTCGGGCGTAACGGACTTCCGTTGCATTTGTACGTATTTACACTTTAGTCGCGCCTAAAGAAGTTTTACTTCAAGAATTATTTTCGTTTTTTTTGCGATTACTAGATATAACTTAATCTACGGGAAGTTAATCAACATTAGAAAAAATAATCATATATTGTTATTGATCAACTGAATTATTTTCATATCTCTGGAAAATTTCCAAGGGCAAACTACCACTCATACTTTTCATTTCTTGGAATATTTTTGAATGAGGAATCATCTTTTTTTACCGGCGCCCCGTTTACAGGAGGCGTCGAAGCGCGAGATCGTTTGTAAGCTATTAAACCGTAAGCGTCATGGAAATTTGGATTTTTCCTATGCATGAGACATGTTAATACGAAATTCTAATATGCATACAAGATATATTTACACGACCTCGGATTTATGAGAAGTTATAGAACTGTCTTGCTGTAAAAGATAAATATTCAAGCATTTGCTTATAAATAATTTATATGCAAATATGAAATATAGTTATCATTTTTATTTCTGTTCTCTCTATATCTCGATGGATGAATTGCGTCTACGGCAAGTAGATGATATAAAAGTAGTAAACTTTATCTTAATTATTCAGATCCATTTCTATCAAGAGGAGAAATTCTGACTAGCGTTATAATTATAATATTGTAAGCTAGTGGTGCATGGCATCGTGCCTTAAGGCAAATTGCTGGTACTTCCCATACCAATTTTTTTTTAAAGTTTAAACATTTTTGAAAAAAAATTACTCTGAAAAAATTAAATTTTTGACAAACTATAAATTTTTGACAAAAATTTACTTTTTTTGAAAAAAAAAGGCTTTTTGAAGAAAAATTTATATCGAAATATTATGGAAATTCTGAACTTTTTTTCAAAGCAATCGTACTGCTTTAACTGCACACACACACACACATACATCCATTTTTTCTAATTGTAAGATATGCCAAAATATTCAGAAACCTTTGAAACGCAAAGATATATCAAAATTTTCAATTTCGATTTTTTTGCGATTACTATAACTTGCCCTACGGGAAGTTAACTAGTGGTGCATGGCATCGTGCTTTAAGTCAAAAAGGTTGGAACTTCCCGTACAGAATTGTATATTTGAGAAAAAAAATCAGCAATCAATAAATATTGAGCAATGATTAATAATAATTGTTTTACACATTTTCAAATAGATAATTATAATCGCTATATATTTTATCGTTTACAAAATATACCGTGACGATCTTCTCGCTCAAAACACTTGAGAAAGTTTACATTAGCAAGAGTTGCCAAATAAATCCATCTGAGGATATATTTCTTACGATTAGAATAACGCATTTGAAAGATATACATTTTCAAATTGAATTGTAAATTTGATATTAATATTTGAAGTAAAAAGCTTTGTACAATTCCAAAAATTTTGAAAAAAAAAATGAAAATTTTGAAATTTGTTTCTACCGTATGAGTATACTTTAAAAATTAACAATCGTGCCCTAAGGCAAATTGGTGAAATTTCCCGTACCGTAACAAAATGTTCGAGGAATATTAAATGTTTTCAAATAGATTATTATAAATAAATTCTGTAATATTGTGTAATATTTATAAGAATTATGTAAACTGAATTGCAAAGTTGAAAATATTAGTTTAATTTGTATATTAGAACTTGGGTCAGAATTACAAATAAAATCTGGATTATTTTCGATATGCAAAATAAAAAATATTTTTTGAAAAAAAAAATGTATATATAATTCCACAATCAATTATTTTGTTAACACAAGCAGAAAGTTCCTTGAATCATTCAAATCTGGCGCTTAGTTCTCTCAAAAACTGCCATTTTTTGCACATTTAGCTCTGTATCTTCGAAATGGCCGGACCTGCCTTTGCCAAAAACTAATCACCACATATCCCTATCAATAGAAATTGAATGTTTTTTTGAACCATTCAAATCGGTTGATCTGTGCGCCGAAAACGTGGACGAAAAATTGTATCGTATCCATACATACATACACGCACACACATCCATTTTTTTCTGAGGCATGACAAAATGTTCAGAAACCTTCAAAACGTGAAGAAATGTAAAAAAAAATATTTTCAATTTTTGGACGATTACAATAACTTACATTAGACATATGTAATTGATCATTTTTGACTGCCAAATATCATTTTTTTTACTTTTTTCTCTGTATCTCCAAAACCGCTAGACCTGCCTTACCAAAAATATGATACAAATTTCAATACAAATAACATGTTTTTTGAATCATTCAAATCGGATGCTCCGTTCTCTCAAAAATTTAATTACCGTTGTTGATACTTTTTGCCCTGAATCTTCAAAACGGATGGACCTGACTCCACCAAAAACTAATCAGCTCGTCTTTTCATCAATATGAATCGAATGATTTTTAATTCATTCAAATCGGTTGATTAGTGCGCCCGAAATCGTGGACGAAAAATTGTATCTAAACATACACACACACGCATCCACTTTTTCTAATAATAAGGTATCTAAGGTATGTTCAGAAACCTTTAAAACGTGAAGATATGCAAAAAAAATATTTTCGATTTTTTGCGAATACTATAACTTACGTTACGAGAAGTTTATAAGTATGAAGCATATCTAAAGTCATGTTCTATACAAACTTACCGAGAGTAAAGGTCCACATCTCATATTTCAAAACATTATATAAATTAAATTGCAAAATTAAAATTATTTATATCAAGTATATAAGTGAGCTTTAGAATTTTAGCTAGAAATAAAAAATCGGAATAATTTGCTAATGCATATTTATTATATTAAAATTACTTGATTAATCCGTAGTTAAACATAATCAGCAGAAAATGAAAAGAAGGAATTTTCCCCAAATATGTCGCGGTGCTATAATAAGAAAATTCTCTTCATATATTTACCAAGCATATATATATATATATATATATATATATATATCTAGTTAAATTAATTTATATATATAATATGTATGCTCATGAGTTTGCTCTGTACTTGTCCCAAGAGTGGGCGATTATTTGTATTTTCGTCATTTTGTGGTTTCCCAGCATCCATTCCTTGTTATATATATATATATATATATATATATATATATATATGAATTCCTTGTTATATATATATACACATTCACGAAATTGTGAAATATAGATTATATTATTATGTGGAATATTAGTTTACCCAGGATGGTTGTATTTTAGACGAATAATAGATTTCAAAATATCATCGTCAATTACTTACCAAATCGACAATTAGTTGACCAAATTTAAACTAGTTGGTATTGGTATTTTGCCTTGAGGCAAGTTACATAAACTTTTAGATATGTGAAAATAAACGACCTAATAATTAAAAAATAAATAAATTTACGAGTGATTAAAAGTTTTCCGTGGATTTATTACACATTCATTACACATAAATGAAAACGAACGAACACGTTAACTCCGAGTATTTCCTAAAAGCAAATTTATAAAAATCAATAATTTTTATAATTGAACCAGTTTCCATAAGACTTTAATAGTTTTGTATGTTCATTAAGACCAAACACTCTATCGTTATATCAAGTGAATCGTCTAATTTTAATTTTAACAAACCTAAAAAAACTACTCAATTTTTCAAACTTTGATTAATTTTAAAGATTAAACTATTTGTCGTGAGGCCGTAATATTTCAGTAAGTTCTATAAGACCATCATATGTATTGCCAAAAAAAGTTCCATAAATATCGTTTTAAATTTTTTTTCAACAGTTAATTACAAAAAAAACGGCTCGGTAGATTTTCACTTAAATCTAATCAGTATCATTCACAACTAATATCTTTCGAAAAGTTTTTGATTTCATAAAATCGTTTCAGTAGTATGAGCTTAAATGTGAATGAAAAGTTTAACAATTTTTCGCAAATTACAAAGAAACGGCTCGGCCGATCGTCGCATAAAACTGAGAAACGATAATCCTCATCGGGATATATCAAATGGCTTTTAAATTTCTAAAATTCTTTCAGGCGTTTTTGAGCAAACGTCGATGAAAGGTCTAATTTTGACAAGTGCCAAAAAAACGATACTATTTTTTGCAAACTCTGACGAATTTTAAAAGCTAAACGAGTTGTCATAAGGCCGTTTTTTTAGTATGATCTAGAACAGGGGTCGGCAAGCTTTTAACTGTAGTGTGCCAAGCCACTCTACCAATATGTTTTAGAGTGCCGCCTTAATTTTGAAATATATAGTTAGGTTCTAGGGGAGAAGAATTATAACCAAATTTATCTTTTAAACATATTTATTAACAAATAACATGAATTTCTAATATAAACAGTGCCCGATTACCCCAAAGGCCCGTGAGACCCGGGCCTAGGGCGGCATAATTTAGGGGGCGGCAAATTTTTCAAAATGTAAAAATTTTAAACTCGATGAAATGACACAATTCATTTTAAGGATAGATCCTGAATTTTTTTTTTGTAAATTTAGAGATCATTTTCGATGAAATAGAACGTAATGCGTTTTCTAATCAATTTATTATTCGTGGGTGCCGCATTGATATTTTCTTGATGTATCATATTATCAACTTCAGGAAGGCTAAGTTATAATAATCCTAAAAAATCGTAAATAAAATTGTTTATATATCTCTACGCTTCAAGTTCTCCTGAACATTTTGACATGCCTTAGAAAAAATGAATGTATGCATGTGTTTATGCGGTTACAATTTTTTGCCAATTGGCATTCGGGAAGACGTGCTGATTAGTTTTTTGCAAAGACAGTTCCACCCATCTCGGAATAGGGAGCAAAGAGTGAAAAAAATGCTAATTCAATTTTTCAAAAACGAAGCGTCCGATTTGAATAATTCAAGACACTTTTTACTTGTATGACGAAATAAGAACTATCGAAAATTTTGCGAGAGCATGGTCAGCGTTTTTGGTGACCCAAAAAGGTGTCATTTGGTGATAAAAAATGATCATTGACATCAAATTATTAGATTTGTTATAAAAAAATTATTAATTATTACAAATTTTGTCTTCATTATTTTGATTTATTACGTACCGAGATTTTTAATTTTCAAAGTTTACTTCTTAGATAGTTTAAATGTCCTTTGCAAGGATCAATCGCCATGAATGATTCAAAAAATATTCGCTTGGCTTTGATTGAGAGGCGTACTGTTTATGCAGGCAGGTTTAGCATTTTTAGAGATACAGAGCGCAGAAGGTGCAAAAGTGGTCATAAAGGTTTTGAGAGTACAGATCATTCGATTGGAATGACTCAAAAAATATTTTGTTCGTGGTATTTTAGTGATATGAAGAAATGATTAGTTTTCCGAAAAGGCAAGTCCACTGGTTTCAAAATTTTGAGAAAATTAAAATATCTAAAATTTTCAAATAATCGAATTATTTTAGAATTTAAAAAAAAACTCGAAATTTCTGAATATCTCGGTTCTATTTATCGAGTTTAGTCCAATGTCTTTTTAATTTGTGAAATCAGTTCAGGCGTTTTTGAAAATTAAATTTTGATTTATCACATCACAAAAGCGCCTTTTAACACAAATTTTGAGTTTGAAGTTTTATCAAACTTTGATGAATTTTTAAAATTGTCAAATATTTTGACTCCTAATTGATATCTTTCAGAAATCTTTTTTCAATTTTAAAAATCGGTTTCTGGCTTTATTCCAGAAACGTAATATTTTTGCTTTTTTATGTTAATTTCTAACAACCGGCCCATCCGATCGTCCCGCAAACCTAATCAGTCCGGATTTCGAACCAAAATTTTTTGAATGGTTTTTGAATTTTTAAAATCGACTTAAAATTGTGGGCTAAAACTTCGACGAATTTTTTCTCTCTTTTACTAATTACAAAAAAAAGCTTGGTCGACCGTTAAACCTGCCTTCCCAAAAATTTAGGTAATTATTCATTCCTTTAGTACAAGCAAATTTTTTTTTAATTATTTGGAAACAGCCTCTTGGTTCTTTCAAAAACTGAATTGCAATTTTTACACTTTTGTTCTGTATTTTCCAAACGGCTAAACCTGTCTTAGCGAAATCAGAACTTTCTTATCTATGAGAATGTAACATACATACATACACACACATCAATTTCTTTTAAGGCATGCCAAAATGTTTAGAAATGTCTGAAAAATATGCAAAAATTTTTATTTTCGATCTTTTGCGATTACTAAAACTTACGAGTACTTTACGCAAAGTTAAAAGTTGTATTTAAGTAATTTAGAATAAAATTATAGTTTAATTAAAAAAGTAAAAAATTGTCTATTAAAAAGGGCGCCTGATCAGATAGGGCCTAGGGCGACAGAAAGCTTAATCCGTCACTGAATATAAACTAAACAACTTTAATGCGAACCTTGTGCCTGCACATTTTACCTTAACATTTCAATATCCGGGGTATAATTTGTAACTTTTAATTTCACACAAGATACTGAATGTTTAGTTGTTAAACGATTTCTTTGTGAACTCAAAATATGTTTCATGTGAGAAAAAAATTGTTTACAGAATTATGTGGAATCAAAAGTTGAAAGAAGAGCGCATACAATTTTCTTTAAACAATTAAATCTTTTCCGGCAATGTCATTCAACAATTTAATATGGCTGTCGATTTTTCCATAGAGTCATCTTCCAGATTTTTTTGTAATTCCTTCAAAATATAGGCACATAAGCTTCAAAGTTTTTGCATCTTCTAGAAAATTCATCTTTAAGTACTTCAACGTAGGTTGAATTACATTAGCGAGCTACGTTAGAAAAATAATTATAATTAAACATTTTCTCTAATTTAAAAATCACTCAATATTTGCGATTTTCCTGATTACTTTATAGAGTGCCATTTAGAACCCCATCGCGTGCCAAGCCTGGCACGCGTGCCGTAGCTTGCCGATGCCTGATCTAGAAGACTATGGTATCTACCGTCAAAAAAATTATAATAAAAAACGACGAAATGTTTCATATATCTTTACGATTTAGAGGTTTCTTAATATTTTGGCATTACTGAGAAGAAATTAGTGTATGTGTGTGTGTATGTGTTCGGATACAAATTTTCTTCGACGATTTCGGGAACCCGGTTCAACCGATTTAAATAATTCGAAAATCATTCGATTTGTATTGCTGGAAAGACGTGCTTATTAGTTTTTGGCTAAGGCAGATCTAGACTTTTCTAAAATACGAATCTTTTAAAAAAGTTTGAAGTTTTTTTAAAACCTTTAATTGTTGGTACGGACCAGCAATTCGCATCAAAGTACGACTAATGCTTAATTCGGTAGAGGAATACTTTTGTACTTAATTTCATAGGGGAATAGTTGTGTCTTTACTTCTTAGAAAAATAATCTGTGAATCTCAAGATATACTAATTTAAAAAAAAAACTTTTAGAACAAGCTCTTACCTTTTCTATATGCGATTTTGTACGACGGCTTTCCACTCGATCTGTAATAAATAAAAAAATAGTAATAATTAAAATATTAGAGCAGCAATAGAAAAACATATATTATATTTTCTAAATAAAAAATATCTACATAATAATTTAGCGAAAAGATTTTAATCTTATGAGACTACCAGAGTAGAAAAAGCGCAACAAGTGGTTATCTACTCAGCGAACCATATAACTGAAAATATTGCCTTTACGTGTGAACTAAATATATTTGTTCTATGTCCACCTATACAAACGTAATATATCATATGTGTATATGTATGATAAAAATATTTTGTGGTATATGTGATAAAAATGGATCAAAGGACATCGGCTATTTTATTTTATTTGCATTTGATGATAAACTAGATTGATGTGAAATATTTTTAAATGAATCATTCCTATATTGCATGTAATCAGTTTGCTATATATGCAGGTGAAACAGCATATTCATCATGAGTACTTTGGGTCGATCGCATGTTAAGTTTTCATTTATAAAAATATGATTGATGATGCCGCAAATTACTTTGCATACATTATGAATTAAATATTACATTTACTTCATTATTATTCCTAATAACTTTTATTATTTCAGAATAATTAATCTATACATATATGTATATACTCGTATATAGGGTAGGGCGGGGCACAAAGATCCAATTTGACTTCAAGTAATGTTACTTAACTGTCCAAAACGCAAATGAACTATATCACAACACTACAATCTTTTTCCTTCTACTACCAAAAATTTGTTTTTAAAAATCCTAAATATACTTGTTTTTGAGACATCGGTGGTGGACCTTTCGGCTTTGCTCTACCCTATATATACATATATATATATATATATATATATGTATATATATATATATATATATATATATATATATATATATGTTAGAAAACGCGTAATTGAATCGTGAAATTATCCGGAAAAGTTCCAAACTTACCTTCAATACCTTTCTCACGTCTAGAATTTTCCGTGACATTAGAGTTTATATACAAACGGAACTATTTAATTGTTTAGTATTTTAATATTTGAATTTTTTGATCATCAGGAAATTGATTATTTAAATTTTATTTAAATTTTTTTAATGTGGAATTGAAAAATACATACAACTCTTTTTACTTCTGAATATTATTCATTTTTATCAAGGTTTGTTCACCCTTGACAATTTTTCTCAAATTTGTGAAAATAAGCCTATTTTGGGCACTACGGTGTAAAATTGCAATGAAAACCTCACACATTATTCTTTTCTGAATATAGTTGGAGTTTATAACACAGGTATAACAGTACCAACAGTACATAGCCACGAGTCTATTACCATTATATAAACTAAGCAAAAATTAAGTCATCAATATCTTCGGAAAGCTGATCATTGAAAAATAAGTGATTTTAAACGTGAATTGAACGGGAAAAATATTTTTCTCAAAATATCTAGCACGTGCATGTATATATAGCTCTTCTGTCGCAATAATGTATATACTATATTCAGTTTGTTTACTGAATTAATTTTAATCGAATCTCGCCAGCGGCGTAGTACAAACAAACAAATACAGCCAAACATTTTCTATATACATATAACCATCGAATATACACACGCGTATAAAATAAAATACGCGTATACTATAAATGGTAGAGTGTAGACAGATATAGTCACAAATACTGAGAAAGTACGAAAAGCTCGCCTTGAAGGCGCCGTCAACCCCTGCAGTTTCAATGGATGATGTTTTTGCCTGCTATTTCTATGGTAATAGACTCGTGGCTAGTCATCATTATATTTTTATCAATACTTGACTATTGTATTTGTACCCAATAAAGTCATTTCGTGTAACTTATTTAGCAAGAGTAACAAAAGTTTTAACGGATAGCATTCATGGTCAAAACAAATCTGTGCAAATTATTCATGTATTAACGAACATCCATATTTCTAAATATATGCAGTATAAAATATTAATCAACAATTAAATTCTTAGTAGACAAGTGAAACTATTCATGCAAATCGGACGCTCCGTTCTCTCAAAAATTGAACTGCCACTTTTATCACATCATGCCCGGCATCTTTGTAATGGCTGGACCTGCCTTAGCTTAAAACTAATCAGCATGTCTCCCCATCAATAGGAAACAAATGGTTTTTGAGTCATTCAAATCGGTTGATCTGTGTGCTTGAAATACTCGATGAAAATTGATATCCGCACAATACATGTTATATATCAATATATACATACAAACACACACATATAATATGTCCTTTTTGTCTAAGATGCGTCAAAAGGCTTTGTTAATTGAAGATATATAAACATTTTCATTCTCTATTTTTCGCGATTACCATAACTTACCCCACGTGAAGTTAAAAATTGTTGGTTGTAGTTAGTGTAAAAGTTATAGTAATCACAAAAAACTCAATAATGAATATTTATTTTCATAACTTAAGGGGGTATTCTAGTGTAGAGCAATGAATTTCAGGTCATTTTTAAAGTGTCGTTTAAAGTAATAAATGTTTGTACTCTCAATTTTTTTACCACTTGTTTATTAATATTATGAAAATACAAAACAAAAATAAAAAAAGTTGCAAATTGAAAAAACTGGCAGCTGATTAATTCAGAGGTAAATAACGTATTATCGTTAACCGTTGCGCCACAGGGCCACACATATAGATCGTTGAATATTTCGGAGGTAAATATCATATTAGCACATGTTTTGAAAGCTTAAGTGACAAAATAAATCGATGATGCCAGGATTCGAACCTGGAATCTTCTGATCCGTAGTCAGACACGTTATCCGTTGCGCCACAGGACCACACATACATTTTGTTGAATATTTCGGAGGTAAATATCATATTAGCATATGTTTTGAACGCTTAAGTGACAAAATGAAACGATCCTGCCAGGACTCGAACCTGGAATCTTTTGATCCGTAGTCAGACGCGTTATCCGTTGCGCCACAGGACCACACATACATGCTGTTGAATATTTTGGAGGTAAATATCATATTAGCATAAGTTTTGAACGTTAAGCGACAAAATGAAACGATCCTACCAGGATTCGAACCTGGAATCTTCTGATCCACACATACATGCTGTTGAATATTTCGGAGGTAAATATCATATTAGCACATGTTTTGAACGTAGTCCTGTGTCGCAACGGATAAAGCGTCTGACTACGGATCAGAAGATTCCAAGTTCGAATCCTGGCAGGGTCGTTTCATTTTGTCACTTAAACGTTCAAAACATGTGCTAGTATGATATTTACCTCCGAAATATTCATGTGTGGTCCTGTGGCGCAACGGATAACGCGTCTGACTACGGATCAGAAGATTCCAGGTCCGAATCCTGGCAGGATCGTTTCATTTTGTCGCTTAAGCGTTCAAAATATGTGCTAATATGATATTTACCTCCGAAATATTCAACAACGTGTATGTGTCGTCCCGTGGCGCAACGGATATCGCGTCTGACTACGGATTAGAAGATTCCAGGTTCGAATCCTGGCAGGATCGTTTCATTTTGTCACTTAAGCGTTCAAAACATGTGCTAATATAATATTTACCTCAGAAATATTCAACAGCGTGTATGTGTGGTCCTGTGGCGCAACGGATAACGCGTCTGACTACGGATCAGAAGATTCCAGGTTCGAATCCTGGCAGGATCGTTTCATTTTGTCACTTAAGCGTTCAAAACATGTGCTAATATGATATTTACCTCCAAAATATTCAACAGCATGTATGTGTGGTCCTGTGGCGCAACGGATAACGCGTCTGACTACGGATCAGAAGATTCCAGGTTCGAATCCTGGCAGGATCGTTTCATTTTGTCGCTTAAGCGTTCAAAACATTTGCTAATATGATATTTACCTCCGAAATATTCAACAGCATGTATTTGTGGTCCTGTGGCGCAACGGATAACGCGTCTGACTACGGATCAGAAGATTCCAGGTTCGAATCCTGGCAGGATCGTTTCATTTTGTCGCTTAAGCGTTCAAAACATGTGCTAATATGATATTTACCTCCGAAATATTCAACAGCATGTATGTGTGGTCCTGTGGCGCAACGGATAACGCGTCTGACTACGGATCAGAAGATTCCAGGTTCGAATCCTGGCAGGATCGTTTCATTTTGTCGCTTAAGCGTTCAAAACATGTGCTAATATGATATTTACCTCCGAAATATTCAACAGCATGTATGCGTGGTCCTGTGGCGCAACGGATAACGCGTCTGACTACGGATCAGAAGATTCCAGGTTCGAATCCTGGCAGGATCGTTTCATTTTGTCACTTAAGCGTTCAAAACATGTGCTAATATGATATTTACCTCCGAAATATTCAACAGCATGTATGTGTGGTCTTGTGGCGCAACGGATAACGCGTCTGACTACGGATCGGAAGATTCCAGGTTCGAATCTTGGCAGGATCGTTTTATTTTGTCGCTTAAGCGTTCAAAACATGTGCTGATATGATATTTACCTTCCAAAATATTCAACAACAGGTATGTGTGGTCCTGTGGCGCAACGGATAACGCGTCTGACTACGGATCAGAAGATTCCAGGTTCGAATCCTGGCAGGATCGTTTCATTTTGTCGCTTAAGCGTTCAAAACATGTGCTAATATGATATTTACCCCCGAAATATTCAACAGCATGTATGTGTGGTCCTGTGGCGCAACGGATAACGCGTCTGACTACGGATCAGAAGATTCCAGGTTCGAATCCTGGCAGGATCGTTTCATTTTGTCGCTTAAGCGTTCAAAACATATGCTAATATGATATTTACCTCCGAAATTCCAGGTTCGAATCCTGGCAGGATCGTTTCATTTTGTCGCTTAAGCGTTCAAAACATGTGCTAATATGATATTTACCTCCGAAATATTAACAGCATGTATGTGTGGTCCTGTGGCGCAACGGATAACGCGTCTGACTACGGATCAGAAGATTCCAGGTTCGAATCCTGGCAGGATCGTTTCATTTTGTCACTTAAGCGTTCAAAACATGTGCTAATATGATATTTACCTCCAAAATATTCAACAGCATGTATGTGTGGTCCTGTGGCGCAACGGATAACGCGTCTGACTACGGATCAGAAGATTCCAGGTTCGAATCCTGGCAGGATCGTTTCATTTTGTCGCTTAAGCGTTCAAAACATGTGCTAATATGATATTTACCTCCGAAATATTCAACAGCATGTATTTGTGGTCCTGTGGCGCAACGGATAACGCGTCTGACTACGGATCAGAAGATTCCAGGTTCGAATCCTGGCAGGATCGTTTCATTTTGTCGCTTAAGCGTTCAAAACATGTGCTAATATGATATTAACCTCCGAAATATTCAACAGCATGTATGTGTGGTCCTGTGGCGCAACGGATAACGCGTCTGACTACGGATCAGAAGATTCCAGGTTCGAATCCTGGCAGGATCGTTTCATTTTGTCGCTTAAGCGTTCAAAACATGTGCTAATATGATATTTACCTCCGAAATATTCAACAGCATGTATGTGTGGTCCTGTGTCGCAACGGATAAAGCGTCTGACTACGGATCAGAAGATTCCAAGTTCGAATCCTGGGAGGGTCGTTCCATTTTGTCACTTAAACGTTCAAAACATGTGCTAGTATGATATTTACCTCCGAAATATTTATGTGTGGTCCTGTGGCGCAACGGATAACGCGTCTGACTACGGATCAGAAGATTCCAGGTTCGAATCCTGGCAGGATCGTTTCATTTTGTCGCTTAAGCGTTCAAAACATGTGCTAATATGATATTTACCTCCGAAATATTCAACAGCATGTATGTGTGGTCCTGTGGCGCAACGGATAACGCGTCTGACTACGGATCAGAAGATTCCAGGTTCGAATCCTGGCAGGATCGTTTCATTTTGTCGCTTAAGCGTTCAAAACATGTGCTAATATGATATTTACCTCCGAAATATTCAACAGCATGTATGTGTGGTCCTGTGGCGCAACGGATAACGCGTCTGACTACGGATCAGAAGATTCCAGGTTCGAATCCTGGCAGGATCGTTTCATTTTGTCGCTTAAGCGTTCAAAACATATGCTAATATGATATTTACCTCCGAAATATTCAACAGCTTGTATGTGTGGTCCTGACTACGGATCAGAACATTCCAGGTTCGAATCCTGGCAGGATCGTTTCATTTTGTCGCTTAAGCGTTCAAAACATGTGCTAATATGATATTTACCTCCGAAATATTCAACAGCATGTATGTGTGGTCCTGTGGCGCAACGGATAACGCGTCTGACTACGGATCAGAAGATTCCAGGTTCGAATCCTGGCAGGATCGTTTCATTTTGTCTAATATGATATTTACCTCCGAAATATTCAACAGCATGTATGTGTGGTCCTGTGGCGCAACGGATAACGCGTCTGACTACGGATCAGAAGATTCCAGGTTCGAATCCTGGCAGGATCGTTTCATTTTGTCGCTTAAGCGTTCAAAACATGTGCTAATATGATATTTACCTCCGAAATATTCAACAGCATGTATGTGTGGTCCTGTGGCGCAACGGATAACGCGTCTGACTACGGATCAGAAGATTCCAGGTTCGAATCCTGGCAGGATCGTTTCATTTTGTCGCTTAAGCGTTCAAAACATGTGCTAATATGATATTTACCTCCGAAATATTCAACAGCATGTATGTGTGGTCCTGTGGCGCAACGGATAACGCGTCTGACTACGGATCAGAAGATTCCAGGTTCGAATCCTGGCAGGATCGTTTCATTTTGTCGCTTAAGCGTTCAAAACATGTGCTAATATGATATTTACCTCCGAAATATTCAACAGCATGTATGTGTGGTCCTGTGGCGCAACGGATAACGCGTCTGACTACGGATCAGAAGATTCCAGGTTCGAATCCTGGCAGGATCGTTTCATTTTGTCGCTTAAGCGTTTCAAAACATGTGCTAATATGATATTTACCTCCGAAATATTCAACAGCATGTATGTGTGGTCCTGTGGCGCAACGGATAACGCGTCTGACTACGGATCAGAAGATTCCAGGTTCGAATCCTGGCAGGATCGTTTCATTTTGTCGCTTAAGCGTTCAAAACATGTGCTAATATGATATTTACCTCCGAAATATTCAACAGCATGTATGTGTGGTCCTGTGGCGCAACGGATAACGCGTCTGAACGGATCAGAAGATTCCAGGTTCGAATCCTGGCAGGATCGTTTCATTTTGTCGCTTAAGCGTTCAAAACATGTGCTATTATGATATTACCCTCCGAAATATTCAACAGCATGTATGTGTGGTCCTGTGGCGCAACGGATAACGCGTCTGACTACGGATCAGAAGATTCCAGGTTCGAATCCTGGCAGGATCGTTTCATTTTGTCGCTTAAGCGTTCAAAACATGTGCTAATATGATATTTACCTCCGAAATATTCAACAGCATGTATGTGTGGTCCTGTGGCGCAACGGATAACGCGTCTGACTACGGATCAGAAGATTCCAGGTTCGAATCCTGGCAGGATCGTTTCATTTTGTCGCTTAAGCGTTCAAAACATGTGCTAATATGATATTTACCTCCGAAATATTCAACAGCATGTATGTGTGGTCCTGTGGCGCAACGGATAACGCGTCTGACTACGGATCAGAAGATTCCAGGTTCGAATCCTGGCAGGATCGTTTCATTTTGTCGCTTAAGCGTTCAAAACATATGCTAATATGATATTTACCTCCGAAATTCCAGGTTCGAATCCTGGCAGGATCGTTTCATTTTGTCGCTTAAGCGTTCAAAACATGTGCTAATATGATATTTACCTCCGAAATATTCAACAGCATGTATGTGTGGTCCTGTGGCGCAACGGATAACGCGTCTGACTACGGATCAGAAGATTCCAGGTTCGAATCCTGGCAGGATCGTTTCATTTTGTCGCTTAAGCGTTCAAAACATGTGCTAATATGATATTTACCTCCGAAATATTCAACAGCATGTATGTGTGGTCCTGTGGCGCAACGGATAACGCGTCTGACTACGGATCAGAAGATTCCAGGTTCGAATCCTGGCAGGATCGTTTCATTTTGTCGCTTAAGCGTTCAAAACATGTGCTAATATGATATTTACCTCCGAAATATTCAACAGCATGTATGTGTGGTCCTGTGGCGCAACGGATAACGCGTCTGACTACGGATCAGAAGATTCCAGGTTCGAATCCTGGCAGGATCGTTTCATTTTGTCGCTTAAGCGTTCAAAACATGTGCTAATATGATATTTACCTCCGAAATATTCAACAGCATGTATGTGTGGTCCTGTGGCGCAACGGATAACGCGTCTGACTACGGATCAGAAGATTCCAGGTTCGAATCCTGGCAGGATCGTTTCATTTTGTCGCTTAAGCGTTCAAAACATGTGCTAATATGATATTTACCTCCGAAATATTCAACAGCATGTATGTGTGGTCCTGTGGCGCAACGGATAAGCGTCTGACTACGGATCAGAAGATTCCAGGTTCGAATCCTGGCAGGTCGTTCATTTTGTCACTTAAGCGTTCAAAACATGTGCTAGTATGATATTTACCTCCGAAATATTTATGTGTGGTCCTGTGGCGCAACGGATAACGCGTCTGACTACGGATCAGAAGATTCCAGGTTCGAATCCTGGCAGGATCGTTTCATTTTGTCACTTAAGCGTTCAAAACATGTGCTAATATGATATTTACCTCCGAAATATTCAACAGCATGTATGTGTGGTCCTGTGGCGCAACGGATAACGCGTCTGACTACGGATCAGAAGATTCCAGGTTCGAATCCTGGCAGGATCGTTTCATTTTGTCGCTTAAGCGTTCAAAACATGTGCTAATATGATATTTACCTCCGAAATATTCAACAGCATGTATGTGTGGTCCTGTGGCGCAACGGATAACGCGTCTGACTACGGATCAGAAGATTCCAGGTTCGAATCCTGGCAGGATCGTTTCATTTTGTCGCTTAAGCGTTCAAAACATGTGCTAATATGATATTTACCTCCGAAATATTTATGTGTGGTCCTGTGGCGCAACGGATAACGCGTCTGACTACGGATCAGAAGATTCCAGGTTCGAATCCTGGCAGGATCGTTTCATTTTGTCGCTTAAGCGTTCAAAACATGTGCTAATATGATATTTACCTCCGAAATATTCAACAGCATGTATGTGTGGTCCTGTGGCGCAACGGATAACGCGTCTGACTACGGATCAGAAGATTCCAGGTTCGAATCCTGGCAGGATCGTTTCATTTGTCGCTTAAGCGTTCAAAACATGTGCTAATATGATATTTACCTCCGAAATATTCAACAGCATGTATGTGTGGTCCTGTGGCGCAACGGATAACGCGTCTGACTACGGATCAGAAGATTCCAGGTTCGAATCCTGGCAGGATCGTTTCATTTTGTCGCTTAAGCGTTCAAAACATGTGCTAATATGATATTTACCTCCGAAATATTCAACAGCATGTATGTGTGGTCCTGTGGCGCAACGGATAACGCGTCTGACTACGGATCAGAAGATTCCAGGTTCGAATCCTGGCAGGATCGTTTCATTTTGTCGCTTAAGCGTTCAAAACATGTGCTAATATGATATTTACCTCCGAAATATTCAACAGCGTATATGTGTGGTCCTGTGGCGCAACGGATAACGCGTCTGACTACGGATCAGAAGATTCCAGGTTCGAATCCTGGCAGGATCGTTTCATTTTGTCGCTTAAGCGTTCAAAACATGTGCTAATATGATATTTACCTCCGAAATATTCAACAGCATGTATGTGTGGTCCTGTGGCGCAACGGATAACGCGTCTGACTACGGATCAGAAGATTCCAGGTTCGAATCCTGGCAGGATCGTTTCATTTTGTCG
Organism: Ctenocephalides felis; assembly: GCF_003426905.1. NCBI lineage: Eukaryota > Metazoa > Arthropoda > Insecta > Siphonaptera > Pulicidae > Ctenocephalides > Ctenocephalides felis. The sequence goes on along the minus strand of NW_020539724.1, from coordinate 23,861,179 downwards.
CTTAAGCGTTCAAAACATGTGCTAATATGATATTTACCTCCGAAATATTCAACAGCATGTATGTGTGGTCCTGTGGCGCAACGGATAACGCGTCTGACTACGGATCAGAAGATTCCAGGTTCGAATCCTGGCAGGATCGTTTTTTTGTCGCTTAAGCGTTCAAAACATGTGCTAATATGATATTTACCTCCGAAATATTCAACAGCATGTATGTGTGGTCCTGTGGCGCAACGGATAACGCGTCTGACTACGGATCAGAAGATTCCAGGTTCGAATCCTGGCAGGATCGTTTCATTTTGTCGCTTAAGCGTTCAAAACATGTGCTAATATGATATTTACCTCCGAAATATTCAACAGCATGTATGTGTGGTCCTGTGGCGCAACGGATAACGCGTCTGACTACGGATCAGAAGATTCCAGGTTCGAATCCTGGCAGGATCGTTTCATTTTGTCGCTTAAGCGTTCAAAACATGTGCTAATATGATATTTACCTCCGAAATATTCAACAGCATGTATGTGTGGTCCTGTGGCGCAACGGATAACGCGTCTGACTACGGATCAGAAGATTCCAGGTTCGAATCCTGGCAGGATCGTTTCATTTTGTCGCTTAAGCGTTCAAAACATGTGCTAATATGATATTTACCTCCGAAATATTCAACAGCATGTATGTGTGGTCCTGTGGCGCAACGGATAACGCGTCTGACTACGGATCAGAAGATTCCAGGTTCGAATCCTGGCAGGATCGTTTCATTTTGTCGCTTAAGCGTTCAAAACATGTGCTAATATGATATTTACCTCCGAAATATTCAACAGCATGTATGTGTGGTCCTGTGGCGCAACGGATAACGCGTCTGACTACGGATCAGAAGATTCCAGGTTCGAATCCTGGCAGGATCGTTTCATTTTGTCGCTTAAGCGTTCAAAACATGTGCTAATATGATATTTACCTCCGAAATATTCAACAGCATGTATGTGTGGTCCTGTGGCGCAACGGATAACGCGTCTGACTACGGATCAGAAGATTCCAGGTTCGAATCCTGGCAGGATCGTTTCATTTTGTCGCTTAAGCGTTCAAAACATGTGCTAATATGATATTTACCTCCGAAATATTCAACAGCATGTATGTGTGGTCCTGTGGCGCAACGGATAACGCGTCTGACTACGGATCAGAAGATTCCAGGTTCGAATCCTGGCAGGATCGTTTCATTTTGTCGCTTAAGCGTTCAAAACATGTGCTAATATGATATTTACCTCCGAAATATTCAACAGCATGTATGTGTGGTCCTGTGGCGCAACGGATAACGCGTCTGACTACGGATCAGAAGATTCCAGGTTCGAATCCTGGCAGGATCGTTTCATTTTGTCGCTTAAGCGTTCAAAACATGTGCTAATATGATATTTACCTCCGAAATATTCAACAGCATGTATGTGTGGTCCCTGTGGCGCAACGGATAACGCGTCTGACTACGGATCAGAAGATTCCAGGTTCGAATCCTGGCAGGATCGTTTTCATTTTGTCTTACTATGAATATTTACCTCCGAAATATTTAAACAGCATGTATGTGTGGTCCTGTGGCGCAACGGATAACGCGTCTGACTACGGATCAGAAGATTCCAGGTTCGAATCCTGGCAGGATCGTTTCATTTTGTGTCGCTTAAGCGTTCAAAACATGTGCTAATATGATATTTACCTCCGAAATATTCAACAGCATGTATGTTGGTCCGTGTCGCAACGGATAACGCGTCTGACTACGGATCAGAAGATTCAGGTTCGAATCCTGGCAGGATCGTTTCATTTTGTCGCTTAAGCGTTCAAAACATGTGCTAATATGATATTTACCTCCGAAATATTCAACAGCATGTATGTGTGGTCCTGTGGCGCAACGGATAACGCGTCTGACTACGGATCAGAAGATTCCAGGTTCGAATCCTGGCAGGATCGTTTCATTTTGT
>NW_020539724.1:23838237-23858226 GCF_003426905.1 Ctenocephalides felis | reverse complement strand
CCTGTGGCGCAACGGATAACGCGTCTGACTACGGATCAGAAGATTCCAGGTTCGAATCCTGGCAGGATCGTTTCATTTTGTCGCTTAAGCGTTCAAAAAACATGTGCTAATATGATATTTACCTCCGAAATATTCAACAGCATGTATGTTGGTCCTGTGGCGCAACGGATTAACGCGTCTGACTACGGATCAGAAGATTCCAGGTTTCGAATCCTGGCAGGATCGTTTCATTTGTCGCTTAAGCGTTCAAAACATGTGCTAATATGATATTTACCTCCGAAATATTCAACAGCATGTATGTGTGGTCTGTGGCGCAACGGATAACGCGTCTGACTACGGATCAGAAGATTCAGGTTCGAATCCTGGCAGGATCGTTTCTTTGTCGCTTAAGCGTTCAAAACATGTGCTAATATGATATTTACCTCCGAAATATTCAACAGCATGTATGTGTGGTCCGACTAACGGATCGAAGATTCCAGGTTCGAATCCTGGCAGGATCGTTTCATTTGTCGCTTAAGCGTTCAAAACATGTGCTAATATGATATTTACCTCCGAAATATTCAACAGCATGTATGTGTGGTCCTGTGGCGCAACGGATAACGCGTCTGACTACGGATCAGAAGATTCCAGGTCGAATCCTGGCAGGATCGTTTCATTTTGTCTAATATGATATTTACCTCCGAAATATTCAACAGCATGTATGTGTGGTCCTGTGGCGCAACGGATAACGCGTCTGACTACGGATCAGAAGATTCCAGGTTCGAATCCTGGCAGGATCGTTTCATTTTGTCGCTTAAGCGTTCAAAACATATGCTAATATGATATTTACCTCCGAAATATTCAACAGCATGTATGTGTGGTCCTGTGGCGCAACGGATAACGCGTCTGACTACGGATCAGAAGATTCCAGGTTCGAATCCTGGCAGGATCGTTTCATTTTGTCGCTTAAGCGTTCAAAACATGTGCTAATATGATATTTACCTCCGAAATATTCAACAGCATGTATGTGTGGTCCTGTGGCGCAACGGATAACGCGTCTGACTACGGATCAGAAGATTCCAGGTTCGAATCCTGGCAGGATCGTTTCATTTTGTCGCTTAAGCGTTCAAAACATATGCTAATATGATATTTACCTCCGAAATATTCAACAGCTTGTATGTGTGGTCCTGACGGATAACGCGGATTCAGAAATTCCAGGTTCGAATCCTGGCAGGATCGTTTCATTTTGTCGCTTAAGCGTTCAAAACATGTGCTAATATGATATTTACCCCCGAAATATTCAACAACATGTATGTGTGGTCTGTGGCGCAACGGATAACGCCTCTGACTACGGATCAGAAGATTCCAGGTTCGAATCCTGGAGGATCGTTTCATTTTGTCTAATATGATATTTACCTCCGAAATATTCAACAGCATGTATGTGTGGTCCTGTGGCGCAACGGATAACGCGTCTGACTACGGATCAGAAGATTCCAGGTTCGAATCCTGGCAGGATCGTTTCATTTGTCGCTTAAGCGTTCAAAACATGTGCTAATATGATATTTACCTCCGAAATATTCAACAGCATGTATGTGTGGTCCTGTGGCGCAATGGATAACGTCTCTGACTACGGATCAGAAGATTCCAGGTTCGAATCCTGGCAGGGTCGTTTCATTTTGTCGCTTAAGCGTTCAAAACATGTGCTAATATGATATTTACCTCCGAAATATTCAACAGCATGCATGTGTGGTCTTGTGACGCGTCTGACTACGGATCAGAAGATTCCAGGTTCGAATCCTGGCAGGATCGTTTCATTTTGTCGCTTAAGCGTTCAAAACATGTGCTAATATGATATTTACCTCCGAAATATTCAACAGCATGTATGTGTGGTCCTGTGTCGCAACGGATAAAGCGTCTGACTACGGATCAGAAGATTCCAGGTTCGAATCCTGGCAGGGTCGTTTCATTTTGTCACTTAAACGTTCAAAACATGTGCTAGTATGATATTTACCTCCGAAATATTCAACAACATGTATGTGTCGTCCTGTGGCGCAACGGATATCGCGTCTGACTACGGATCAGAAGATTCCAGGTTCGAATCCTGGCAGGATCGTTTCATTTTGTCGCTTAAGCGTTCAAAACATGTGCTAATATGATATTTACCTCCGAAATATTCAACAGCATGTATGTGTGGTCCTGTGGCGCAACGGATAACGCGTCTGACTACGGATCAGAAGATTCCAGGTTCGAATCCTGGCAGGATCGTTTCATTTTGTCACTTAAGCGTTCAAAACATGTGCTAATATGAATCGAATGTTTTTTTAATTATTCAAATCGCTTCATCCGTGTTCCCGAAATCGTCGACGAAAATTTGTATCCGAACACACACACACACATCCATTTTTTCTAAGATATGCCAAAATATTCAGAAACCTCTGAAACGTAAAGATATGTAAAAATTTTCATTTTCGATTTTTTGCGATTACTATAACTTGCCCTACGGGAAGTTAATAAATATTTTGCTGCAAATTTAATCTTGAGGCCATAATGAATAAATATTTTAGAACAGCCCACGTTGATTTAATTAGATGTTAAGTGGTTTATAAATATTCTTATGTGTCATAATATTTGAGTTCACGAATTCTATCACAGATGGCGCAAAAGTTTACCTAATGGCTTATGTTAATAACAAATATAAGAAACTTTTAATTGGAGTGCGCTCTATCTAAATGTTAATATTAAGAGCTAAAACTATTAGAGATACATTTTTTATTAATTTGGAAGCATTGGAAAATGTTAATGTTAAGGGCTACCCTAATATTATATATATATATATATATATATATATATATATACATATATATTTAATATAATATAATAGATAAATATAATTTAAATAATATATATATATATATATATATATATATATATATATATATATATATATATATAATATAAATGTGTGTGTGTTTGTGTTTAAGTGTGCAATTGCATGATTTTTGCATTTGTCTGATTTTGCGCAATTTAAATCAAATGTATTAGATTTTAAATATATTTTACAATTCTCTAGGAAATAACAAATCACATTTATTGTATGTCCTGTTTTTAATTAAATTAAAAAATATCAATGAATTAGATTTTTCAGTCAGGCAAATTAATTAAATTGAAAGTTTTTCGTTCTGAGCAGAATTTTCTGTAACATATATGAATCAAATAAAGTAATAACATCCAACATTCGTTATTTGTAGAAAACATCGCACCCGAGAAGCGTACTTATAATGACGTATTAAAAACTTTCTTAAAAATCGATCAAAAACTCATCCGCACATTCTAAGTTGGGCGGTTGTACTGATATAGAGAAATTGCGTTTTCAGCCTCAATTCCTCAATTTCTCACAAAGCTTCGTCTGCTAATTACGTTCTAATGGGAAAACTTTTGACATCCGATATGTTCGATGAGATAATGAACAAGGAACTGTCTGCCATTTATTTTTCACTAACAAGCGCAGACTTGTTTTTATTCTATCCGTATCGTTCTTTACAAAATATTTAAGTTTTCGTATTTATGGGCAACTAAATCGAAGTGGTTCATCAATAATATTTTAGATATGTAGAATGTCCATCCTATACAACCATATCTGGTAGCAGGACAGATAATTAACTTCCCGTAGGGCAAGTTATAGTAATCGCAAAAAAATCGAAAACTAGTGGGGCGCATGGCATCGTGCCTTAAGGCAAATTGCTGGAGCTTCCCGTACCGTAATTAAAAATTCGAGGAATAAAAATAATCAATAATTGTTTCAAATAGTTTCAAATAGATTATTTATTATAAATACATACTGTAAATTTATTTGTGCTTATTGGGCGACGAGCGTATTCTACAAACAACTTATGTGTATGCTTACAAGAAATTTTTAAATTTTTTTTTAAATTTGATTTTTTTGATAATTTTGGAATTTAAAAAAAAATCGTTTTTTTAATTTTTTGACAATTTGGAGATTTTTTTTGTAAATTTCAAAATATTCTCAAATTTTTGTAAAAAATTGTTTTTTTTTTTAATTTTGATGCTTTTCAAATTTTTCGAAATTTAGATATTTTTTTCAAAATGAATGAAAAATTTAAAAAATTTGAGTTTTCTGAAAATGGAATTTTTATTTTGAAAATTTTGATTTTTTTTTTTTGAAAATTTTCAAAACTACGAATTTTTTTTGTAAAACTATTTTCTGCACACCGTCTACACAAGCAACAGGTTTTTTGAATTAATCTAAGCGAATGATCCGTTCTCTCAAAAACTGCATGACAATTTTTACACCCTTTTTGCAAAAACGCATCGCGATCAAGTACTGAATGTTTGCTAAATAATACAAATCGGTTATTCCATACTGTCGAAAATGTCGAGGACATTTGTTTGAACCATATACATAAACTTCAAAATTCAAAATCTTGGTACGGAACCCAAAAGAATTGACACAAAATGTGTACACATTATTAAAATCTCTATAAAATATCTGATAATTTGATGTGCATAAGTCTAGTGAACATTTTTACCGCCAATTACATTTAAAAAAAAAATATTGCGAGTCCATAACCGTTAGACCTGCCTTTCCCAAAATTTTGACAGTTCTTCGTATAATCAATGCAAATAAAATGTTTTTTTGAATTATTCAAATCGGACGCTCCGTTCTCTCGAAAACTATATTACAATTTTTAAATCTTTTTGCACCGTATCTTCAAAACGGCTTGATCTGCATACATCAAAAACTAACCAGCACGTCTCCTTATCAATACGAATCAAATGTTTTTTAAATTATTCAAATCAGTTATTTCATACTGTAGAAAATGTCGAGGACATTTATTTGAACTATATACGTAAAATTTAAATTTAAACATCTTGGTACGAAACCCAAAAAAATACACAAAATGTGTACATATTATTAAAATCTCTATAAAATATCTGATAATTTGATTTGCATATGTCCAATGAACATTTTTGACCGCCAAATGGCATTTTTTATAATAACCGCTAGATCTGCCTTCCCAAAAATTTAATCAGTACTTCATCTTGTCAATACAAGTAAAATGTTTTTGAATTATTAAAACCGGACGCTCCGTTCTCTTAAAAACTGAGTTACTGTTTTTGACACTTTTGCCCCGTATCTTTGGCTCAGCTAGACCTGCCTTTGCCAAAAACTAATCAGCACGTCCCCTTATCAATACGAATCGAATGTTTTTTGAATTATTCAAATCAGTTGATCGGTGTTTCCGAAATCGTCGACAAAAATTTGTATCCGCATACACACACAGACACGCACACACATACACACACGCACATATATCCATTTTTTATAAGGTATGCCAAAATGTTCAAAAACGTTTGAAACGTAAAGATAAATAAACATTTTCATTTTTGCGATTACTATAAATTACCCTACGGGAAGTTAATCAGATTTTTTTATTCACAATTTTTTGAGAAAGCTAAAAGTTGATGAAATAACATATTATTTTTATCAATTTTACAATGTATCAATAATTTTTCAAAAAAAACTTATATTAAATATTTAACTACAGAGAACCTTTATATTCAGTAAATTAATAAACACGACATCAAAAAATTCACAAAATAAAGATAATTAGGAATAAGTAGCATTTTGCCTTAAGGCTAATTGCATAAACTTTCCGATGTTCCGAATTCTACCTATTTAAGTTTCAACTTGCCTACTTGTCCAACTCTTTACCCGTTTACTTGTCTGCCACTTTTCTTGTTTACCTGTCAACTTATTTACTTGTCTACCTGCGCAGTCTACCAGTCAACCAGTGTACTCAGCTGACCTGTCTACCAGTCGACCAGTCTGCTGGCCTATTTTTCTACCTTTGTACCCTTCTACTCTTTTTCTACTCTTTTTCTGCCTACGTTCATATATATACACACACGTATATATATATATTAGGTTGTCAAATATCTCCCTTCCGCTTTTTTGCTCTTGGTTTATAATACAAAAAGGTATATATATATATATATATATATATATATATATATATATATATAAATAGTATAAATATATATATATAATATTCATCGCAAAGAAAGGAACTGTTAGTACTTATACTCTCTCAAACTTTATTATCAGTTCTTCAAACATTAAAACAGTAAATCCTTTAAAATTAAATATTAAACTCGAATTTTTCCCAAGCTTCTTCCATCTGGAGAAGCGTTTTCTTGCGATTTATTATTAATAGATCAAAGTTGTCGATATTTGCAACAGAATATTCAAGTAGGTTTAACTTGTACGTATAATGGAATTCCTAATTTTTTGTTCCTGGTGCTTTTTGTTTTTCTTCAATAAATATATTTCGTTTTAAATATTTTATAATGATGAATCACTAATAAAACTTTGAAATAAATATTGAAATTAAAAAAATAGTAGTTTATCTGTGTAAGAGTAGAATAAGTTATTAAGATCGCAAAAATATGAAAATCGAATATTTTCTATTTCTTTGCATTTGAAAATTATTTTGGCATAATTGCTCTTGCAGATTGAAAATTGAAAACATCTGAGTTTTTCTTTCAGTTGTTCTTTTTAGATTGAAAATTGAAAATATCTTGACAATGTGCATATTTATTGTTAAATTTTCTCAATCACTACTATTATTGAACCGATGAGTTTAACAGTAAAGTAAATTTTTGGTATTTTATACAAATACTTTATTGGTTATTGAATCTGCATACCAATACTCAATTTTGTTGATAATTGTCTGTGAAAACTACTAAATATAAGTTCGAAAAAAATTCTTTATTGACTACCATAAAATAAATTTGGATAAATTACTATAACTAATCACTATTTTATACCCATAAAAATTCAGATTTTTGTGCTAATTTTAGTCTTATTTTTAGCATGCTTTTCTAATTAAATTTATTATTTATTTCAATCGTGATAGTACATATATCAATTCTTATTTTTTCAAAAAAAATAAGAGTAAATTACTGAATTTTTTTTCCAAAATGTACAAAAAAATATATAATGTATTGATATTGATTTAAAATATAATGCATCATAAGATGGCAAATGGCCGTAGAGTAAGTTAACTTATAAAACATAATCATAGTAATCGCAAAAAAATCGAAAATGAAAATTTTTATATATCGATCTTTACGTTTCAAAGGTTTCTGAATATTTTGGCATACCTTAGAAAAAATGGATGTATGTATGTGTGTGTGTATGTGTGGATACAAATTTCGTCGACGATTTTGGAAACACTCATCAACCGATTTGAATAATTCAAAAAACATTCGATTTGTATTGACAAACAGACGTGCTGATTAGTTTTTGGCGAAGGCAGGTTAACCGTTTTGAAGATATGGATATATTTGAAGAAGTGCAAAAAATGGCATGTTCTGAGAGAACAAATCGGCCGATTTGAATGATTCAAAAAACATTCGATTCTTATTGATGTGGATTAGTTTTTGGTATAGGCAGGTCCAGCCGTTTCGAAGATACAGAGCAAAAAGTGAAGAAATTTCGATTAGAACCCATAAACGTCTGCTCATGGTGTTGCGCGGAAGCATGTCGTTATAGCTGAGGTGGTTAACGCATCACCGTTCGCGTTTGTAGATAAGAAAGTCAAAACTGATCGGGTTTGAATCCCACTTCAGTATTTTTTTTTTAATTTCTTTTAACACTTTTTATGTTTATATTATTGATACTGCATGAACTATTTAAAATTCAGTGCATAAATGTATAGTAAAAATTGATGCACTTGAAATAAAATGTGTTCATTCGAACAATAAGTCCGCTTAATTAGATTTTGTTTATATATATTTCATTCAAGCATATATAAACAACGTCGTCTAATCTAATAAGTTTTCACATTTTTTTGTTTTATAATATTTATTCATAGACATTTTTGTTGACTGATTATTTTTGTTCTTCTAATGTTTATTTACGGTACGGGAAATTCCAGCAATTTGCCTTAAGGCACAATGCCATATGCCCCACTAGTTTAAAATCCAGTTGGAATTTTAGTTAGATTTAAACCAATATAATAGTATTGAACATTTTACAGGGAATAATGAAGCTGATGAAAAAGACACACCAGGCTCGGCCAAGACTTTCAAGGTGGATGTTGGAGATCGGCCAAAATCTTTGTCCAAATTCAGGTTAAAAGCCGCATTATCAATACAAATTGAATTTTTACAATATACAACAATAAACGAAATAGGGTATGTTTATAAAATTATAAGAAAGTAATTCAGACCTGGTAAAAAGTCGACCCTGATTGTTGGTACCGTTACCTGGAGCTGTATAAATACATGACACCTGAAAACACAGAATTATTCATTCCTCATCTCGCATGGAAGCAACAAGCAGAATGTACTATTACATACAAACTTTGTTTACGTATTTTTTTGATAAAATTATTTAGTGAAATAGACAACTGTGCTGTATTATGTCATCACCGGTATAGGAACCTCTTATCGCTTCAGGTACAATGCAAAATATCATTTAATTTTAGTGCAGTCTACCCTTCCATAACACGGTACTTTGAAAACTCAGTTTTCGTAGTCTGTGGGCGACAGCCTCCAATAACACAGTACTCCTATAACACGGTTTTTATCCATCAACCCGTAAGTTCTTCGCAACATATGAATGACTCTAGTAATTAGATATTGAAAGAAGTTTTTACATAAATTTTATAATCGACTATTTTATCTTTTACAATATGTTTTAAATATGTTATAAAAATGACAATTTATATAATAGCTGTGCACGACATGGTTTTTACTAGTGTTGACATTCCTCTTTCACAAAACGTCTTTCCGATTTTTGACCTTTCGTCGACGTTTTCTCAAAAACGGTTGAGTCGATTTCAAAAATTTAAAAACCATTCGATAAAACTTGATAGGCACTCGTGTTAGTTAAATTTTTGTAACGATCAGCTGAGTCGTTTCTTTGTATTTAGCAAAAAGATTTAAGAAATTCCGTTCATGGAGTTTGGATGGAATTTCATGGAACACGAAAAATTTTGAATCGAGTTAAAAAATTCAACAACTATTCAAAGATATCATTAGAGAGTCATTAATACTTTGTAATTAATAGCTGATAAAAAATACTTAGTGAAACTTTTTATGTCGATAGATATCATGGTTCTAAAGAATTTACTGAAATTTTGCGGCCCTACGGCAACTAGTTTAATTTCAAAAATTCATCAAAATTTTATTAAATATTATAGTCAAAATTTGTCAGAACATCAAACATTGTTCATTGTCCATCAAAATTTGGAATGAAATACAATTTTAGAGTATACAAGTGTCTGAGCAATATAATTAATATAATTACAGATAATATTAATTAGTTTGAGAAAATTCATTTGGAAATTGCAATTAAGTGAAAGCGAAAACTTTATTTTCGAAATAAACAATATTATCTAAATATCTAAATCCCAATTTTGGTCGATCAAGTAAATTATTACACATTCCTGGAAGTTCATGCAACTTGCTTTAAGGCTGAATGCTACTTTCAACTAGTGCAATTTTTTTTGTATCCTTATATAAGCTCCTCCATCCAGGAAAAATAATTCATTTTATTAAAATATATTTAATAATTTCTTCAATTCAATAAAATATATATCTTTATTTAAATCTCTTTGAAAATATGTTTAATTTTATTTGAATGCCTCGATTAAGTAAAAGGAATTTTACAATTTCTCATGTCTTTTCTATCTATCTTGTATCACCATATAACGCGGTACGATTACTGTGATTTGTACTAAATCTGAGATTTTTATAACACAATTTCCATACAACGCGGTAACCGGTTTTTATATAACGCATTACGAATTAGCCTGAGAGTATTTTAGATTCGAGTTTTTTTTTACAGCACGGTTTCCATATTGAGAGGTGTTATCGGAGGGTTGGTTGCATTTGTTGCTATACCACTTGCATGGGGAATATTATAACTAATTTTAGAATTATTACAATTGTTAAATAAATATGATTATAAATTATATCCATGAGACATAAATATACATTTACGAGATCTTGGTCATAGCAACGTCAATTCTTGGTTGCTGGACTTGGATCAATAATCCGTCGTAACATTTTACCATAAAATTTGACGAATATTAATTCCGCGTTGTTATTGAGCTTATAAAATATTTTATAGCATTTAATTAAATAGAATTCTACTGTTTATCTAATAAATGGAATCTATTCAAAAATGCTGTTACGATCTAAACGTTTCCACGCCTCATAAACATACGAATCGAAATCTATATCTTGTAGGTTTATAACGTAAACAATTTGTCTTCGATCAATATTTTATGAGGGAAAAATTGTTTTATCGTTATAGCATCGCAATAATGTAATCAATTTACGATCCGACTGTCGTTTATATTTCTATGTATTATATATTATGTTTATACAAGATCATTATATGTGCTTTTATTATCCACGTATATACACACTTGTTAGTTATACGTGCATACACATACTTATATATATATATATATATATATATATATATATATATATATATATATATATATATATATATATATATATATATATATATATATATGTAGATATATATGTTCATTATATAAATGTATGTACAATTAAATTATGAAGAAGAAAAACCTAAGCAGAATGAAATACGATGGTGAAATATTTTTTTGTATTTTTGTTACAACTGTTTCTTTAACGCCAAGAGTATGATTATATTCATCTTCTATATTTTTAATATAATTAATATCCCGTAAGTTATTGTAATCGCCCAAAAATCGAAATTGAAAATTTTTACATTTCTTCACGATTTGAAGGCATGTGTGTGTTTGTATGCGTGAGTGTGCAGATTCTAATTTATCTCGACGATTTTGGGAACACGGATCAACCGATTTGAATAATTCAAAAAACATTCGATTTGTATTGATAAGGAAACGTGCCGAATAGTTTTTGGCGAAGGTAGGTCTAGCGGTTATAGACTCTCAATAAAAATAAGTTAAAAAAATGTCATTTGGCGGTCAAAAATGTTTATTGGACACATGTGTACATCAAATTATCAGATATTTTATAGAGATTTTAAAAATGTGTACACAAATGTGTTTGTGTATTTTTTGGGATCCGTACCAAGATTTTTAATTACAGTACGGGGAGTTCAGCAATTTGCCTTAAGGCACGATGCCATACACAACTAGTTCATTATATGTTCTGATATACTTCTCTGTCAAGTAATTTTTTTATTGCATTTTTTAGTCTTATTTATTACATTTAGTCTAAAATATTTTGTCAATATTTTGGCAAAAAATCCTCAACCAATTTTGAACGATTTTAAAATCGTTTGTAAGATATCAGCTGGGAACCGCATTAATTCGTTTTTTAGCCGCTTCTTTGTAATTGTGTAATAAAAACTTTTTTTTCGATGATTTATATGAAATTTAACATTGCCTAAATTTCTAAATATTATATTTTGAAAAAGGATTGCATTATAAAAATTTATTAGATTTTGGAATAAGCAATCAATTATAAATCGCATTTATTAGTTACTAGTAAAATCGAATTCTTTTTTTTGAAAAACGTCGAAATTTTTAATTAAATAACTGAATCTCAATTATTGATTTAGTTAGTAGATTATTTATTTACACTACGCCTATTGTATATGCAACTTGCCTTTAGACAGTAATATTTTGTGGTATATTTAATTCTCATATGATTATTTATCACATTATCCATTATATATAATCCAAAAAATATCCGATTCGTAATGATGGGTAGAAGTGGCGATTAGATTTTGACAAAGGCAGGTCCAGCCGTTTCAGAGATACAGAGCTAAGCGTGCAAAAAATTTGTTTGGGAGAAATAAGCATCCGATTTTTATAATTTAAAAAACTTTTTACTTGTATTGAGAAAATGATTGCTTTTGAGAAAAGTTTTTTTTTCAAATTCCAAAAACATTTTTTTTTAATTATAGGTAAATAATAAAAAATTCGAATTTTTTATTCTAATTCTAGCTAAAGTTCTAAACAGCACTTTTATACTTCTAATAAATAAATTTTTTAACTTCGAAATTCGGTTTATATTATATAATACTTAGAAATATTAGACAATGTATGTACTTCATTTTAAATCCGATTGACTAATTTTTGTTTATTTACTTTTTATAAAATAAGAACAATTAAAGTTACATTAATTTAATATTCCTCGTACGAAAAGTTCCAGCAATTTGCCTAAAGGCACAATGCCATACACTACTAGTTTTTTTTTATTGAATACATAATGCTAAGTTTAATAACTAATATTTTGTGTTATATTTCAGTTTATTATATTAGGTAAGATAGATATAATATTAATTTCAATTTCAACTGATTACTTCTAAATTTTTGATATTATTGATTCTATCGCACCGGTATTTTATATTTTGTACCAATAAATGTCATAGGACAGTTATTTGTTAAATTCAATAAATTCAAATGGCAACTTAATTGATACTATGTACATATAAGCTTTTTTCCATGCCAATAATTAAATCTAGAAATAATATCAGATGGTATTATTTTGTATTTATCTACGATTAATAAAATCAATTTCTTCAGAAAGAATAAATTAGAAAACACATTTTTAAAAAACCGTGCAAGATATCTTAAGATCATTTTAAAATTGTGTACTATGAAAGTATAATATTAAATATTTGAATAGTCCAGTGATTTTCAGCTGATATTTGCAGAACAATTTTTGGTTTCGAAACTAAAACATCTCATATTGTCTAATTTTTCTTATATGTGGAGCAGATTTTGACCTAAAATTGTTTGAAATTAATTATTACAGCTTAAGATAATGTTTAAGATTATGATTTTACCTATTACTTATCGAGAAAAACTTGACTGATTGACACAATATTAGTCGAATAACCAATACTTTTATAATATAGTATTAAAATATATAATCTCTGCTGGAATTTCATTCCGCCATGACAAATGAATTTTATAACCTTTTGTTTTATTTTTTCCAATCAAAATGCTGAAGTATATACAATACTAATCGCATTAATGCGTTTCAAAGTGATTTCAAAAGCCACTTTATCGAATGATTTTTATTCAGAAGTACTCGATTTATGCGAAATGAAATTCTATAATAAATACTTCAAGCTGATATTGGAAATATAAGCTACGCATGTTACAATATATCATGTTTGTAATCAACTCGATGGAATACGCAAATTGTTTTTAATAACGGGAGAACTTCATGAATGTGGAGATCGATGGCAGTGTATTTTTTTTATATTCTGTTGAGTATTAGAATTGAAAAATAATATTGGATGGATATCTCATGCCTGGACTTTCCAATATTTTTTGCAGAACCATTGCCTTCCTCATATCTTTTATGTAAAATTTGAAAACATCCGTGATATTGACCAGATAGTATGAAAGGTTTTTGTTTTGGTTCTGCATTGTATACAAACAGGTTTTATTTACAAAAACGATGGATCTATTGCGTTTGGCATTTTTATTAGTACCACCTCATTGTTCAGGGTTTTACAAATAGTTGCAGATTAATTATCTGGATATATTATATTCTTTTGACGTTATTTTTACTTTTTTAACTTTGCATTATAGTAATTGCGAAAAAATCGAAAATGAAAATTTTTGCTTATCTTTACATATCGTTTTGAAGGTTTCTTAACATTTTTCCATACTTTACAAGAAATGAGTTTATGTGTATGTGTGTGTGTATGTATTTTTGGATACAATTTTTAAATGATGCAAAAAACATTCGATTCGTATTGATTAGTTTTTGGCGAAGATAGGTCCATCCGTTTCGAAGATGCGGGGCAAAAATTGCAAAAAGGGTAATTCAGTTTTTGAGAGAACGGAGTACCCGATTTGAATGATTCAAAAAACGTTTTACTCGTATTTATGAAATAAGAAATTGATGTAATTTCTGGTGAGGCAGGTGTCAAAGATACAGAGAAAAAAGTAGAAAAAAAAGTTATTTGGCGGTCAAAAATGACCATCAGACATATCCACATCAAATTATCAGATATTTGATAAAGTTTTTAAAAATGAGTACTAATTTTGTTACAATTTTGTTGGGTTCCGTACCAAGATTGTTAATTTTTAAAGTTTACTCAAACGGTTCAAGCAAATTTCAAAATTTTTTTCAATATACAAAGTTTTATACTTCAAATACAACTTTTAATCTTACAATTCAGTTTGAAAATGTACATATATCGAATTCGTTATTCTAATCGTGAGAAATATATCCTCAGACGGATTTACTCGGCACCTCTTGCTAATGTAAACTTTCTTAAATGTTTTGAGAAAAGCCAGGAGATTCAAGGCAAAACTGCAAAAATAGAAGCTTTCGAAAGCATTCGATTTGCATTGACGAGGAGACATGCTGACTTATTCTTGTTTATGGCAAAAATTATAGAAAATTTTCATACAGTTGGTGAGAGTACGTATCATCCGATTAGAATGATTCGGAAAACCATATTATTGTTTGTGTTTTGGTGAAAGAAATAATTAGTTTTTGGGAAAGATAAGTACAACCACTTCAAAATTCTGAAATAAAATCCAAATTCACAGTCAATTCAAATGATTGAAATTTGAAATTTGATTTGATTGATTTTGGAAATTTGAAAAAATCGATTTTTCCCATATAGTTTAAATAGCTATTTTTAACTTTGCAATTCAATTTCAAATTGTTTGTATAAGAAAAAAAAGGAACATGAGATATGTCCTCGTATTCCATCCGAGTGGTATGCATTCCGATTTAGTTCTTTTACATATAAACAAATAGTGGCCAAAATATAAGCACTTATATTATTTTAGATTTATAAAATACGAAAGATGAAATTCAAAGTATGAATGATGATTGAAAATTTATTGATT
Organism: Ctenocephalides felis; assembly: GCF_003426905.1. Taxonomy (NCBI): domain Eukaryota; kingdom Metazoa; phylum Arthropoda; class Insecta; order Siphonaptera; family Pulicidae; genus Ctenocephalides; species Ctenocephalides felis. The sequence goes on along the minus strand of NW_020539724.1, from coordinate 23,843,362 downwards.
ATTGAAAATTTATCGATTATTAGTTGTACTCGTTCACGCTTTGCCATGTTTTGCTCTCAACTAAAAATTTGAACAAAAATGTATAATTGTCACATCTTGTCTATCAGTTTTTTGTCATACAGTCTGTTTGTCTACCTGCTTATCTGTCTACCTTTCTACCAGTTTACCAGTTTACCTCTCAACCTGTTTGTCAGTCAACCAATTTACCTGTGTACCAATTTTCCTATCAAGCTGTTTATCAATCGACCAATTTACAAGTCAACCAATTTACTTGTTCACCAATTGACCTGTATCCCATTTTACATGACTATCAATTTACCTGTCCAACTTGTTTATCTACCAACATATTCGTACATCCACCAGTTGTACTGTCTACGATTTTACATATCCTCCAATTTATCTGTCTGCCAGTTTACCTATCTACTAATTTACCTATTTATCTGTTCATATGTCTATCTATATATCTATATGCATGTTTAGCTGTTTATCTGTTTACCTGTCTACCAGTCTACCAATTGGGTATCTTTTGTATGGACACTGAAAAAATGTTATTTGGGCGATTGTGATAGAACTTAGTAATATAGGTCTCCTGGTCTTAAAAAAATCATAAAATATTGATGGTTTATAAAACGGTTAATTTATAAAGTCTCATCAAAGTTTACGTCCAAAATTCAAGGCTAAAGTTAAGGCAAAACGTTTCTTTCATAACGGTTGTATTTTAACTTCTAAGTCAGGCAATAAATATCCATGACATTTTACTGACATTTACATAATATTTATGTCGTAATGCTTTTATAACATTCCGAAAGAACCCCTTTGGTACAGAACCTTCAAAGCCTATATCAGTCTATAAATATTCAAATCTCGAATACACGGAATTCACTGTATACTAAATATAACGTCAATAACACGATCTGGCGGTATTTCCAAGGTAGTTGACGATGCAAAATTTCCGCACCACGTGTTTTCTAAATATCGTCTATTGTACAGGCAACTTTTATCCGCGGTATCTGTATCAAACACATTTGAATGAATTCTAAAACCATAAAAAATGTTTCAGTATTTTATTGACTATAGAGAAACAATAATAGTTACTTGGAACCCCTGGTTTGAGTTGCACGTGATAAAAACACGTGCGTGGTCGTTTTTAAACCGCTTGGCATTTATTGCACGTGCGCCACAGTTTATATAACAGAAATATTATTCTACTTTTTCCTTTGAAAATTATTTCGAGAATATATCGAATTACATGAGTCAATCGATTCAATCAATTGCTGCACATGTGACGAATCACGTTGGGTAAATTTATAAATAATAAAGCAGAGCGTTTCAGGATTATTGGTCATTAAATAGACCAATGTTATGGTAAGGCCATGTTATGTAGCAATGTTCATACAAAGTTGTACTAAATACTGTCGAAATGTTTGCTGTGTAGACAGGCGGTTTAGATAGAAAGCATAACCTAGAAAATGCACTGATGTCAAAAACCGATGTTATCATAACCGCTTTTTTGTGGTGTGGTTGTTCACAATAATTTATGGGTGAAGTTTCATTTTATGCGTAAAAGGCCTGATGACCCAGCAAATACATGGCATTTTGGCCAGTATTTAGTACCATTTTGTATGGAAACTATTATATTACATGGTCTTGCCTACCATGTCCATAACATTGGTCTTTGTTACAGCAGAATTGGACCCATAATAATTCGACATGCAATCACATAATTTAGAACACTTACCTGGTGTGTAGTTAATAAATTTCTGTTGATGCAAGTGTTGTTGATTTCCTGAAAAATAGAAAAAAAAAATAATTTTTATATACACATATATATTATTATTATTAGTTACAAAAATCAGAACTTAATAGTTCTATAAGTTTGTTACTATGGCTTCTTAATAACATGTCTTTATAGATGACAACCTAAGATTGGCCTATCTCTTTTTGATGTTTTTCGGGAAGTTCTTTATCAACTTCCCAAAGGAGTTTATGCTTTCATAAAACATCCGATTCGCTAATTTTATGTTTTTTCGACGTTTCAAGCCATTCTGAAACGAATGAGACCAAATTTGGAAAAAGTATGTGTGTGTGAACAGATTTTTTGCCGTAAATCAACGTTTTCTCGAAAACGGCTGAACCGATTTCAAAAATTTAAAAGCCATTCTTTGTATCTCGACGAGGACTAGCGTTTCTGAGTTTTGTGCGCCAATCGGCCGGGCCGTTTCTTTGTAAATCTCAGAAAAGTGAAGACATTTTCGTCCACGTTTTAGCCCGCAATTCTGAATCGATTTTGAAAATTCAAAAACTGTTCGAAAGATATTGGTTAGGAATCGTGCTAATTAGTTTTTGGTAATGATCGGCCGGACCGTTTTCTTATAATTAACTGTTAAAAAAAAATTCAAATCAATTTTTATGGAACTTTTTCTGGCAAAATATATCATGGTCTTACAGAACTTACTGAAATATTACGGCTCTGAAAGTTTGAGAAAATGAGTAGTTTGTTTGACGTTTATTAAAATTAAAATTAGACGATATACTTGGTATAACTATAGAGTACTTGGTCTTAATGAACACGATAAATCATTAAAATTCTACGGAAACTGGTTTAATTATAAAAATGGTTGATTTTTGAAAATTTCCTTTTAGAAAATACTCCGAGTTTACGTGTTCGTTCGTTTTCAATTATGTGTAATAAATCTACTCGGAATAATTTCAATCATTCATCAATTAATTCATTTTTTGATTATTTCGATTATTTAGACATATCAGGAAGTTCATATAACTTGCCTCAAGGCAAAATACCAATACCAACTAGTTAAATTGTGCGTTGTAGTCAAAGCGTTGAAGCATTCACCAAATTTTTAATCCATACAAATCGAACAATAACAAAAGCCTTTTCGAGGTGATATATTATTTTAATCCAGATATCCGCGTGAGTGATGAATTCACGTGTGAGGTTTATAGCTCAGAAAATTTGTATGGGTAAATATTATGACATGAACCACGACTTTTTTTTCAAAATTATTTACTGAAATGACTGCAAATTCACTTATAGAACGCGTTTTATTTCATTGTTGATGTCTACGCTGGCCTCTTTCAACTTTCACAAAGTGAAATTTAGGATGTGGTGAAAAAATCTGATTTTCTAATTTTGTTTTCCAACGTTTTGACTCGTTTGAGACAAGATATTCATGATGTATGTGTTTGTGAATATGAAGCAAAGTTTGTCCTTTTTGTTTTCTCTAAAACGCCTGAACCGATTTCAACAGTTTAGGGCTTTTGATGAAACTGGAAAGTATTGGTCGAGGTGTTTCTGTAGATTTTGCAAAAAAGTGTAAAACATTTTTGAAGATATCACTTGGTACTCGTGCTGAATAGTTTGAGTCCTTTCTTCGTAATTAATGGTTGAAGCTTGAAGGTTGAATCTTTGCATGATTATATTTCAACGGATATTCTGAAATGTTATGGGCATTTTAGTAGTTTATTCATACAATAATCATTAAAGTTTAAAATCACTAAATCATTGAATTTGATTTCCAACTTAATCTTAGCCTCAATTCTCATCGATTAAGTTCATACATTTTGGAAAGATTTTGCAATTTGCCCTTATGCCTAGATCTTAAAGTTTTGAAATAAAAATAATACAATCAAATTTGTTTTTGATCTTTTTACGAAAGTAATAAATAGATAATAAATTTCATTAAGTTATGTCTTGGAATTATTATTAACTGCTCGAAGAAAAAAAAATGTTTCCGTAAAAAGTGCTTCAGGAATTTCGCTTCTTTGATGTTGCAAGTCATTCTGAATTCTTTGACACTAATAATGTTAATTTCTTGATATTTATATGCAAAATTTGTATGAAGTTGTGAACTACATTGTGAAATTGCACATAAAATTATATATTGTCAGATGAAAATCAAATAATTGCATAACCATTGATGCCGACGCAACGTTACTGACATTTGCTGACGACGATCACCTACGCTACTGATTACAAAGATACAGATACACATAGACAAACTAACCGAATATACTGATAAATGACAAATTAGGATCAATCCGCAAAAACAGAGGCAATTTTATTTACAAAGAGCCGAAATGTCATGATTAGACTGACTGACTTGGAAAAACTGAAAGTAATGTGCCATGAAGATGAGTGGTGCAGGTATGTCAAATACCTTAGTGTGTCCTTGGACCATAGTCTCAGCTTCACAAAGCATATTAATACAAAAAGTGGACAGGCTTACGGGATGTTAAATCTACTGAGACCGCACTTGAACCGCAACAGCCTCTAAGCGTGAAGAACAAGCGGATACTCTACTTGATATTTATAAGACCGTTACTGCTATACGCCGTTCCTGCATGGAACACGACGACTAAGACAAACTAGCAGAAACTACACTCAGTACAAAATAAGACACTACGACTAGTATTCAACAAAATAAGGGACCCAATGACTAGAAATTACTACTCTACAAAATGTATATATGAACAGACTGACGTACCGACAATACTCGACCATATAAAGAAGCTCACTGAAATTTTTTACCAAAAATGTGGGGATTACCTTAATACTAACATCGCGGGTCTCGGCCAATTTACTAAAGAAGTGGTTTGGTATGGCCAAAACACGCCACGCCAAACTATATACTGATCGACCTATAGCAGCGGATGATACCTACTTGGCTCGTTATCGATTTTCCTAACTTTTTTTGTATGATCATTTATTATTATAAATATTATGGATTTTTTTTGCCTTTTTTGTCACACAATTGTATTACATCATTTATATTTAAATAATTATTATTGTATTGTATAGAACAGATATGAGGGATGATATACCAGCGGTTAGAAATCCGAACAAAATCGTAAGTGTTATGTACACATTCATAATTATTGAAATATGTCTTTATCTATCTTATCTATTTAATAAATTGCAAATTATTTGAGTAAACAGCTTTATCTTTAATTTCAAAATAAACGGTTGAATATTTTATAGTCACAATTTGGAAAGTTTCTAAGGCTCAATTCTCATTGATTACTTCGATTATTTACACATATATAAAGTTTATGCAGTTATGTATATGAAATATGAGAACTTTAAAAAATAAATTTTGAATCAAATTTT
>NW_020539724.1:23807018-23837237 GCF_003426905.1 Ctenocephalides felis | reverse complement strand
TTTATCATCACATGTTGAAATTATTGATTTTTTTATTACAATATGTCATACTAGGATATTCAGTAATTGTCTGATTGTTAATTTTGTAATAAATAAATGGCAACCCAGTAGTCAAATCTAGTTGTGATACTCGGAGTATTTGTTACATTTTTATTATTTACTAGCTGTACCCATTCACGCTTCGCCATGTTTTATTTTCAATTAAAATTTTTAACAAATATGCATATTTGTTACATCTAGTCTACCAGTTTTATTGTCTTCTGTGTCTGCATGTTTATATGTCTATCTGTCTACCACTCTCCCTGTTTCATTTCTACTTATCTGCTAGTTCACCTGTCAACCAATTTTGAAGTCCATCAGTTTACCTGTCTATCAGTTACCTGTCTACCAGTTTACCTATCCATCACTAGACCTATCATACCTTATACATGTTCACAACTGTACATGTCCACCACTATACCTGTCAATATATTTATCAGTATAATTTCAGCGTCCACCAATTTAGCTCCCACCAATTTACCTATGAACCTGTTTATCAATTCATCATTTATCTGCCTACCAATTTAGCTGTTCACCAATTTAGCTGTCCGCCAATCTAGCTGTCCGCCAATCTAGCTGTCCGCCAATCTAGCTGTCCGCCAATCTAGCTGTCCGCCATCTAGCTGTCCGCCAATCTAGCTGTCCGCCATCTAGCTGTCCGCCAATCTGGCTGTCCGCCAATCTGGCTGTCCGCCACCTGGCTGTCCACCAACCTGGCTGTCCACCAACCTGGCTGTCCACCACCTGGCTGTCCACCAACCTGGCTGTCCACCAACCTGGCTGTCCACCAATTTACCTATGAACCTGTTGATCAATTCACCATTTTCCTACCAATTTACCTGTCAATCAATTTACAATCTTTTTACGTTTACGTGTTCACCAATTTGCCAGTGAACCTGTTTATCTGCCTACATATTTGTCTATCTACCAGTTGTCCATTTTACATATCCTCTAATTTACCTGTCCACCAGTTGTACTACTAACCATATACTAATTTACCTGGTTTTCTGTTCATACGTCTACTTGTCTATTTATCTACTTGTATAAGTAGATATCTTTTTACCTAATTACCTATCTGCCAGTTTACCTTTCTACCAGTCTGCTAGAGTACTACTTACCAATTAATTAAAAATATAATTATTATAATAGTTCTTACAAAATTTGTGGTGAGCTTATGGGTTTATGTGTTTTTTATATACGCAATATAAAAATTGATGTAAAACTAATTTGCTACTGTACAAAGTAGCAAAATGAAGTAAAAATATATATACATCATATAACATTTTTGAATAATGTTTATTAGTAACATGGTTATACTCGTGATGCACACATTTATTAGTGTCAACCATTATACACATTTATATAATGTTTAATTATAAATTATATATTTATAATAGCATTAAAAATATGTATAATATTTAAAAACAATGTAATTAAAGTCACATTTCCAATATGACATGATCGGTTTGTCATTGTGATTAGCATTTAAAAATGAGAAATGAAATAATTGCTGATTAATAAATTCTATAAATCAAATATTCTATAAATCAAAATTTCCTAGTCGTTGCCTGAATATAAAAATATGATCATTAAAATGTGTTTACTCCATATGGGGCAAAGACACCCCATGTTTCATTTTTAATTATGAAGGGTATTCAGAACTAAAAGCTACATTATTTATCTAATTCCAAGTACAAATTTCATGAATATCAGCAGAGTTGGCATACATATCTATAATTTATTACTTAGTTAGAGGTTATATAAAAAAATCTATTGAATCTATGATAAGACTAGCAAAGCATAGTATAAAATGATTAAGTAACGTAAATAAAGTGGACATTTTTACCCACGGACATTCATGACCAACTCTATATTTACAATAATTTTTGTAATAATGTTTACTTTTTAATTCCGCAATAAAAAAATAAAATGTCTTTAAAAAAATTAAGAGATTGTAGACGTGATAAAACGTTCACTGAAAAGAATATAGATAATAAATTATATAAATAATATAATTACGGAATAGGGATTTATGGTTAAATTATGAAAATTTAGTCTTATTCAAAATCAAATCAACATGTAACTATAATCAAAAAAATCTGGTATAATTTTATATTCAAAAAATATTATGGCTATATATTTTTCTGCAAATAGTTCTCGTTTCCCTCGAAATAAAATGGAAAGAAAAATATTGATATATTGTCATGAACCAGTGCACTGATCTCCACAGAATTTTTATGACACATTGACGTTTGGAAACATAACGATGCTTTGTATTACTATAGAGAAAATAAATGTATTTCCTAAATCCATTTTCTGGCGGATAGACAACTGTATCTACATAGGATTCTGTCTCACATACACTTATTGGAAATATTCGTACCCTTCGTGAAGTTAAAAATACGATCTTAAAAGTTTACGATGATCGTAATAGATTTTGGCATCAAATAAAAGGCTTTTAACAATACATTTCGGCATCTCAATATATAAAATGTATGTCTGCGTGCTATTTGAGCTCGTTTGAATTGCTCGTATGGTATTTTGCACGAATATAAAGTCTGTATCGCCAATCTGATACGGCGATCACGATCAGAGTTTTCTTTACGAATTCAATAATGATGTGGCAATTCAATTTTCATTGGCTTATATGTGTGGACATACAAATTATACATATATGCTAATGGACACGCATATATTACAAACATATTTATAGAAATAATAACTTTAAAAATATTGCATCAATTCTAGATTTATATTAATATAAAGTTCTAAAGTATACAAATCAGTTAGGGGATTTGGGGTCTTGTTACAACTGGGTTTTCATGAATAATATAAATTTGGATCCACTGATGTGATGTGATTGGTCGATATCATCTTCAATTTTAAATAATATATACATATAATACATACAATACATATTCCTCGTAATATTTATTCATACAGATATGAATATATGTTGCCCATCAGCCGATCAAAAAGAATATGTTATCTGAATATGTGTCAGCAATTCCATAAAAAACTAGTGGTTCATGGCAACCAGGGAATGCAATACCGGTATACCGATATACCGAATTACCGGTAAACCGCCCGATTTTTCGGCGGTATTTACCTCAAAAATACCGGTATTTTCGGTATTTTTACATAAAGTTTAAATTTCTTGAAACAAATTTATCTTTAAATTCCATATAATCGCATAAACAGCTATATCTTCAAGTGATTCTATAGGATAAACAAATGGCAAATATTATCTCAATTCGTCATTAAACTGAATATTTATTGCTTTATTAGGGGCTACATGTCATGTTACAATAAATAGAATTGAGCTGATAGATAATGATGTTTGTTTCATCTTATGTAAAAATGTAACAATTTTTAAGTGATGCCAAAATATTTTATATCATACAGATAACCCCTGCGTAATCTTTATTTTTTTCTAACTTTATACATAAAAATTATGATAATTACTTAATATTTTTGCTTCTTATTACAATTATAAAATATTACTTTTCGAAAACGTTACGAAGTTCGAAAATACTATAGAAGCATCACATTGTTTAAATAACAATACTCAACAATTATAGTAACTTATTATTCATATCGACAAAGTATCCGATCTTAATTAGTGTAGAAACATTATTTATTTAAAATATTGAGATTATGCTAATTTAACACATCGAATACAGACAATACAGTTTATTATAATAATGTAATATGATCTTTTATGAGTTTTTGGTCTTTCTTACTCATAAATTTGTTTTTGGTGAAAAGTACTTAATATACTCGATAGTGATAATGAATTAATTAAATTGGATATAAATGTTGAATTATTATTTTAAAAAAAATGTTTTATTTTATTGTTTTTATTGTTTAGTTGAATATAGTTGTAGTTGTATATACATTTTTTTATTTTGTACTAGTAACTTTCAATTTTGTTTACGTTTCAACCGGTATTCCGGTTTTAAAATGAAAAATTACCGAAATACCGGTCTTGAAATTTTCCATCGGTATTGCAATCCCTAATGGCAACAAAGCGCTTACCTGAACATTGCTACGAACTCTCTTCTGTCATCTTTGTGAAAAAGAAAATTACTAAAAAGGTGCAGCAATGCCAGAGAAGTGCAATTTACATTTACAATCAAAAATATATTTTTTTATTACTACACTTTATATCAGGTTAAACGTAAGGAAAAACCAACAAATTGCTTCAGGCCTACAAACTTTATTATATATTATCTATCTAATCTACTTATAAGACATTTTTGAAACAACCTATTTTTTATGTTTTTTGAAAACTTTGAAATTTCTTGTACTTTTAAAACTCATTCAAGTCAGTTAATCGATACTGTCCAAAACGTCGAAGAAATTTAATAAAAGTAAAATATTTTTTGATTAATTCAAATCAGATGCTCCGTTTTAACAAAATCTTATTTCCCTTTTTCTGCATTTTATTACTCAGTATCTTCAAAACGACTGGATCTGCCTATTCCAAATACTCACATCAGCATGTTTTTTTGAATCATTCAAATCGGTTGATGAATTTTCTCCAGATCGCTAACGAAAAATTGGATCCAAATATACATACCTGCATCCATATTTTTTAAGGTATGCCAAAATGTCCAGAAACGTAAAGATATGCAATAAAAACTATTTTAGATTTTTTGTGAGCACTATAACTTACCATACGGGAAATTAATAATAACTCAAGAAAAATGAAGTAACTGTTAAAAATACTGCTTTTTTGTGTAAAATTTAAAAGTCGACGTCGAAACAAATATACAGCTATCGCAGTTCATTTTGTGTTTGAGACCTCAATTAAGTCAAATGCGCTGTGTACAAGCATAACCATCAAAATTACTTCCCAATGCCAAGAACATATGTAGTCGAGAATATATAGATATTTGGAAATGTTTTCGATATAAATATTTGCATTTCGAAAATTTCGTTTATCTAATGGTGGCAGCAGCCGTGGCGTCAGAAACGGTTTGAGTGAAATATGCGGATATGTTATTGCGCGAATGTTTTGAAATGAGATGTAGGTCGCTTTCCTGACAAGAATATAAAGTATTGAATGGGGTATGCACGAGTACAAATGGAAAATATACCCATACACACATATGTATGTAGATATATATGTATATAACAGAAAATATTTATATGTCTATATGTATATGTACATGTGCATAATAGGCATATGATCAAGCATTCCCCAAGGGTCAACGAAAAGGACAATCGCATCTCCATGTAATAAAGTAAGAGCTGACGAAGAATTGTTGAAATTGTTTTCAATATACTCGTATAGACACAGATATATAAATATATATATATATATATATATATATATACATATATAATTTATATATAAAATTCTTCTGTAATGATGTATGTAAATTAACTCCTCCTAAACGATTATTCGGATTTTGATAAATCTTTCCGAAGTTTGTTAAGGGATTGTTTTAGGATGTATGAGATTATAAAAATATAGTAATGTTGTAGAATTAAATGAAAACAATTGCAGAAAAACAACCTGTCATTGTTTGGCATTTAAAACATGTTGATACATGAGAACTGTCACATGCTAAAAATGTTGATTCACTTGATATTTCAATTTAGTTTTAACGAGTCTAGACAATATTAGTATATAATATCCATATTCATAATTATGAATAAAAAAAATGTAATATCTACAATATTATTGCCAAAAAGCAACTAATATAGGGTATGCGATTGTAAAAATTATAGGCTATTATATATTATAAAAATTATTGAAGCAATTATATTGTTTGGAAATAACATAAATGACATTGTTCTTTTACCATAGATACTATATTATTTTACCATATATCTATATTAAAAAACTGCAGTTTTAAATACGTATATATCTTATGCTAACATAAGACCATAAATGGAAGGACATTGAATAGTTTATTAAAAGCAAAGAATAGGATATTAAAAATTTGGAACCTAAATTGTAGACGTAGGTTCAGGACAACGTCCGTCGGGTCATCTTCGTTTATTTATTTATTATCTTACCATATGGGCATGTTATAGTAATCGCAAAAACTCAAAGGTGTTATATTTTTATATATTTTTACATTTCAATATATATATATATATATATATATATACATATATATATATGTATGTTTGTGTGTTTATGTTTATGTAGAAAATGAAGCGGTTTTGGAGATCCATAACAAAAAGTAAAAAAAAGCCATTTGGCGGTCGAAAATGTTTATTAGACATATGCGCATCAAATTATCAGATATTTCATAAAGATTTTAATAATAAGTACGTTAGTTCACACTTTAGAGCGAGGCGGCGATACGCGCTTCTATATTTCGTCTCTAAAACAGCTACGCAGCGCTATTGCTTCAAAACTATCTGAATTTTCAATCATTTTGTGAAGTAAAGAATTTGTAAGAGTATTTCTGTATTATGTTAACAGAACATTGTTGCATATGATAATTAGATACTTTTAGTACTTTTCCACTGATTTGAATTTGGGGCTACAGCTGAAGCTAACGTTGGTGAAGGCTTTAAATAAACATATAGAAAACATAAAACTTTTATTGACGTGAAGCCCTTTCTCTAAATCTGGGTTATATATATATATATATATATATATATATATACTCTTATATCTATCGTTCTATATGTATATCTAAAAAATTCAAAAATTTGAACCTGCAGAATACAAAACTGACGTAACAAAAGATCAAATTTTGAGACGATTAAATTTAACACAAAAATACGCTGTTCAATTTAACAAAGATATGACATTTATTTTGTATATTTTTTATATTTTCCAAAAATATGATATTTGTATTAAAAGCTAACAGTCCTTAATTAGTGTTTATATAACATTAAATAGTTAATATAATTGTAGTAGCAAAATATGTGAAAAATGAACTTCTGAAATTCAATATAATATTCAATTTTCGGTATTGGAATACAAAATCCTTTGCTTATTAAAAAAGCCGAAATATGAACAGAAAAAGTCGTCTGCGAATAAATAATATTGCATTTTTGAACACATGGCAAGCCCACAAAAAATGAATGTATGCATGTTGTGTGTGCGTTCGGTATCAATTTTTGTCCACGATTTCGTGAACGAATCAACCGATTTGAATGATTTCAAAAACATTCGATTTGTATTGACAGAGAGACGAGATTCTAATTCAGTTTTCAAGAAAATGAAGCGTTCGATTCGAATGATTCAAAAAACATTTCACCTGTATTGACAAAATAAAGAACTGATTAAATTTTTGGAAAAGCAAGTCTAGCGCTTTTAGAAATCTTTAGAAATAAAAAGAAATTTTATAGAGATTTTAGTAAGTACAAATTTTGTTTACATTTGTATGGGTTCCGTACCTATTTTTATCCGTTAAACTCAAGTGGAACAAACTTTCTGACCAAATTAGAAATAACTGTAAATAATGTACAAAATTATATTATACAAACGCTTTATAATAAACTGTTTGAATATTTTGATACTATTTGTATTTGTTTATCTGTATAGTGATATTTAATTACTAAATTGCCCGTCATAAAGTTCAGACAAACTTGTACTTCTATTTGTTTTTGTAGAAATATATTTATATCAACTCCAACTCTAATACTCTTTAATGATGTTTATGCGGGTTGGAAACATGAAATTTTGCTACTATTAACATACGGCCATTAAATTATTTTCTCCTTACTCAGGTTCAATTTAAATATTTATTCAGTAAAACGCAAACGTAGTAATATCAGATATTGGCCATTTCGATATCGATATTTACTCTGCAAACAGAGACTATGGAACGTAGCAACAACTATAATAATAATTTTGTTGCAGGTAAAATAGAAATTGGGTATTTATTTTAATCCATATTAGCCGGCCGGATTCTTATAGAAATTAGTTCAGCCATTTTCAAACATACAAAGCAAAAAGTTTAAAAATCCCATCACAATGATTAAAAAAAATACGCTTAGAATTTGGACTTCAGTGTATTTCAGTAGCTTAGTTCATTTGAGCGAGTTACAAGCAATTTTTAGGCTCAGATTTATGAAATGGTATAATTGATCGGGTTCAAATTCTGTCGGCGTGTAATTTTTTTCATGTTTTTATGTTTGAATATTACAAAAAATATTTGAAATTATTAACTCATTTTGCGAACTATAGTTGATATATTTGGAACAAATTCTTATTAGAAATATAAGTGTTCTAGTAGACGATGAAATATGAGATAAGTCATTTTATTCTAACAAAAAGTCTAATAACTTCATAGCAATTTGCCTTAAAGCACGATGTCATGCCCCACTAGTGTTATACATTTTAGTTAATAATCACTAATTGCATGCATGGCTCTTAGACGTAACATTCATAATTTTTATTGATGTAATGATCATGGGAGGTCAACTTAAATATATATATATATATATATATATATATATATATATATAATAGCATATTCGGGCATTTTCCAAAATATGATTACATGAGATTATTTTTTATCAGTGGATTGAAAGAACTCGACCGCACGAAGTCAAATAAAATATGAGGGTAATAGAAAACTGTCAGAGAAATGTGACGTCGATCGTAACAAGAAATGTGTCTCTCGCCTTGGGAATTTATCTATCTATCTACGCATATACATCTTTCATTGGTATATATTTATATACACACATACACACACACACACATATATATATATATATATATATATATATATATTAAAACGAATGTGTTGAGTCAGGCAATATCACCAAGTAAAAAAAACTAAAGCAATTAGGAAAACAGCTTTAATCCATACTTTTCAGTCTTCATCGAGACCGTCATTCAGTGGAAAACTAAAAAGTTTAGTTGTTTTAGTTTAGTCGATGAAAATTTGTATTCAGGCACACACATACATCCATTTTTATAAGGTATGCCAAAATGTTCAGCAACCTTTAAAACGTAAAGATATTTAAAAATTATTATTATAACTTACGCTACGGCGATTATTATAACTTACCCTACGGGTAGTTAAAAATTAAAATGAAAGTCCTAAGTCACTATTTTAAGTTGTTATAAGTTTACATCAAATTTCATTTCATTTTAAATTTATATCATTATAAAGGGCTGCATCACGGGATGTTTCAATTCGTTATGAACTATCTCTAAATTATATTTCTCTCGCATGTTGAAGGTTGAACATTTGAAGTTTGAACTAATTTTTAATAAAATTTACTATAAAAAATCATGTTTTTTATTGTGGTCCTAGAAATATTATTGACGACTACGGTTCCAAAGTTTAATATAACAAAATTAGTGAAAATTAACTACAGTATCTGTAAAATAGTCATAATTTAACCAAAGCTCTAGATTGTACTTAAACGTTCATAATTTCCAAACAACGTGAGATGATTTTTTTCCTGAATTTTTGCAAGACATTGAAATAAAAAACATATGTACAATCTTGCATTTTATTAAATATTTGAATTTTTTTTAGCTAAAAGATGTGACACATTTGGTCTCAAAACTTTTATACCAAAATATATATATATATATATATATATATATATTTTATTTTAACGCATTGCCTGTGTGCACTATTTTCAGAAACTAATTTAAAATTTATTTATTTAATAAAAATACTAAATAAAAACAGAATATCTTGTATACACTTTGTATTTTTATTTGCATTCCTGCTATCATGAATTGAGTATTCAAACTGCGTACATATTTTTCTATCCTTAAAAAAATAGTGGAATATTTACCGATTTATTTAATCAAAACTAAACAATATAACGATCTAAAAAATTGTTTTAGTATTTACATTCTGTACTAATCTTGTCGGGATATTGGTTTAACAAAGTTTTTGTTATAAAATAAAAACAATCATTCTAATTTTTGTATCTGTTAAAATATAGTTGAAAACATAACATGTGTTCATAGAAGTAAAGTAATCAATTTTATTTTGAATCCAAATAAATAAGATAATTATTCCAGCGCAGTTGGAGATTATAATCGGTTTGTTTTTAGATAAAATTATATAGATATAAAATTATAACAAATCGAAAGAGTGAATTCGATTGCAGTGCATAATTGTAATTCAAAGCCACAAATTTTAATATTTTGATAGTTTTCATTATCAATTCTATTACCAGGATATGTTTTATTATTTTATCAGACGAACAAACTTGAGACTGTAAGTTTATATCTGATTTGACCCAATGTAGCTGTATAGGTTACAGAGGGGCTTAAAGATCCGCGATGAAAAAGCCATCACCGAAATCTCAAAAACTAGTAAATTTGAATAAAAATTAATAACAACTACCTCATATTCTATTTATATTTTATGACGTGTTTATCGGGAGAAAAATGGCATTGTTTGAAAATCCATAACAAATGTATTTTCTTTTGTTGTTATTCGTTTTTGTTTGAGTACTGTTGCTTAGTTTACAAGACCTTAAAATAATTTTATAGTATTCGTTACTTGTTTTACAACCTATATTGTTAATTTGAAGTGAGATTCAACAGTTTCTCTGATATAGCTTCTATAAAAAAGCTCACACCTGGGGCTAGAGAAGACCAACTGAAAACTTACCCTGGCAAAAGCATAAAAAATATAAAATAGTAAATAAAAAGTAAAGTAAGTTAAACATAAATCATTTTTGAGAGGGATGAAATAAAAAATAGTTATCCCAACCCTGCTAATAAATTTGACAAAATACCAGCACGTCTCTTTATCAACAGCAATCGAATGTTTTTTAAATTATTCAAATCGGTTGATCGGTGTTTCTGAAATCGTCGACGAAAATTTGTATCCGCACACACACACGCCCACACACACATGCATCCATTTTTTCTAAGGTATGCCAAAATGCTCAGAAACCTCTTAAACGTAAAGATGTGCATAAATTTGCATTTTTGATTTTCGGCCCATTACTATAACTTATCCTATGGAAAGTTAATAATAGAATACGATATAATGTCTGAGTTAACTGCAAAAATCTAATCGATATCTAGATTATTGACCTTTCATAAAACTCTAAATAATTTAATTATAATTCTACCGATAAAGCAAAGTAAGGGATTCCATAATAAACCTTATCCATCTGTATTATATACAGTGAAACTTATGTAAACGTTCATAAGGAAACGAATCTCGTACGTGACAAGCATGAGATTGGACGTCTTTATAATTCCTCAAGATTTTGTAAATTTAGGTCGCGTAGTAGCACCATATTTATCCTGTTTCGAGTAACGTTTCATACATAAGCATTATTCTATTTCTGATTGATTGTTGAGTGATCACTTAAAAAAACGATAACTACATCAAAACGAAGTAAAACTAGTGATGCATGGCATCGTGCATTAAGGATACCTGCTGGAACTTTCTATACCGTAATGATATATTCGAGAAACTTTAAATTTTTCAAATAGATCATTAAAATTATCTTAACCTTTATTATTTGTATTTCTTATACAAATCATATATGATTGAGATTTTAATTTCAATTCGAAAGTTCACTTATAAACCTAAAATGAATAAGTTTGCAATTCAGTTTATATTAAACTGAAATTAAATTATACACGTTATATTAAAAAAGAAAATTAACTAGTTGGCATTGGTATTTAACCTTAATGCAAGTTACATGAGCTTCCCGATATGTGTAAATAATCGATTTAATCAATAATAAACAAATCAATTTATGAGTGATTAAAAGTATTCCGAGTGGATTTATTACACATAATTAAAAACAAACGAACACGTTAACTCGGGGTATTTTCTAAAAGCAAATTTTCACAAATCAATTTTTATAATTGAACCAGTTTTCCTAGAACATTAATGGTTCAGTATGTTCATTAAGACTAAGTAATCTATCGTTATACCAAGTAAATCATCCAATTTTGATTTTAACAAACGTCAAAAAAACAACTCATTTTCTCAAATTTTGATGAATTTTTAAAATTAAACTACTTGTCGTAAGGCCGTAATATTACAAGTTCTATAGGACCATGATATATATCGCTAAAAAAAATTCCATAAAAATCGGCTTAAATTTTTTTTCAACAGTTAATTACAAGAAAGCGGCTCGGTAGATTCTACCCAAAACTAATCAGTATCATTCCCAACTAATATCTTTCGAACAGTTTTTGAATTTTTAAAATCGGTTCGGTAAGATGAGCTTAAATGTGGGCGAAAGGTTTAACACTTTTTAAAATTACAAAGAAACGGCTTGGCAGATCGTCGCACAAAACTGACAAACGATAGTCCTCATCGAAATACATCAAATGGCTTTTAATTTTCTGAAATCGGTTCAGGCGTTTTTGAGAAAACGTCCATGAAAGGTCTAATTTTGGCAAATGCCAAAAAAACGATACCAATTTTTGCAAACTTTGACGAATTTTCAATTGTCGTAGGGCCGTAATATTTTAGTATGATCTAGAAGACTATAGTATCTACCGTCAAAAAAATAATAATGAAAATCGTCGAAAAAAAAATTTTAACACTGTATTAGAAGAAAACGGCCCGGCCGATCTTTACCAAAACTAATCAGCACGATTCCCAATCAATATCTTTTGAACGGTTTTGAATTTTTATAATCGGTTCAGAATTGCGGGCTAAAACGTGGACAAAAACTTTCTGTTATTTATAAGGAAACGTTCCGCCGATCGTCCCACAAAATTGACAAACGATAGTCCTCGTCGAGATACATTGAATGGCTTTTAAATTTTGGAATTCGGCCCAGCCGTTTTCGAGAAAACGTCGATTTACGGCAAAAAATCTGTTCACATATATACACACACACACATACTTTTTCCAAATTTGGTCTCATTCGATTCAGAGTGGCTTGAAACGTCGAGAAAACATAAAATTAGCAAATCGGATTTTTTTTTATGAAAACATAAGCTACTCCTTCGGGAAGTTAATTTGATTTACATAAATTTCTTCAAATTTGTGAATTATTTTTAATATAGAATAACAAACTATCCAATTGAAGATTTAAACAAGCTTTCCCTTTTGTCATTTCTCGAATAGTGCAACCCACTAAATTTGTCTGGTTCATTTAGTTTATTTTGTAATATCCACACCTACATTCCGACGAAAACAACTCCCCAAATAACATTATTTTCCAGCGGTCAAATAGACCGACCGCGGTAGTTAGGCCACATAATTTTTTGGAATAAAACTTCTTTTGGCGCGACATGGGTGTAAATCCGTACAAATGCAACGGAAGTAAGTTACGGCAAAGTCGAGTGCCAATGATTCGTCATTCGCTCTCGATGATATAATTTCTATACAGGTCGATTGTGATTGATCGTATTTGTGCGAGGCTTCTTTGTATGCGTGGCTTTATACATGGGTACATCACCGAAATCGTGAAGCATATTGTTCATTTACCGGTGTTTCATGTCATTATATTTTAAGGTTAAATATTAGTACAAATCTTGAGTTAATAAAAAATGTCTGCATCAGAAGAATATTTTATCCCGTTGCCCATAAATAATTATAGTGCAAATAATGAAGCAAATGAAAAATCGAATGTCTAGAACCAGAAACCTGTATCCATATATAAACAAAATTTCTAAAAAAAACTATTTGGCTCATTACTTGAGTCGCGTCAAAGTACTTACAATAAATAAACACTCATACTGAGTTTCATTGGGTTAAAATATTTACTAAAATATTTGTTGAAATATGATAATTCAATAATATCTATAAAACAGTTCGATTAAATTTTTGATGAATTTTAGAGTAGCTTACCGTGAATATGTGCGGTATCAATTTTCAAATATATAATGAAACGGCTAAAGCTAATATTAAAATAGCATAAATAATCATTTGACTTTTGTGAAATATAACTCAAAATCAAATAAACGAAATTAATATTTTCAATTTAAATTTCAACAGCATTTTGTCACAGTAAAACGAGAATGAAACACCTTTTCACTCCTGTCAATCTATTAGAAATTCTATTATTCGAGTATCATTTATCAAAAAGAATTTGACCTTGTTCTAAATTAAGTTCACTAAATTATATAGTTAATTTAAATTCTAGAAGTATTTTGTTGCTACAAAACGAGAATATAACAATTCTACACTCATATACTACGAAGTTCATTGATCGAGTTTACTTCATCCAAAACATATTGAATCTTGCTCCAATTCATGTAAATTTAAGTAATATCTAAGTAAAACAAAAAGAAAAATACTTTGCAATAAAGTCCTTTTTTTAATATTTATCAAGTCCCAATGTAAAAAAAACTGGTTTTGCTTCAACTTACAGTAAAACGAAATTGAAACAATTTTGCGCTTTACCAAAAAAAAAAAATGATCTTGCTCTAAATCGTGTTGTCTTAATATCTTTATTTTCCATTTTAAAAATACTTTGTCAAGGAAAAACGATTAATAAGTTGATCGATGTTTAATTATACAAAAGATTTTGATATTGGTAATTCAGTCTAACAGATCAGTTCATAAATTAGAATATTAGCATAACATGATCTATTATTCGTTAGCAGATTGTTTATTAAAGATTTTTTAATAATGATTATAACTTTTAGTAGATGTATAGACTTGAAGATATTATAAAGCATAAATACATGTTGTGTGATTAGGTATATTCTTAATCTTCTACCTGTTATATTCAACTATTTACAATAATTATCGCTTTCTAAATTAATAAGCAGATACAAATAATCAATAATATTGCAAAATTAGAAAATAAATCTAAATATGTAAATAATTGCTTTCATCAGTTGCGTTTCAGACTAGCAAATAATTTCTGTATGACCTTATCGAAAATGCTTGTTCCGAATATTAATAAGAATAAAACATAATTCTTTTCAATACTTCTTTAACTTGTCTCTGAAATATTAAACATCACAATCAATGTTCATTCTCGTTAGTTTCATTATGGGATTATTACGAACTTTATAACGAGTTCACAAAAATAATCCGGTGGAGACGCCACGTACTTTTCGAACTAATAAGCGAAACGAAACACCAGAGACAGAATACAAGTATAACTTTTCTGCAGAAGTAACAATTGGAAGTTACTAAGATCACTAAAATATATGTTTATAAACTTACTTCAGTGAAGTCTGCTGCATCATATATGAAGATCTCAATCCAATATAGAAGTTCGAATAATTGTAAACTGCTTCTTTATCCACACTAGATTCATACATTTTTTAATTTTGCTGGCGATATTAGTTGTTGATCTGAAACAAAAAAAATAGTTAACTAGCTGTAAGTGGAATTCTGTCTTAAGGCAATTAAGGCATCGTGTCTTAAGGCAAATTGCTGGAACTTCCCGTACCAATAATTATAATTTTTTTTTAAAACAAGTTTTTTGAAAAGAAAAATGTTTTCTTCATTTTGACATATTTTGAAAATTCTGTACTTTTTTTTAAAGCAATCGTATTGCTTGAACTGCATAGAGACGAAATGTCAAAGCGCGTAAGTGCCGCGCTGCCGTCTAACGGATAAGCATTGTACGGAACCCATAGAAATGTAAAAAAAAATATACTTATTGTTAAAATCCCTATAAAATATCTGATAATTTGATGTGCATATGTCTAATGATCATTTTTAACCGCCGAATGGCATTTTTTTTACTTTTTTCATTAAATTTGCGAAACCGCTAGACCTGCTTTCATGAAAATTTGAACAGTTCTTCATTTAGTCAATACAAATAAAATGTTTTTTGGATTATTCAATTTGGACGCTCCGTTCTCTTAAAAACTGAGTTACCGTTTTTGGCACTTTTTGCCCCGTATCTTCGGAACGGCCAGACCTGCCTCAGCCAAAAACTAATCAGCACGTCTCCTTATCAATACGAATCGAATGTTTTTTGAATTATTCAAATCGGTTGATCCGTTTTCCCGAAATCGTCGACGAAAATTTGTATTCGCACACACATACATACACGCACACACACTCACACATACATCCATTTTTTCTAAGGTATGCCAAAATATTCAGAAACCTCTGAAACGTAATGATATATAAAAATTTTCATTTTCGATTTTTTTGCGATTACTATAACTTGCCCTACGGGAAGTTAAAAACTTCAGTTTTTTTATTGAAGTTTATGCAAATCGTTTAATATAATATAATTTAAAAAGTGGTGCCGAAGTATTATTTATCGAAGTTTATGCTTTCCTCCACAAATTAAATTAGCTATTTTTATGTTCTGCATATTAATTCTCACACCTAGTTCGTATAAAAATTGGAACTGATATCTAAAAGATCAAGATGTCGATTGTTAGTAATCAATACTATTAAATATCAATAGAAGCACTAAATTACAATTATTACCATTTCAATGCATACGTAATATATTTTTACCCAATTCAACAAAAATCTAAGATAATTCATTTATTCTTCTAACAAAAAAATTGTAAGCAATTTTTATAGAAAAACATTCTGTAGTATGGTTTTATTTTCTTACTACGTATTGGAAATTTTGTTTCGTTGCATTTAATATTGCGCTGAAGTACTTTAATATTGTTCATTTGCAATAAATCTGATATTTTTCTTTATTCAGCTTTTTTATTACATGATAGAAAATCAAGTTTATCAAATTATTCCTGTATTCTACGTAAATATTGAACTATTCATATTGCAATTTTTCCAATGTCGGATAACAGTTGAAGTATTCCATTTTGCTGTATACAAAAATGAATGCAGATTTTTCCGATAACATTGAATCGCCAATACAAATCCAATATTTATATCTGTCAGAAACAAAATAAATACACAAAAAGATTAATATTGTCAATATGTATATTGGAAATATGTTTACATAATGTCACAAATTGAACAAAAGATGTTGGTAAATAACCTTATACATTGAACGACCCATGGTCCTATTGTAGAGAAAAGTTACTGGATTGATTTTCAGAGCTTGTTTAATATCATTACAGAGATATTTTCATCGAAATGTGTAAACAAAAGTCAGTTTATGACTACTCTTTATATTATTACTTTTTATTTCACATTACCAAATTAGTTAACAACTTGTAACATATTGATAGTGCAGTTAAAATAGATAGTTTTCAATGCTTTTATTTTGCAACTTGTTTATACAAAACAATAAGCAAGTATTGTTAATGATATATATATATATATATATATAACTAGTTGGTATTGGTATTTTGCCTTGAGGCAAGTTACATGAACATCCCGATATGTGTAAATAATCGACCTAATCAATAAAAAATAAATTAAATAATAGTGGTTGAAGTATTCCGTGTCGATTTATTACGCATAATTGAAAACGAACAAACACGTTAACTCGAAGTATTTTCTAAACGCAAATTTTAAAAAATCAATAATTTTTATAATTGAACCAGTTTTCGTACGACTTTAATGGTTTAGTATGTTTATTAAAACCAAGTACTCTACCGAGTAAATCATTTAATTCTAATTTTAACAAACGACAAAAGACTACTCATTTTCTCAAACTTTGATAAATTTTTAAAATTAAACTACGTGTCGTAAGGTAAGTTCTATAAGACCATGATATATATCGCTGAATCAAAGTTTCATAATAATCGTCTTAATTTTTTTTTCGACAGTTAATTATAAGAAAACCACTCAGTAGATTTTCACCTAAAACTAATCAGTATCATTCCCAACTAATATCTATCGAACAGCTTTTGATTTTTTTAAATCGATTCGGTAGTATGAGCTTAAATGTGGACGAAAAATTTAACACTTTTTTTACAAATTACAAAGAAACAGCTCGGCAGATCGTCGCACAACTGACAAACGATAGTCCTCATCGAGATACATGGAATGGCTTTTAAATTTTTGAAATGGATTCAGCCGTTTTTGAGAAAATGTAGATTTACGACAGAAAATCTGTTAACACACACACGTACTTTTTCAAAATTTGGTCTCATTCGATTCAGAATGGCTTGAAACGTCGAGGAAACAAAATTAGCGAATCGGACTTTTTCATGAAAACATAAACTCCTTCGGAAAGTTAAAAAATGGCACCAAAACACTGTCCTGCAGAACTTCAAATGTAATGTGATGCTAAAGTTTTACACTGGATATGATCTTAAAATCTCCTATTGGCGAGATAAGTTTCTAGGATAATATTGTAGGTAGAGATCTAATCTTGGATAAAATAAAATAGATATATACTTGACAAACATTGTTCAAAAACTCGAATAAAATAAAATCTAAAACATAATTGAATATTGATATCGGTAAAAAATATTTTCTTTACGAAGCCAAATGCATTGTGCAAGAGCATTACTACCCTTCTCTTCTCTGTATAAAATCTTATCTCTTAAAAAATCTTCCACATCTTCCTGTTTTATGTATCACCAGAGTTTATTCTGTATGGTTTTCCCTTGTACCTGGCATAGATTCATATATACTTCCATTAGATTTCTTTTTGCTTTTCTTCCTTCGATCTGCAGGTTTTCATGTTGCAATATAAGGAGATCTCATCCGATAGAATAATTTTCTATACTTATCTGCGTAGTGCTTCCATGTATGTACATATTATCTTTTTTATTCTTCTCTAGTACCAATTCAAACTATTTGAATAGTTTTTTGTCGGTCTTCTGTATGATCAAAAAAATTAGCTTCGACATAATTCGCAATTATTAGATTTTCGATTAACAATATATAATTCTATATACAATTTTACATGTGACCACAACCTCATACAAATATTGAAAAGAAATTATCATATTTAGTGTCAATAGATTCAGAATGACTTGAAACATCAAAGAAGCAAAATTACTGAATCACATTTTTACGGAAACAAAAACTTTTTCTCCGAACAGTTGATAATTCTAGATCACAATTTCAAAAAATTTATTACTTATTTAATACATTCGTAAAAAGATCAAAAACAAATTTGATTTTAAATTTTTATTTCAAAACTTTAAGATCTAAGTGCTTTAAGTGCTTATAAAGCAAAATCTTTACAAAATGTGTCAAATCAATCAATGAGAATTGAGACTGAGATTGAGTTAAAAATCAATTAGATTGAAATTTTAATGCTGGTCAATAATTCAAACTTTAATGATTTTCATAATTAAACTACTTCAGGTATGACCATAACATTTCAGAATATCTGTTAATATTGATACATTCAGAGATTAATGAAAATCGTGAAAATGTTGCAGCCACTAATTACAAAAAAAGATTTAATCCATTTATACCCAAAAACTGATCAGCACGAATACCAAGTGATATACTCAAAAACGTTTTACACTGTTTAAAACGTTTACAAATTCTACAGAAAAGGCTGGACCAATACTTTGCCTTGAATATCAGAAATCGGTTCAGGCGTTTTAGACAAAACAAAAAGGGCAAATTTTGCTTCATATTTACCAACATATACTTCATGAAACTCTTGTCTCAAACGAGTCAAAACGTTAGAAAACTAAATTAGAAAATCAGATTTTCTCACCATTTTCTTTTCCGGGAAGTTGAAAAAGGTCAGCTCAGACTTCAACAATAAAATAAATGCATTGTACATGTGAATTTGCATTCATTTCAGTAAATAATTTTGTCAGAAATGTCTTAGTGCTATATTAATGCTGATCAAACGTAATTATGTAATTTTTAATATAAACCTAAAGGAAAATTTATAACCTACACGTCAACTTTCCATAAAAAGTTTTATCCTAGGATTGGTACTCACAGAATATTGTAAGAAATATGCATATTCATACATCACCGCAAAGTTGAAGTATAAAGTGTAGTACAGAGGAATGTTACAATTTATTATATGTAACAATGCATTATATATGTAGATATGGATATATATATATATATAATCCCTAAGGGTTTTTAGTCATTCTTCAACGTCGCCTTTACACTTTTCACTGACACACCTCATGTCATAATATTTACCCATACAAATTTTCTGAGCTATAAACCTCACGCGTGAATTCATCACTCACGCGGATATCTGGATTAAAATAATATATCACCTCGAAAAGGCTTTTTGTTATTGTTCGATTTATATGGATTACAAATTTGGTGAACGCTTCACCTTCTATGCGACTACAACGCTTAATTTAATGATGAGTCAGACAATATGAAACTAGTGCAAATTATGTGTCAATCTTTTAACTACTACTTATATTACTCATAATAATTGGCAACTTAAATCTTGTTATGCATCACTGCTATAATTTAATAAATTATTTAATAATACGTTGGACATCAATGAAGTTCTGGTAAATTCTGTCGCATGAGAGATTATGCGTGATGAGAAAGAAATCAAGTTTGGAAGAACTAGAAAATTTATTCATAAAACTGTTTCTGTACATAAATAAAAGCATTATTTTGTTTACTCTTGTTTTATTTTGGTTTTGTATTTGACCTTTTGTATTTGTAATATTGCACTTTTATATTACATATTTTTATTTTTTATATGAGTGAGGAGACACGTCTGGTCTCAAAATGATTAAATTTAGATAATAATTTCGGTTTAATCAAAGAGACATAACTCAAAAATATTTCTCGTCTCAAAAGAAATTTATAAAATCACATTTTTTGATAAAATCGTTTTTAGCGAAAAAGTATTGGTTCCGAAACGTCGACAGTAAATAAAGAAAGGGTTCAAAAAAAAAACTTTTATGTTTTTTATTACATTTGGATTCTATGTTCGAAGCTATACAATAAATATATATATATATATATATATATATATATATATATATAAAATATATATAAATATATATATATATATATATATATATATATATATATATAAAGGCTCTGCCTAAACAATTAATTACAAAGCAATTAATTTAACTGTCATCCAACTCTTCGCTTTTTGAAACTTCAACTTTTTTATCATTACATAATCTGCCAACTTCAACTTTTATTAAAATTTTCCTAGTAAGAACTTTTGCATCTTGCCAATCATAATACCAGAAAATAGATACGAAAAAATTTCGAACTAAAAAAATAATACTATAACGTATCAATAATATAAAAGTTCAAATTCAATTTTAAATTATGTTGCAACTACAAGCATAGTTGTAGTAAAATAAACTAAGCATAAGGCAAATCCAGTGGTAACATCTAAATCAATATAGAACATTGATTTGTTCCAGAGACTGAATTAAACTAGTGTGTATTGGTATTTTGCCTTGAGGCAAGTTACATGAACTTCTCTATATGTGTAAATAATCGACTTAATCAATAAAAAATAAATTAATTTATGAGTGATTAAAAGTATTCCGAGTGGATTTATTACACATAATTGAAAACTAACGAACACGTTAACTCGGAGTATTTTCTAAAAACAAATTTTCTAAAATCAGTAATTTTTATAATTGAACCAGTTACCGTAGGGCTTTAATGGTTTACTATGTTCATTAAGACCAAGTACTCTATCATTATACCAAGTAAATCGTCTAATTTTAATTGTAACAAACGTCAAATAAATACTGTAAATTTTTTCAAACTTTGATGGATTTTTAAAATTAAACTACTTTTCGTAAGGCCATAATATTTCAGTAAGTTTTATAAGACCATGATATATATCGCCAATAAAAGTTCCATTCAAATTGACTTTTTTTCCTACAGTTAATTACAAGAAAATGGCTCGGTAGATTTTCACCTGAAACTAATCAGCATCATGCCCAATTAATATTTTTCGAACAGTTTTTGATTACAAAGAAACGGCTTGGCATATCGTCGCTCAAAACTAACAAACGATAGTCCTCATTAAGATTAAACAGTTTTTAAATTTCTGAAATCGGTTCAGGCGTTTTTGAGCAAACGTCAATGAGAGGTCTAATTTTGACAAACACCAAAAAATGATACTAATTAGTAGTCTTTTAGTATGATCTAAAAAACTATGTTATCTACCGTCAAAAAACTAATAATAAAAATTGACGAAAATAACTTTTTTAACACTTTATTATAAGAAAACGGTCTGGCCGATCATTACCAAAAACTAATCAGCACGATTCCTAACCAATATCTTTCGAACAGTTTTTAAATTTTCAAAATCGATTCAGAATTGCGGGCTAATACGTGGACGAAAATGTCTTCACTTTTCTGAGATTTACAAAGAAACGGCCCGGCCGATTGGCGCACAAAACTCAGAAACGCTAGTCCTCGTCGAGATACGAAGAATGGCTTTTAAATTTTTGAAATCGGTTCAGCCGTTTTGGAGATAACGTTGATTTACGGCAAAAAATCTGTTCACACACACATACTTTTTCCAAATTTGGTCTCATTCGATTCAGAATGGCTTGAAACGTCGAAAAAACATAAAATTAGCGAATCGGATTTTTTATGAAAGCATAAACTCCTTTGGGAAGTTGATAAAGAACTTCCCGAAAAACATCAAAAAGAGATAGGCCAATCTTAGGTTGTCATCTATAAAGACTTATTATTAAGAAGCCATAACAACAAACTTGTAGAACTATTAAGTTCTAATTTTTGTAACTAATAATAATAATATATATGTGTATATAAAAATTAATTTTTTTTTTCTATTTTTCAGGAAATCAACAACACTTGCATCAACAGAAATTTATTAACTACACACCAGGTAAGTGTTCTAAGTTATGTGATTGCATGTCGAATTATTATGGGTCCAATTCTGCTGTAACAAAGACCAATGTTATGGCCATGGTAGGCAAGACCATGTAATATAATATTTTCCATACAAAATGGTACTAAATACTGGCCAAAATGCCATGTATTTGCTGGGTCATCAGGCCTTTTACGCATAAAATGCAACTTCACCTATAAGTTATTGTGAACAACCACACCACAAAAAAGCGGTTATGATAACATCGGTTTTTGACATCAGTGCATTTTCTAGGTTATGCTTTCTATCTAAACCGCCTTTTTACACAGCAAACATTTCGACAGTATTTAGTACAACTTTGTATGAACATTGCTACATAACATGGCCTTACCATAACATTGGTCTATTTTATGACCAATAATCCTGAAACGCTCTGCTTTATTATTTATATATTTCACCAAACGTGATTCGTCACATGTGCAGCAATTGATTGAATCGATTGACTCATGTAATTCGATATATTCTCGAAATAATTTTCAAAGGAAAAAGTAGAATAATATTTCTGTTATATAAACTGTGGCGCACGTGCAATAAATGCCAAGCGGTTTAAAAACGACCACGCACGTGTTTTTATCACGTGCAACTCAAACCAGGGGTTCGAAGTAACTATTATTGTTTCTCTATAGTCAATAAAATACTGAAACATTTTTTATGGTTTTAGAATTCATTCAAATGTGTTTGATACAGATACCGCGGATAAAAGTTGCCTGTACAATGGACGATATTTAGAAAACACGTGGTGCGGAAATTTTGCATCGTCAACCACCTTGGAAATACCGCCAGATCGTGTTATTGACGTTATATTTAGTATACAGTGAATTCCGTGTATTCGAGATTTGAATATTTATAGACTGATATAGGCTTTGAAGGTTCTGTACCAAAGGGGTTCTTTCGGAATGTTATAAAAGCATTACGACATAAATATTATGTAAATGTCAGTAAAATGTCATGGATATTTATTGCCTGACTTAGAAGTTAAAATTCAACCGTTATGAAAGAAACGTTTTGCCTTAACTTTAGCCTTGAATTTTGGACGTAAACTTTGATGAGACTTTATAAATTAACCGTTTTATAAACCATCAATATTTTATGATTTTTTTAAGACCAGGAGACCTATATTACTAAGTTCTATCACAATCGCCCAAATAACATTTTTTCAGTGTCCATACAAAAGATACCCAATTGGTAGACTGGTAGACAGGTAAACAGATAAACAGCTAAACATGCATATAGATATATAGATAGACATATGAACAGATAAATAGGTAAATTAGTAGATAGGTAAACTGGTAGACAGATAAATTGGAGGATATGTAAAATCGTAGACAGTACAACTGGTGGATGTACGAATATGTTGGTAGATAAACAAGTTGGACAGGTAAATTGATAGTCATGTAAAATGGGATACAGGTCAATTGGTGAACAAGTAAATTGGTTGACTTGTAAATTGGTCGATTGATAAACAGCTTGATAGGAAAATTGGTACACAGGTAAATTGGTTGACTGACAAACAGGTTGAGAGGTAAACTGGTAAACTGGTAGAAAGGTAGACAGATAAGCAGGTAGACAAACAGACTGTATGACAAAAAACTGATAGACAAGATGTGACAATTATACATTTTGTTCAAATTTTTAGTTGAGAGCAAAACATGGCAAGAGTACAACTAATAATCGATAAATTTTCAATAATCAATAAATTTTCAATCATCATTCATACTTTGAATTTCATCTTTCGTATTTTATAAATCTAAAATAATATAAGTGCTTATATTTTGGCCACTATTTGTTTATATGTAAAAGAACTAAATCGGAATGCATACCACTCGGATGGAATACGAGGACATATCTCATGTTCCTTTTTTTTCTTATACAAACAATTTGAAATTGAATTGCAAAGTTAAAAATAGCTATTTAAACTATATGGGAAAAATCGATTTTTTCAAATTTCCAAAATCAATCAAATCAAATTTCAAATTTCAATCATTTGAATTGACTGTGAATTTGGATTTTATTTCAGAATTTTGAAGTGGTTGTACTTATCTTTCCCAAAAACTAATTATTTCTTTCACCAAAACACAAACAATAATATGGTTTTCCGAATCATTCTAATCGGATGATACGTACTCTCACCAACTGTATGAAAATTTTCTATAATTTTTGCCATAAACAAGAATAAGTCAGCATGTCTCTCGTCAATGCAAATCGAATGCTTTCGAAAGCTTCTATTTTTGCAGTTTTGCCTTGAATCTCCTGGCTTTTCTCAAAACATTTAAGAAAGTTTACATTAGCAAGAGGTGCCGAGTAAATCCGTCTGAGGATATATTTCTCACGATTAGAATAACGAATTCGATATATGTACATTTTCAAACTGAATTGTAAGATTAAAAGTTGTATTTGAAGTATAAAACTTTGTATATTGAAAAAATTTTGAAATTTGCTTGAACCGTTTGAGTAAACTTTAAAAATTAACAATCTTGGTACGGAACCCAACAAAATTGTAACAAAATTAGTACTCATTTTTAAAAACTTTATCAAATATCTGATAATTTGATGTGGATATGTCTGATGGTCATTTTTGACCGCCAAATAACTTTTTTTTCTACTTTTTCTCTGTATCTTTGACACCTGCCTCACCAGAAATTACATCAATTTCTTATTTCATAAATACGAGTAAAACGTTTTTTGAATCATTCAAATCGGGTACTCCGTTCTCTCAAAACTGAATTACCCTTTTTGCAATTTTTGCCCCGCATCTTCGAAACGGATGGACCTATCTTCGCCAAAAACTAATCAATACGAATCGAATGTTTTTTGCATCATTTAAAAATTGTATCCAAAAATACATACACACACACATACACATAAACTCATTTCTTGTAAAGTATGGAAAAATGTTAAGAAACCTTCAAAACGATATGTAAAGATAAGCAAAAATTTTCATTTTCGATTTTTTTCGCAATTACTATAATGCAAAGTTAAAAAAGTAAAAATAACGTCAAAAGAATATAATATATCCAGATAATTAATCTGCAACTATTTGTAAAACCCTGAACAATGAGGTGGTACTAATAAAAATGCCAAACGCAATAGATCCATCGTTTTTGTAAATAAAACCTGTTTGTATACAATGCAGAACCAAACAAAAACCTTTCATACTATCTGGTCAATATCACGGATGTTTTCAAATTTTACATAAAAGATATGAGGAAGGCAATGGTTCTGCAAAAAATATTGGAAAGTCCAGGCATGAGATATCCATCCAATATTATTTTTCAATTCTAATACTCAACAGAATATAAAAAAAATACACTGCCATCGATCTCCACATTCATGAAGTTCTCCCGTTATTAAAAACAATTTGCGTATTCCATCGAGTTGATTACAAACATGATATATTGTAACATGCGTAGCTTATATTTCCAATATCAGCTTGAAGTATTTATTATAGAATTTCATTTCGCATAAATCGAGTACTTCTGAATAAAAATCATTCGATAAAGTGGCTTTTGAAATCACTTTGAAACGCATTAATGCGATTAGTATTGTATATACTTCAGCATTTTGATTGGAAAAAATAAAACAAAAGGTTATAAAATTCATTTGTCATGGCGGAATGAAATTCCAGCAGAGATTATATATTTTAATACTATATTATAAAAGTATTGGTTATTCGACTAATATTGTGTCAATCAGTCAAGTTTTTCTCGATAAGTAATAGGTAAAATCATAATCTTAAACATTATCTTAAGCTGTAATAATTAATTTCAAACAATTTTAGGTCAAAATCTGCTCCACATATAAGAAAAATTAGACAATATGAGATGTTTTAGTTTCGAAACCAAAAATTGTTCTGCAAATATCAGCTGAAAATCACTGGACTATTCAAATATTTAATATTATACTTTCATAGTACACAATTTTAAAATGATCTTAAGATATCTTGCACGGTTTTTTAAAAATGTGTTTTCTAATTTATTCTTTCTGAAGAAATTGATTTTATTAATCGTAGATAAATACAAAATAATACCATCTGATATTATTTCTAGATTTAATTATTGGCATGGAAAAAAGCTTATATGTACATAGTATCAATTAAGTTGCCATTTGAATTTATTGAATTTAACAAATAACTGTCCTATGACATTTATTGGTACAAAATATAAAATACCGGTGCGATAGAATCAATAATATCAAAAATTTAGAAGTAATCAGTTGAAATTGAAATTAATATTATATCTATCTTACCTAATATAATAAACTGAAATATAACACAAAATATTAGTTATTAAACTTAGCATTATGTATTCAATAAAAAAAAACTAGTAGTGTATGGCATTGTGCCTTTAGGCAAATTGCTGGAACTTTTCGTACGAGGAATATTAAATTAATGTAACTTTAATTGTTCTTATTTTATAAAAAGTAAATAAACAAAAATTAGTCAATCGGATTTAAAATGAAGTACATACATTGTCTAATATTTCTAAGTATTATATAATATAAACCGAATTTCGAAGTTAAAAAATTTATTTATTAGAAGTATAAAAGTGCTGTTTAGAACTTTAGCTAGAATTAGAATAAAAAATTCGAATTTTTTATTATTTACCTATAATTAAAAAAAATGTTTTTGGAATTTGAAAAAAAAACTTTTCTCAAAAGCAATCATTTTCTCAATACAAGTAAAAAGTTTTTTAAATTATAAAAATCGGATGCTTATTTCTCCCAAACAAATTTTTGCACGCTTAGCTCTGTATCTCTGAAACGGCTGGACCTGCCTTTGTCAAAATCTAATCGCCACTTCTACCCATCATTACGAATCGGATATTTTTTGGATTATATATAATGGATAATGTGATAAATAATCATATGAGAATTAAATATACCACAAAATATTACTGTCTAAAGGCAAGTTGCATATACAATAGGCGTAGTGTAAATAAATAATCTACTAACTAAATCAATAATTGAGATTCAGTTATTTAATTAAAAATTTCGACGTTTTTCAAAAAAAAGAATTCGATTTTACTAGTAACTAATAAATGCGATTTATAATTGATTGCTTATTCCAAAATCTAATAAATTTTATAATGCAATCCTTTTTCAAAATATAATATTTAGAAATTTAGGCAATGTTAAATTTCATATAAATCATCGAAAAAAAAGTTTTTATTACACAATTACAAAGAAGCGGCTAAAAAACGAATTAATGCGGTTCCCAGCTGATATCTTACAAACGATTTTAAAATCGTTCAAAATTGGTTGAGGATTTTTTGCCAAAATATTGACAAAATATTTTAGACTAAATGTAATAAATAAGACTAAAAAATGCAATAAAAAATTACTTGACAGAGAAGTATATCAGAACATATAATGAACTAGTTGTGTATGGCATCGTGCCTTAAGGCAAATTGCTGAACTCCCCGTACTGTAATTAAAAATCTTGGTACGGATCCCAAAAAATACACAAACACATTTGTGTACACATTTTTAAAATCTCTATAAAATATCTGATAATTTGATGTACACATGTGTCCAATAAACATTTTTGACCGCCAAATGACATTTTTTTAACTTATTTTTATTGAGAGTCTATAACCGCTAGACCTACCTTCGCCAAAAACTATTCGGCACGTTTCCTTATCAATACAAATCGAATGTTTTTTGAATTATTCAAATCGGTTGATCCGTGTTCCCAAAATCGTCGAGATAAATTAGAATCTGCACACTCACGCATACAAACACACACATGCCTTCAAATCGTGAAGAAATGTAAAAATTTTCAATTTCGATTTTTGGGCGATTACAATAACTTACGGGATATTAATTATATTAAAAATATAGAAGATGAATATAATCATACTCTTGGCGTTAAAGAAACAGTTGTAACAAAAATACAAAAAAATATTTCACCATCGTATTTCATTCTGCTTAGGTTTTTCTTCTTCATAATTTAATTGTACATACATTTATATAATGAACAATATATCTACATATATATATATATATATATATATATATATATATATAATATATATAATATATATTATATATATATATATATTATATATATATAAGTATGTGTATGCACGTATAACTAACAAGTGTGTATATACGTGGATAATAAAAGCACATATAATGATCTTGTATAAACATAATATATAATACATAGAAATATAAACGACAGTCGGATCGTAAATTGATTACATTATTGCGATGCTATAACGATAAAACAATTTTTCCCTCATAAATATTGATCGAAGACAAATTGTTTACGTTATAAACCTACAAGATATAGATTTCGATTCGTATGTTTATGAGGCGTGGAAACGTTTAGATCGTAACAGCATTTTTGAATAGATTCCATTTATTAGATAACAGTAGAATTCTATTTAATTAAATGCTATAAAATATTTTATAAGCTCAATAACAACGCGGAATTAATATTCGTCAAATTTTATGGTAAAATGTTACGACGGATTATTGATCCAAGTCCAGCAACCAAGAATTGACGTTGCTATGACCAAGATCTCGTAAATGTATATTTATGTCTCATGGATATAATTTATAATCATATTTATTTAACAATTGTAATAATTCTAAAATTAGTTATAATATTCCCCATGCAAGTGGTATAGCAACAAATGCAACCAACCCTCCGATAACACCTCTCAATATGGAAACCGTGCTGTAAAAAAAAACTCGAATCTAAAATACTCTCAGCTAATTCGTAATGCGTTATATAAAAACCGTTACCGCGTTGTATGGAATTGTGTTATAAAAATCTCAGATTTAGTACAAATCACAGTAATCGTACCGCGTTATATGGTGATACAAGATAGATAGAAAAGACATGAGAAATTGTAAAATTCCTTTTACTTAATCGAGGCATTCAAATAAAATTAAACATATTTTCAAAGAGATTTAAATAAAGATATATATTTTATTGAATTGAAGAAATTATTAAATATATTTTAATAAAATGAATTATTTTTCCTGGATGGAGGAGCTTATATAAGGATACAAAAAAAATTGCACTAGTTGAAAGTAGCATTCAGCCTTAAAGCAAGTTGCATGAACTTCCAGGAATGTGTAATAATTTACTTGATCGACCAAAATTGGGATTTAGATATTTAGATAATATTGTTTATTTCGAAAATAAAGTTTCGCTTTCACTTAATTGCAATTTCCAAATGAATTTTCTCAAACTAATAATATTATCTGTAATTATATTAATTATATTGCTCAGACACTTGTATACTCTAAAATGTATTTCATTCCAAATTTTGATGGACAATGAACAATGTTTGATGTTCTGACAAATTTTGACTATAATATTTAATAAAATTTTGATGAATTTTTGAAATTAAACTAGTTGCCGTAGGGCCGCAAAATTTCAGTAAATTCTTTAGAACCATGATATCTATCGACATAAAAATTTCACTAAGTATTTTTTATCAGCTATTAATTACAAAGTATTAATGACTCTCTAATGATATCTTTGAATAGTTGTTGATTTTTTAACTCGATTCAAAATTTTTCGTGTTCCATGAAATTCCATCCAAACTCCATGAACGGAATTTCTTAAATCTTTTTGCTAAATACAAAGAAACGACT
>NW_020539724.1:23781332-23806018 GCF_003426905.1 Ctenocephalides felis | reverse complement strand
GTATTTTATATTTTGTACCAATAAATGTCATAGGACAGTTATTTGTTAAATTCAATAAATTCAAATGGCAACTTAATTGATACTATGTACATATAAGCTTTTTTCCATGCCAATAATTAAATCTAGAAATAATATCAGATGGTATTATTTTGTATTTATCTACGATTAATAAAATCAATTTCTTCAGAAAGAATAAATTAGAAAACACATTTTTAAAAAACCGTGCAAGATATCTTAAGATCATTTTAAAATTGTGTACTATGAAAGTATAATATTAAATATTTGAATAGTCCAGTGATTTTCAGCTGATATTTGCAGAACAATTTTTGGTTTCGAAACTAAAACATCTCATATTGTCTAATTTTTCTTATATGTGGAGCAGATTTTGACCTAAAATTGTTTGAAATTAATTATTACAGCTTAAGATAATGTTTAAGATTATGATTTTACCTATTACTTATCGAGAAAAACTTGACTGATTGACACAATATTAGTCGAATAAAATACTTTTATAATATAGTATTAAAATATATAATCTCTGCTGGAATTTCATTCCGCCATGACAAATGAATTTTATAACCTTTTGTTTTATTTTTTCCAATCAAAATGCTGAAGTATATACAATACTAATCGCATTAATGCGTTTCAAAGTGATTTCAAAAGCCACTTTATCGAATGATTTTTATTCAGAAGTACTCGATTTATGCGAAATGAAATTCTATAATAAATACTTCAAGCTGATATTGGAAATATAAGCTACGCATGTTACAATATATCATGTTTGTAATCAACTCGATGGAATACGCAAATTGTTTTAATAACGGGAGAACTTCATGAATGTGGAGATCGATGGCAGTGTATTTTTTTTATATTCTGTTGAGTATTAGAATTGAAAAATAATATTGGATGGATATCTCATGCCTGGACTTTCCAATATTTTTTGCAGAACCATTGCCTTCCTCATATCTTTTATGTAAAATTGAAAACATCCGTGATATTGACCAGATAGTATGAAAGGTTTTTGTTTTGGTTCTGCATTGTATACAAACAGGTTTTATTTACAAAAACGATGGATCTATTGCGTTTGGCATTTTTATTAGTACCACCTCATTGTTCAGGGTTTTACAAATAGTTGCAGATTAATTATCTGGATATATTATATTCTTTTGACGTTATTTTTACTTTTTTAACTTTGCATTATAGTAATTGCGAAAAAATCGAAAATGAAAATTTTTGCTTATCTTTACATATCGTTTTGAAGGTTTCTTAACATTTTTCCATACTTTACAAGAAATGAGTTTATGTGTATGTGTGTGTGTATGTATTTTTGGATACAATTTTTAAATGATGCAAAAAACATTCGATTCGTATTGATTAGTTTTTGGCGAAGATAGGTCCATCCGTTTCGAAGATGCGGGGCAAAAATTGCAAAAAGGGTAATTCAGTTTTTGAGAGAACGGAGTACCCGATTTGAATGATTCAAAAACGTTTTACTCGTATTTATGAAATAAGAAATTGATGTAATTTCTGGTGAGGCAGGTGTCAAAGATACAGAGAAAAAAGTAGAAAAAAAAGTTATTTGGCGGTCAAAAATGACCATCAGACATATCCACATCAAATTATCAGATATTTGATAAAGTTTTTAAAAATGAGTACTAATTTTGTTACAATTTTGTTGGGTTCCGTACCAAGATTGTTAATTTTTAAAGTTTACTCAAACGGTTCAAGCAAATTTCAAAATTTTTTTCAATATACAAAGTTTTATACTTCAAATACAACTTTTAATCTTACAATTCAGTTTGAAAATGTACATATATCGAATTCGTTATTCAATCGTGAGAAATATATCCTCAGACGGATTTACTCGGCACCTCTTGCTAATGTAAACTTTCTTAAATGTTTTGAGAAAAGCCAGGAGATTCAAGGCAAAACTGCAAAAATAGAAGCTTTCGAAAGCATTCGATTTGCATTGACGAGGAGACATGCTGACTTATTCTTGTTTATGGCAAAAATTATAGAAAATTTTCATACAGTTGGTGAGAGTACGTATCATCCGATTAGAATGATTCGGAAAACCATATTATTGTTTGTGTTTTGGTGAAAGAAATAATTAGTTTTTGGGAAAGATAAGTACAACCACTTCAAAATTCTGAAATAAAATCCAAATTCACAGTCAATTCAAATGATTGAAATTTGAAATTTGATTTGATTGATTTTGGAAATTTGAAAAAATCGATTTTTCCCATATAGTTTAAATAGCTATTTTTAACTTTGCAATTCAATTTCAAATTGTTTGTATAAGAAAAAAAAGGAACATGAGATATGTCCTCGTATTCCATCCGAGTGGTATGCATTCCGATTTAGTTCTTTTACATATAAACAAATAGTGGCCAAAATATAAGCACTTATATTATTTTAGATTTATAAAATACGAAAGATGAAATTCAAAGTATGAATGATGATTGAAAATTTATTGATTATTGAAAATTTATCGATTATTAGTTGTACTCGTTCACGCTTTGCCATGTTTTGCTCTCAACTAAAAATTTGAACAAAAATGTATAATTGTCACATCTTGTCTATCAGTTTTTTGTCATACAGTCTGTTTGTCTACCTGCTTATCTGTCTACCTTTCTACCAGTTTACCAGTTTACCTCTCAACCTGTTTGTCAGTCAACCAATTTACCTGTGTACCAATTTTCCTATCAAGCTGTTTATCAATCGACCAATTTACAAGTCAACCAATTTACTTGTTCACCAATTGACCTGTATCCCATTTTACATGACTATCAATTTACCTGTCCAACTTGTTTATCTACCAACATATTCGTACATCCACCAGTTGTACTGTCTACGATTTTACATATCCTCCAATTTATCTGTCTGCCAGTTTACCTATCTACTAATTTACCTATTTATCTGTTCATATGTCTATCTATATATCTATATGCATGTTTAGCTGTTTATCTGTTTACCTGTCTACCAGTCTACCAATTGGGTATCTTTTGTATGGACACTGAAAAAATGTTATTTGGGCGATTGTGATAGAACTTAGTAATATAGGTCTCCTGGTCTTAAAAAAATCATAAAATATTGATGGTTTATAAAACGGTTAATTTATAAAGTCTCATCAAAGTTTACGTCCAAAATTCAAGGCTAAAGTTAAGGCAAAACGTTTCTTTCATAACGGTTGTATTTTAACTTCTAAGTCAGGCAATAAATATCCATGACATTTTACTGACATTTACATAATATTTATGTCGTAATGCTTTTATAACATTCCGAAAGAACCCCTTTGGTACAGAACCTTCAAAGCCTATATCAGTCTATAAATATTCAAATCTCGAATACACGGAATTCACTGTATACTAAATATAACGTCAATAACACGATCTGGCGGTATTTCCAAGGTAGTTGACGATGCAAAATTTCCGCACCACGTGTTTTCTAAATATCGTCTATTGTACAGGCAACTTTTATCCGCGGTATCTGTATCAAACACATTTGAATGAATTCTAAAACCATAAAAAATGTTTCAGTATTTTATTGACTATAAGGAAACAATAATAGTTACTTGGAACCCCTGGTTTGAGTTGCACGTGATAAAAACACGTGCGTGGTCGTTTTTAAACCGCTTGGCATTTATTGCACGTGCACCACAGTTTATATAACAGAAATATTATTCTACTTTTTCCTTTGAAAATTATTTCGAGAATATATCGAATTACATGAGTCAATCGATTCAATCAATTGCTGCACATGTGACGAATCACGTTGGGTAAATTTATAAATAATAAAGCAGAGCGTTTCAGGATTATTGGTCATTAAATAGACCAATGTTATGGTAAGGCCATGTTATGTAGCAATGTTCATACAAAGTTGTACTAAATACTGTCGAAATGTTTGCTGTGTAGACAGGCGGTTTAGATAGAAAGCATAACCTAGAAAATGCACTGATGTCAAAAACCGATGTTATCATAACCGCTTTTTTGTGGTGTGGTTGTTCACAATAACTTATGGGTGAAGTTTCATTTTATGCGTAAAAGGCCTGATGACCCAGCAAATACATGGCATTTTGGCCAGTATTTAGTACCATTTTGTATGGAAACTATTATATTACATGGTCTTGCCTACCATGTCCATAACATTGGTCTTTGTTACAGCAGAATTGGACCCATAATAATTCGACATGCAATCACATAATTTAGAACACTTACCTGGTGTGTAGTTAATAAATTTCTGTTGATGCAAGTGTTGTTGATTTCCTGAAAAATAGAAAAAAAAAATAATTTTTATATACACATATATATTATTATTATTAGTTACAAAAATCAGAACTTAATAGTTCTATAAGTTTGTTACTATGGCTTCTTAATAACATGTCTTTATAGATGACAACCTAAGATTGGCCTATCTCTTTTTGATGTTTTTCGGGAAGTTCTTTATCAACTTCCCAAAGGAGTTTATGCTTTCATAAAACATCCGATTCGCTAATTTTATGTTTTTTCGACGTTTCAAGCCATTCTGAAACGAATGAGACCAAATTTGGAAAAAGTATGTGTGTGTGAACAGATTTTTTGCCGTAAATCAACGTTTTCTCGAAAACGGCTGAACCGATTTCAAAAATTTAAAAGCCATTCTTTGTATCTCGACGAGGACTAGCGTTTCTGAGTTTTGTGCGCCAATCGGCCGGGCCGTTTCTTTGTAAATCTCAGAAAAGTGAAGACATTTTCGTCCACGTTTTAGCCCGCAATTCTGAATCGATTTTGAAAATTCAAAAACTGTTCGAAAGATATTGGTTAGGAATCGTGCTAATTAGTTTTTGGTAATGATCGGCCGGACCGTTTTCTTATAATTAACTGTTAAAAAAAAATTCAAATCAATTTTTATGGAACTTTTTCTGGCAAAATATATCATGGTCTTACAGAACTTACTGAAATATTACGGCTCTGAAAGTTTGAGAAAATGAGTAGTTTGTTTGACGTTTATTAAAATTAAAATTAGACGATATACTTGGTATAACTATAGAGTACTTGGTCTTAATGAACACGATAAATCATTAAAATTCTACGGAAACTGGTTTAATTATAAAAATGGTTGATTTTTGAAAATTTCCTTTTAGAAAATACTCCGAGTTTACGTGTTCGTTCGTTTTCAATTATGTGTAATAAATCTACTCGGAATAATTTCAATCATTCATCAATTAATTCATTTTTTGATTATTTCGATTATTTAGACATATCAGGAAGTTCATATAACTTGCCTCAAGGCAAAATACCAATACCAACTAGTTAAATTGTGCGTTGTAGTCAAAGCGTTGAAGCATTCACCAAATTTTTAATCCATACAAATCGAACAATAACAAAAAGCCTTTTCGAGGTGATATATTATTTTAATCCAGATATCCGCGTGAGTGATGAATTCACGTGTGAGGTTTATAGCTCAGAAAATTTGTATGGGTAAATATTATGACATGAACCACGACTTTTTTTTCAAAATTATTTACTGAAATGACTGCAAATTCACTTATAGAACGCGTTTTATTTCATTGTTGATGTCTACGCTGGCCTCTTTCAACTTTCACAAAGTGAAATTTAGGATGTGGTGAAAAAATCTGATTTTCTAATTTTGTTTTCCAACGTTTTGACTCGTTTGAGACAAGATATTCATGATGTATGTGTTTGTGAATATGAAGCAAAGTTTGTCCTTTTTGTTTTCTCTAAAACGCCTGAACCGATTTCAACAGTTTAGGGCTTTTGATGAAACTGGAAAGTATTGGTCGAGGTGTTTCTGTAGATTTTGCAAAAAAGTGTAAAACATTTTTGAAGATATCACTTGGTACTCGTGCTGAATAGTTTGAGTCCTTTCTTCGTAATTAATGGTTGAAGCTTGAAGGTTGAATCTTTGCATGATTATATTTCAACGGATATTCTGAAATGTTATGGGCATTTTAGTAGTTTATTCATACAATAATCATTAAAGTTTAAAATCACTAAATCATTGAATTTGATTTCCAACTTAATCTTAGCCTCAATTCTCATCGATTAAGTTCATACATTTTGGAAAGATTTTGCAATTTGCCCTTATGCCTAGATCTTAAAGTTTTGAAATAAAAATAATACAATCAAATTTGTTTTTGATCTTTTTACGAAAGTAATAAATAGATAATAAATTTCATTAAGTTATGTCTTGGAATTATTATTAACTGCTCGAAGAAAAAAAAATGTTTCCGTAAAAAGTGCTTCAGGAATTTCGCTTCTTTGATGTTGCAAGTCATTCTGAATTCTTTGACACTAATAATGTTAATTTCTTGATATTTATATGCAAAATTTGTATGAAGTTGTGAACTACATTGTGAAATTGCACATAAAATTATATATTGTCAGATGAAAATCAAATAATTGCATAACCATTGATGCCGACGCAACGTTACTGACATTTGCTGACGACGATCACCTACGCTACTGATTACAAAGATACAGATACACATAGACAAACTAACCGAATATACTGATAAATGACAAATTAGGATCAATCCGCAAAAACAGAGGCAATTTTATTTACAAAGAGCCGAAATGTCATGATTAGACTGACTGACTTGGAAAAACTGAAAGTAATGTGCCATGAAGATGAGTGGTGCAGGTATGTCAAATACCTTAGTGTGTCCTTGGACCATAGTCTCAGCTTCACAAAGCATATTAATACAAAAAGTGGACAGGCTTACGGGATGTTAAATCTACTGAGACCGCACTTGAACCGCAACAGCCTCTAAGCGTGAAGAACAAGCGGATACTCTACTTGATATTTATAAGACCGTTACTGCTATACGCCGTTCCTGCATGGAACACGACGACTAAGACAAACTAGCAGAAACTACACTCAGTACAAAATAAGACACTACGACTAGTATTCAACAAAATAAGGGACCCAATGACTAGAAATTACTACTCTACAAAATGTATATATGAACAGACTGACGTACCGACAATACTCGACCATATAAAGAAGCTCACTGAAATTTTTTACCAAAAATGTGGGGATTACCTTAATACTAACATCGCGGGTCTCGGCCAATTTACTAAAGAAGTGGTTTGGTATGGCCAAAACACGCCACGCCAAACTATATACTGATCGACCTATAGCAGCGGATGATACCTACTTGGCTCGTTATCGATTTTCCTAACTTTTTTTGTATGATCATTTATTATTATAAATATTATGTGATTTTTTTTGCCTTTTTTTGTCACACAATTGTATTACATCATTTATATTTAAAATAATTATTATTGTATTGTATAGAACAGATATGAGGGATGATATACCAGCGGTTAGAAATCCGAACAAAATCGTAAGTGTTATGTACACATTCATAATTATTGAAATATGTCTTTATCTATCTTATCTATTTAATAATTGCAAATTATTTGAGTAAACAGCTTTATCTTTAATTTCAAAATAAACGGTTGAATATTTTATAGTCACAATTTGGAAAGTTTCTAAGGCTCAATTCTCATTGATTACTTCGATTATTTACACATATATAAAAGTTTATGCAGTTATGTATATGAAATATGAGAACTTTAAAAAATAAATTTTGAATCAAATTTTAAATTTATATACTACTTTTGAAGTCACACAGAAGACCGACAGAAAAACTTTTCAAATAGTTTGAATTGGTACTAGAGAAAAATAAAAAAGATAATATGTACATACATGGAAGCACTGCGCAGATAAGTATAGAAAATTATTCTATCGGATGAGATCTCCAGTCAAAAAGAAAACTTATATTGCAACATGAAAACCTGCAGATCGAAAGAAGAAAAGTAAAAAGAAATCTAATGGAAGTATATATGAACCTATGCCATAGGTCCATGTAGAAAAAAACCATACAGAATAAACTCTGTCGATACATAAAACAGGAAGACGTGGAAGAGTTTTGAAGAGATAAGATTTTATACAGAGAAGAGAAAGGTAGTAATGCATTTGGCTTCGTAAAGAAAATATTTTTTACCGATATCAATATCCAATTATGTTTTAGATTTTATTTTATTCGAGTTTTTGAACAATGTTTTTTTTTTTTTTTTTTTATTTATTTTACATGGCTGTGGATCTTGCGATCATTACGCCAGTTATAATTTTACATTATTGAGTATTTATACAGTAATTTTACTATTATCTATAAAACTATATACAATTTTATATAAATCTACATTATTACTAGATATTAATACTTGTGTGTTTACTGGAAATATAATATTTTTTTTTGCAGTTTCTGATACATATTTCTTCTTGGATTCTCATACATTCTGCATTCCCAGAACATATGATCTATTGTCTCCGGTTCGTCACCACATTGGCATATATAATCTTGGATTATTCCCAACCTCCAGAGATGAATCTTGCACATTGTATGCCCCAGCCTTAATCTTGTAATTGTTGATACGAATTTCCTACTGCTTGTATCATTTTTGAACCAGGTTGTTTGAGATACCTTTTCTTTTGACAGGGCATAAATTATACCCTTGCTTTTTGTTGACGTTGAGAAGTCTTTTTGCCACACATCTATGCTCCGCTCTTTGATTAAATTTTTCAGCTCCAACGCAGGTATTTTTTCACATTGTACTCCAATTTGACCAGCTTCTTTTGCAAGAGTATCAGCAATCTCATTTCCTGTGATACCTGAATGTCCCCTGATCCACGTCAATATTAAAGAATTTATGTCATTATTTATTGCATTCATTTTATTTATAATTTCTATTATCATGTTATTTGATCTTCTATTTGGGTTCGCTATCGCTGATATACATGCTTTGCTGTCACTAAATATAATTGTTTTCGTGATGTTTTTCTCCCACGCATAATTTACAGCACAGTATATAGCCACCATTTCTGCTGTGTAATTAGACGCATAATTTGGTAGCTTAATTCTCTTACTAAAATTGTGATATAGCACAAATATAGCGCAACCACAACTGTACCCTGCTTTAGATCCGTCTGTGTAAATGTGTACATATCCTGGCCATCTTCTAGCCACATTATTTTGAAATTCTTTATTTTTTGCGGTATCATTCAAATGTGTCAAGTGAGTTAAATCCATATCCATTACTATGCAATATTTTGTTGATGTGTATTCATTCGTAAGATGATAAATTGGCAACTTTTTATTCATTATTACATCCTCTTCGTATGGTTTCAGCTCATAAAAGCTATTTATCAAGGGTGGGATTGGTCTATTTCTCCAATATATATTGGTAAAATGTAGCCTCGCTAATACTTCTAATTGTTTCGGTATATCATCACATGCTCCATTATATTTTT
The DNA here is from genome assembly GCF_003426905.1 of Ctenocephalides felis. Taxonomy (NCBI): domain Eukaryota; kingdom Metazoa; phylum Arthropoda; class Insecta; order Siphonaptera; family Pulicidae; genus Ctenocephalides; species Ctenocephalides felis. The sequence continues at coordinate 23,796,700 of NW_020539724.1, read as the reverse complement.
TTATTAAGAATCTATTTGATAGGATCTGCTTTCTAATGCTTAGTGGAGGTTCACCTGCTTCAGCTATTAATGCATTCGTTGGAGTTGATCGAAATGCCCCCAAACATGTTCTTATCGCCGAGTATTGAATCCTGTCCAACTTTTTTTGGATATTCGTTGAGAGTGCTCCATATATAAAGTAACCATAATCTATTTGTGATCTTATTAAGCTTCTATATATATTGAGACAAGTTTCTGGGTGAGCCCCCCATTTCATGCTTGTTATTTTTCTGAGAACATTTAATCCTTTTTCACATTTGCTTAATATATCATCTACATGCTTTTTAAAATTCATTTTCTTATCCAAATTGATGCCCAGAACTTTAATATTTTCTTTTATTTGTATCTCCTGACATCCTATCCTTATTTGTCTCCTAGTATGTTCTTTTCTGTGTCTGGTAAAGATAGCTGCAGAAAACTTATCCTGTGATAAATTCAGGTTATTGTCCAATAACCATCTTCTGCTCTCCTCGATAGCATTGCTCATCGATGAAATACATCTATCCATAGTTGGACAAGATACATACAGATAAATGTCGTCTGCATATTGCAATTTTTTAACATTCGGTTCTGTTACTACTTTAAAATCTGCCATGTATATATTAAACAAGATGGGGCTCAATATTGAACCCTGAGTGAGACCTTTGTTCATAACTCTAGGGCCAATTAGACCTGAGTCGGTTCGAATATATAATTGTCTAAAAGATAGTAAATTAATTATCACATTAATTAATTTGTGTGGTAAATTTAAATGTTTTAATTTTTTCTCCAGTATATTGTGATCTACATTGTCATACGCCTTTTCTATGTCCATCGAGATTACCAACATATATTGATTATACGAATTGGATATATGTATATCATTTGTTAATTTGCTCAGTAAGTCCAACGTACTTTTCCCTCTCCGGAAACCAAACATAGAATTATTTAAAACTTCTTTATTTTCAATATATCTATCTATTCTCTCTTTTACAATTCTTTCAAAAGTTTTAGCGATGCATGATATTAAGGAAATGGGTCGATATGAGTCTATTTCCAAGGGTCTTCTGTGTGGCTTCATACATGGAACTATTATAATTTTCCTCCACTCTTCGGGAATCCAATTATTTGCTATGATTTGGTTGAATACAGTTAGTAATTCAATTTTCATTTCCGTAGGCCAATTTTTTATCATCGTATACGGTATATTGTCATATCCAGGAGCAGTATTTTTCCTCTTTTTTAATGCATCATCCAATTCCTCTAATTTGAAATTCCTTGTCAGTGCGCTTTCTTCACAATATACTCCTATATTTTCTTTACGATTGTCCGAAACAAAGTCTGGTGCATAATTTTGTAATAGTAATTGCCCAAATTCTTTTTTAATTTTTTGTGTTGTGTTTATAATGTTATTTTTATTTTTAAAAAGTCTAATTTTGTTCCAAATTACTGCGGGACTCATGTCCTGATTGATGGAATTAATGAAATTCAGCCAACTTTCTTTTTTCTTGTTTTTCAAAAACTTTTTAGTGCGTGCATTGATTTTTTGGTATTGTATGAAGTTTTCGTAATTACAATGCTGACGCATCTTTTTATATGTTGTTCTTCGATCTGAAATGGCTTTTTCGCAATCTTGATCCCACCATATCGCTGGCTTAAAAATCGGTCTCTTAATTTCTTTATATTGTTTTATATTTTTCTCTGCAGATTTTTCGGAAATCTGTATGATACGTTTATATCTCGCTGTTATATCGTCTGAGATTTGTCCTGTTTGGATATATTGCATAATATCTCGGGAGTATCCCTGCCAGTTAGCAAATTTTATAGTCCACTTTTTTGTAGGGCGCGTTCTTATGACCGAAGGCACCTTTATCTCCAAAGTTATTGTTATAGGCAAATGATCCGATCCCAATACCTCTTGGCATACATCCCATTTAATAGTATCTATAAAATTTCCTGAGCACAGTGTTAGATCTATGTTCGTAGCACTCCTGTATTTATTTGCTACTGTAGTTGGACGTCCGTCATTAAGAATTAGTATTGCGTTGTCCTCTATGATTTCATATAACATATTACCTTCCCTGCTATTGTATTTGCTTCCCCATGCCATATGATGACAATTAAAATCGCCAGTAATTAAAAAGCTCATGTTGATTGTTGAGATAGTGTCCTTGATATCTGAAAAATCTAATTCTGTTCTAGTAGAGCAATATACTGAGAGAATGCAAAATGGAGTATCTGTTTTAATTATGGCGGCGCATATTTGTATATTCTCATTATTGTTGACTGAAGGAAATTCCTCACAATTTATGTCATTTCTAACAATGATTGCTGCTCCTCCATATCCATCTTCCCTGTCTTTGCGAAACATTCGATATCCTCTGAAAGAGTATTGATATTCCGGTTTAAACCATGTTTCAGTGAAAGCCGCGATTGAAATTTCATTTTCATAAAGGAAATGTTCAATACTGGCCTTATTAGCTGTAACAGATCTGCAATTAATTTGTAGTATTTTTATTTTTCCAGTCATTTATTTGTCATATATTATTTTTGTCATCTATCCATATCTTTAATTAACTCTTTCAGAATTTTTAATGTGTAATCTTTTTTCTTTGATATGTTAATAATTAATTCTTCGATTAATTTATCGAATGGAATTTCACCTTTCTCACTATTGATATGTGAGGAAGATTTTGGTTTTGTGTTAATATTGTATTTAAATTTGTACCTGTTTCGCTCCTGTGTACTGGACATATTTTCGATTGTTTTGTTGTTGTCACCATAATTTGTTACGTTTATGGAATTGCTATTCCTATATGTCTGTTTAGATATTGTTGTTGAAGGCTTCGTGGTTACAAGCTGTTGATTTATTTCTGCATGTTTTTCCTGCTGCGTATTGGGCAATTCAGGAAATTTCACTTTGTTTCTGATTTCTATGTCCGGATTTATGACGTTGGCATATGTTCTATTGTTTATAAATGCCCTGGCTTCTCTGAAACTTATGTTATTTTCGTTCATTATATTTTTAATTTTCATATGAAACAAATATTTTTCACACTTTTTATCTATAGCTTGATGCTCCCCATTGCATAACGCACAAATCGGATTCTTATCTTTATTTACACAATCCTTGAAACTGTGTTCTTGTGCACAATAGCTGCACCTCGCTTTACCTTTACACTGGCTAGTCACGTGGCCCATTCCTTGGCATTTAAAACATTGTGTCACTTTGTTGTAAATTTCGACCCTGCATTTGACAGCGTATATCGAAACACGGTCAGGTAAACGTTGACCTCTGAACGTTATTACGCATACCCTTGTTGGTACTAATGCATTGTCTTGTTTTTTTTTTATTCTTCTAATATCTAAAACAGGAATTTCTGATTTTATATTTTCCATAATATCTGATTCAGTCATATCGGTGTCGACGTCATATATAACGCCCTTCCTAATCAACATAGAAATAGGTATATATGCTTTTAATTTCTTTTCCATAAATAATTTCTCATTAATTATTTTATTTGCAGCGTCATATGTATTAAACGTAATTTTAATTCTGTTAATGCCTATGGATTTTATTTCTATAATATCGTTTTTATATTGAGGTAAACTGCTAAATAATATTCTGCCTACTGTCATTTGATGTACTGTATTTTTATCTACTGATTCAACATATATGGTAAATGGACCCATATCATTCTCGGAATACTTCATTGATTTGTAATTATCGCCTTTTATACTTGAGTTCATATCCTGATTTTTATCATTATTTTCATTTTTACTTACATTTTGATCATTATTATTTTCGCCTTCTTCCATTTCTTCTGCCCAATTTTGTGTATTATTTTTTTTATTACCTTCACTATCATTAACTGTTTTATTGTTTGATTGTTGTTTTATTGCATTTTTTAACATTTCATGATTTATTTTTTTAATTGCCTTACTTTTACTATTTATTTCTTTTTTATTCACTTTAGTTAAATCACTTTCCATTTTATTAATTTTGCTAATAGCATTTTTTAACGTTTCCGATGTTAATAATCTACTCGTATCACCTGCTACACTTATACCGATTTTATACACACTGTCTATGTCGTCCGACTGGGCATCGGCTTCGCCGTATGGCCCTGATTCCATTATGTAATTTTAGACGAATTAAATTTGTTTTCGATTATTCCACGATCTGTACGCTTCGAGAGCTCAATACCGAATGTGTTGAACAATGTTTGTCAAATATATATCTATTTTATTTTATCCAAGATTAGATCTCTACCTACAATATTATCCTAGAAACTTATCTCACCAATAAGAGATTTTAAGATCATATCCAGTGTAAAACTTTAGCATCACATTACATTTGAAGTTCTGCAGGACAGTGTTTTGGTGCCATTTTTAACTTCCCGAAGGAGTTTATGTTTTCATAAAAAAGTCCGATTCGCTAATTTTGTTTTCTCTGAGACCAAATTTTGAAAAAGTATGTGTGTGTGTTAACAGATTTTCTGTCGTAAATCTACATTTTCTCAAAAACGGCTGAATCCATTTCAAAAATTTAAAAACCATTCCATGTATCTCGATGAGGACTATCGTTTGTCAGTTGTGCGACGATCTGCCAAGCTGTTTCTTTGTAATTTGTAGAAAAGTGTTAAATTTTTCGTCCACATTTAAGCTCATACTACCGAATCGATTTTAAAATATCAAAAGCCTGTTCAATAGATATTAGTTGGGAATGATACTGATTAGTTTTAGGTGAAAATCTACTGAGTGGTTTTCTTATAATTAACTGTCGAAAAAAAAATTAAGGGGTTAGGGGTACTTGCAGGCACGAAAAAATGAGTGTTTTCAGTATTTTTTTATTGTTATTAAACGATGTTTTTCTACAAAAATATTAATACAGCATTATTATACAATGTTTTGACTTGATGTAACAAAAATTTCAGAAAAAAAAAATCAATATTCCCAAAGTTATAGCTGTTTTTGTTGACCCTGTTTCGAAAAACGGTCCTGGCGGTGACCATCATAACTCCTTGGAGATTCATCCAAAATCAATCAAATTAAAAAAATAGTTTTATGAATAGTTAATCCCGGGCCGGATCGAAGGTTTTCTTTTTTTTGCAAAAATTAACAAAATGGCAGCATCAGAAAGAAAAAAATTAGATTTTTGGGTAAAAAATCAACAGTTAATTGGTCTTAAAAAATTCAAATTTTTGAAAAAATAAAAATCCTTCGATCAGGCACGAATTTATTATGCATTGTAAAAGCTGTATGAATTTCATTAAAATTTACTTAGTGGTTTTCGAGTTACAGTGGTCACCGTTTCAAAAAACATAGTTTTGAGAAAAACGCGTTTAAAGTTTCACATTGGATTTACGTACAGAAATTCGAATTATTGAATTACTTAAACCGAGTCATCTATATCTGGGCCATATAATAGTTTATCAGTCATTGTGCAAGTTTCCAAAATTTCCATTTGCTGTTGCCTACAAAGCATTCTGGCCTCCTGAGTGTTCTCGTTGGCGCGCTGATCTGCCACTTTCACACGTGCAGCATCCAATTTTTCAGTATACCAATGGGAATTATACCCACAATTAGGTTCTAGGGTATCCATAATCAATAATAATAATTATGTATATCCATTCAGCAATTTGTACGATAGTAAAACTAGTATTCACGGTTTCTATGTATATTTTTTACACTAGTTGTTTGAAGCTTCTAATTTTTTCTGATTATGGATTTAATCTTGAACTACACATCTTGAAAGTAAATTATCATTGCTGAGATCGTCGTAAATCGGTTTAAAAGCGTTTAAAACATCAGGAGGTGAGGGAGAATGATCTTAAGTATAAGTATCGAGCTCTCCACTTGCGTCAACGCGCTGGTAAGAGTCCAATAACTCAAAAATTAATCATCGGATCAACTTGAAATTTTCAGAGAATATTTTCAAGATGTTACCCTTAATAAAAATGCAAAAAAATAAAAATCGATTTTTCAAAAATCCCAAGTACCCCTAACCCCTTAAGACGATTATTATGAAACTTTGATTCAGCGATATATATCATGGTCTTATAGAACTTACCTTACGACACGTAGTTTAATTTTAAAAATTTATCAAAGTTTGAGAAAATGAGTAGTCTTGTGTCGTTTGTTAAAATTAGAATTAAATGATTTACCCGGTAGAGTACTTGGTTTTAATAAACATACTAAACCATTAAAGTCGTACGAAAACTGGTTCAATTATAAAAATTACTGATTTTTTAAAATTTGCGTTTAGAAAATACTTCGAGTTAACGTGTTTGTTCGTTTTCAATTATGCGTAATAAATCGACACGGAATACTTCAACCACTATTATTTAATTTATTTTTTTTTTATTGATTAGGTCGATTATTTACACATATCGGGATGTTCATGTAACTTGCCTCAAGGCAAAATACCAATACCAACTAGTTATATATATATATCATTAACAATACTGGTTTATTGTTTTGCATAAACAAGTTGCAAAATAAAAGCATTAAAAACTATCTATTTCAACTGCACTATCAATATGTTACAAGTTGTTAACTAATTTGGTAATGTGAAATAAAAAGTAATAATATAAAGAGTAGTCATAAACTGACTTTTGTTTACACATTTCGATGAAAATATCTCTGTAATAATATTAAACAAGCTTTGAAAATCAATCCAGTAACTTTTCTCTACAATAGGACCATGGGTCGTTCAATGTATAAGGTTATTTACCAACATCTTTTGTTCAATTTGTGACATTATGTAAACATATTTCCAATATACATATTGACAATATTAATCTTTTTGTGTATTTATTTTGTTTCTGACAGATATAAATATTGGATTTGTATTGGCGATTCAATGTTATCGGAAAAATCTGCATTCATTTTTGTATACAGCAAAATGGAATACTTCAACTGTTGTCCGACATTGGAAAAATTGCAATATGAATAGTTCAATATTTACGTAGAATACAGGAATAATTTGATAAACTTGATTTTCTATCATGTAATAAAAAAGCTGAATAAAGAAAAATATCAGATTTATTGCAAATGAACAATATTAAAGTACTTCAGCGCAATATTAAATGCAACGAAACAAAATTTCCAATACGTAGTAAGAAAATGAAACCATACTACAGAATGTTTTTCTATAAAAATTGCTTACAATTTTTTTGTTAGAAAAATAAACGAATTATCTTAGATTTTTATTGAATTGGGTGAAAATATATTATGTCTGCATTGAAATGGTAATAATTGTAATTTAGTGCTTCTATTGATATTAAATAGTATTGATTACTAACAATCGACATCTTGATCTTTTAGATATCAGTTCCAATTTTTATACGAACTAGGTATGAGAATTAATATGCAGAACATAAAAATAGCTAATTTAATTTGTGGAAGAAAGCATAAATATAAACTTCGATAGATAATACTTCGGCACCACTTTTTAAATTATATTATATTAAACGATATGCATAAATTTCAATCAAAACACTGAAGTTTTTAACTTCCCGTAGGGCAAGTTATAGTAATCGCAAAAAAATCGAAAATGAAAATTTTTATATATCATTACGTTTCAGAGATTTCTGAATATTTTGGCATACCTTAGAAAAAATGGATGTATGTGTGTGTGTGTGCATGTATGTATGTGTGTGCGGATATAAATTTTCGTCGACGATTTCCGGAACACGGATCAACCGATTTGAATAATTCAAAAAACATTCGATTCGTATTGATAAGGAGACCTGCTGATTAGTTTTTGGCAAAGGCAGGTCTAGCCGTTCCGAAGATACGGGGCAAAAAGTGCCAAAAACGGTAACTCAGTTTTTAGAGAACGGAGCGTCCAAATTGAATAATCCAAAAAACATTTTATTTGTATTGACTAAATAAAGAACTGTTCAAATTTTCATAAAAGCAGGTCTAGCGGTTTCGCAAATTTAATGAAAAAAGTAAAAAAAATGCCATTCAGCGGTTAAAAATGATCATTAGACATATGCACATCAAATTATCAGATATTTTATAGGGATTTTAACAATAAGTATATTTTTTTTACATTTCTATGGGTTCCGTACCAATGCTTATCCGTTAGAGGGCGGCGCGGCACTTACGCGCTTTGACATTTCGTCTCTATGCAGTTCAAGCAATACGATTGCTTTGAAAACAAGTTCAGAATTTCCAAAATATGTCAAAATGAAGAAAACATTTTTCTTTTCAAAAAACTTTAGTTTCCAAAAAAAATTTTTTTTTTTTTAAAAAAAGTAATTTTTGTCAAATTTATAGTTTCTCAAAAATCTAATTTTTTCAAAGTAATTTTTTTTTTAAATATATAATTTAGTTTTTAAAAAAATATTAATTATTGGTACGGGAAGTTCCAGCAATTTGCCTTAAGACAGAATTCCACTTACAGCTAGTTAACTATTTTTTTTGTTTCAGATCAACAACTAATATCGCCAGCAAAATTAAAAAATGTATGAATCTAGTGTGGATAAAGAAGCAGTTTACAATTATTCGAACTTCTATACTGGATTGAGATCTTCATATATGATGCAGCAGACTTCACTAAAGTAAGATTATAAACATATATTTTAGTGATCTTAGAAACTTCCAATTGTTACTTTTGCAGAAAAGTTATACTTGTATTCTGTCTCTGGTGTTTCGTTTTGCTTATTAGTTCGAAAAGTACGTGGCGTCTCCACCGGATTATTTTTGTGAACTTGTTATAAAGTTCGTAATAATCCCATAATGAAACTAACGAGAATGAACATTGATTGTGATGTTTAATATTTCAGAGACAAGCTAAGGAAGTATTGAAAAGAATTATGTTTTATTTTTATTTATATAAACAACCAGCATTTTTAAAAATGCCATACAAAAACATATTTGCTAGTCTTCTTCAAGCCGTTTAGTCAATAAATATAGCATAAAGCAACTGATGGAAAAACTTATTTCTATATTTAAATTTATTTTCTAATTTTGCAATATTATTGATATATTATATCAATAAATTATATACCTATTAATTTAGAAAGCAATAAATATTCATAAAGCGCAAAATTGTTTCAATCTCGTTTTGCTGTTTCAAAATCCTGATTGAATTAAAATTTGAATTAGATTCACCTAATTTAAAACAAGAACAATTTTTGAGATTGAGATTTGATGAATATTTTCTTAAAAAATCGACTTCAATGCAAAGATGTTTTCTTTTCGTTTTACTGTGACAAAATGCTTTCAAAATCTGGATTAAAGATAATACTTAAATTTACTTGAATCGGAGCAAAATGTTTTGAGATATAGAAGGCTCGATTGATTGCTTAATTCTAGTTTCACTGTGAAAATATAATTAACATTAAAAATAAATTAACTTATTTAACTTAGTTTCGAGCAACACCAATTTGTTTTGGATTAAGTGAACTCGATTAATATTTTATTTAATAAATGTATATGAGTGCAAAATTGTTATATTGATGTTTTGTAGCAACAAAATACATTTAGAATTCAAATTAATTATATAATTTGGTGAACTTGATTTGGAACAAGGCTAAATTCTTTCTGATAAATGAGACTCGACTAATAAAATATCTGATAGGTCATCTGGAGTGCAAAAGCGTTTTATTCTCGTTTTACTGTGACAAAATGCTGTTGAAGTTTAAATTGAAAATATTAATTTTGTTTATTTGATTTTGAGTTATTTTTCACTAATATCGTACGTTTATTTATGCTATTTCAATATTAGCTTTAGCCGTGTGCATTATATATTTGAAAATTGATACCGCACATATTCACGGTACGCTACTCTAAAATTCATTAAAAATTTGATCAAAGTGTTTTATAGATACTATTGAATTATCATATTTCAATCATATTTTAAAAATTATTTCAGCCAAATGAAACTGAGAATTATGTTTTTTTATTATAAGCACTTTATCGTGACTCAAGTAATGAGCCAACACGTCTTCCTTATATACAATATTTTTATCCGAATACCGGGGTCTTGTCTTAGATTTTCCATAATGTTTGAAAAGTATGGAAAAAAATAGAATATTCGCTATTACTTGTTATTAACACTATCGGGGACAAATAAAAAGAATGGTAATTCTACATTAATCCTCGTCCTCACTCCCATCTCAAAACCACTGTTAATAATCAGATGATTTTGACTTATCGCTCACACCTACATTGAATTTTCAAAAGTTGAAAATGTTTGGTACTACTTGCTTCTACATATTTATTAATAGCGATGATATTTTATTTACATATTTTATTAATAGCATTTAATATACTATTTAGTAGTAAGGCATTCCTTAAAAATGGATGTGTTGTAAGAGTATGTGTAGAATGTGTTTTACATGGATACGATTTTTCATCCACGACTTTCTTGCGCATGGTTGAACCTGTTTGAAGTATTCAAAAAACATTCGATTTCTATTGATGGGGAGACGTGCCAATTAGTTTATGAAGCCGTTTGGCTAGCCGTTTTGGAGGCACTGAGCAAAAAGTGAAGAAAATGGAAATTTGGTTTTTGTGAGAACGGAGCATCCGGTTCGATTAATTCGATTAAAATAAAACATTCGATTTTTGTTGAGGGCTAGACGTGCTAGTAGTTTTTGACGAAGACATGTCCACTCATTTTTGGAGAGCAAAAAGTGCAAAAAATAGTAGTTATTGAGAGAACAGAAAATATAATTAGAATAATTCAAAAAACATTTTGCTTGTTAAGAAATTATTAGTTTTTAGGGATGACACAAATTATGACACACAAAAAATATAATAAAGTTTCAAACAATTTTTTTTAATTTTCTTTTTTTCAAATATCGAACATGATTCGGATTTCAATTTCAATTCGAAAACTCATTTATATTCTTGCAATTATTTTAATTGTGCAATTCAATTTGTATAATTTCTATCGTTAGAAATATGAGATAGGGTAGGGCGGGGCTAGTTGAGCAAATTTTTACCTAAACGGATGTAGCTCCTCAATGAAAAGTCTCAATAAATTGCTATACGGCTTTTAATGGATTTGTTGTTTATCGCTTAACAAAAGTGTTAATACTATTTTTTGGTAATAAGTAAGATTTAAAAGCTACAGCTGTTTAAATGCAAAAAGTCAAGTATGCTCAATGTACCCCATAGGTGGGGCAAGTTGAGCACTAAGAAATTATAATGAAATCATAATTTCAATGTCGATTAGTGATGAAATAAAATAAGTTTTTAATAACCAGTTCTATATCTATAGTCTTTATTGACAGAGAAAACAAAACTTATAGTAATTTGCTTTGAATAATTAACGAAAAGTAGAATCAATAAAACAGTATCATATCTTAGGAGTTATTTTACCATTATATTAAGTATTTTCGTTTAAAATCATTATTTCTTTATATTATTACTCATAGGCTTAGCTTAAATCTTAAAAATAATAATTAATTTCTGGAAGTTAATGGTAATTGTCTTAGTGACAGAACAAGTTTAGCAACTATGCTCAACTAACCCCAACTCGGAATTTCAAAATAAAAGTGAGTTTATAAAAAAAAACGTGAGAATTATACCCAGAATCTCTGTGCATATTAAAAGTACTATAATTATATGGAAGAATAACATTTACCTGATTAAAAATAAATAACAATTGACTAAACCAGACGAAAACTCGTGATGAATTACGTTTTTACTTTTTGGTCTCAAAATAAACAAAACGCCCGTGAGCCTCACTCATTTGTCCAGCGGCCACTAGCGATCGCGGGATGTTTATTTCTTCCAAACCTCTATCTTTTCGCCATATAATGCCTAAACGGACGGTAAATAGTTTTCGAGATATTTCGATTGCTCAACTTTCCCCTATGCTCACCTAACCCCGCTTTACCCTACATTCTTTCATTCTAACTCCGACTGATTAACGCTTACCAACGCCGGTTAAAATGACTGTATCAAACTTTGTGTATAACTTTGACATTTTTAAACGTCAAATATCAAACCAATATCAAACTATATGATAATTCTTAGAACATACTAATAATATTTTCACTATTTGATTTCAATTATTTTTTCTATTAAAAAAAAAAAATGTTGTGACCTAAATACCGCCGTCGGCCAATTTGACCGCTGGAAAATGTTATTTGAAGATTGTTTTTGGTCTAAATATGCAGATAATGCAATCTGCTAATAATGCAGATATTATACTGAATATACCATATGAACTAGACAAATTTAGAATAAAGTTCTGGGTGGAGTGTGAAATCATTAATAAATATATAACAAGATGGTTTTCCTATTTGGGAAATGACAAAAGGGAAAGATTGTTCAATTCTTCAATTGGATAATTTGTTATTCTGAAACTAATGAATTCATTCACAAATTTTAAAGAAATTTGTATAAATTAATTAATTTCATTACTCTCTCGGTGTATAAAAGTTAACCGAAAAAATGCTTGTGCAAAGTTTCCTACATTATCCAATAGAAATAGGAGAAAACTATTAGAAATTTGTATTTCTACTCTTTGCACATATATTACAAAATTTTTATGTAGTTATCGTTCTTTTAAGTGATCTCTCAACATTCAATCAGGAATAAAATAATGCTTATATATGAAACGTTACTCGAAACAGGATAAATATGGTGCTACTACGCGACCTAAATTTACAAAATCTTGAGGAATTATAAAGACGTCCAATCTCATGCTTGTCACGTACGAGATTCGTTTCCTTATGAACGTTTACATAAGTTTCACTGTATATAATACAGATGGATAAGGTTTATTATGGAATCCCTTACTTTGCTTTATCGGTAGAATTATGATTAAATTATTTAGAGTTTTATAAGAGGTCAATATTTTAGATATCGATTAGGTTTTTGCAGTTATCTCTGACATTCTATCGAATTCTATTATTAACTTCCCGTAGGGTGAGTTATAGTAAAGGGCCGAAAATCAAAAATGCAAATTTTTGCATATCTTCACGTTTAAGAGGTTTCTGAACATTTTGGCATACCTTAGAAAAAATGGATGTATGTGTGTGTGAGCGTGTGTGTGTGTGCGGATACAAATTTTCATCGACGATTTCAGGAACACCAATCAACCGATTTGAATAATTTAAAAAACATTCGATTGCTGTTGATAAGGAGACGTGCTGGTATTTTGTCAAATTTATTAGCAGGGTTAGGTTAACTATTTATTTATTTCATTCCTCTCAAAATTTATTTATTTTTAACTTACTTTACTTTTCATTTACTATTTTATATTTTTTATGCTTTTGCCAGGGTAAGTTTTCAGTTGGTCTTCTCTAGCCCCAGGTGTGAGCTTTCTTATAGAGGCTATATCAGAGAAACTGTTGAATCTCACTTCAAATTAACAATATAGGTTGTAAAACAATTAAATATACTATAAAATTATTTTAAGGTCTTGTAAACTAAGCAACAGTACTCAAAACAAAAACGAATAACAACAAAAGAAAATACATTTGTTATGGATTTTCAAACAATGCCATTTTTCTCCCGATAAACACGTCATAAAATATAAATAGAATATGAGGTAGTTGTTATTAATTTTTATTCAAATTTACTAGTTTTTGAGATTTCGGTGATGGCTTTTTCATCGCGGATCTTTAAGCCCCTCTGTAACCTATACAGCTACATTGGGTCAAATCAGATATAAACTTACAGTCTCAAGTTTGTTCGTCTGATAAAATAATAAAACATATCCTGGTAATAGAATTGATAATGAAAACTATCAAAATATTAAAATTTGGGGCTTTGAATTACAATTATGCACTGCAATCGAATTCACTCTTTCGATTTGTTATAATTTTATATCTATATAATTTTATCTAAAAACAAACCGATTATAACCTCCAACTGCGCTGGAATAATTATCTTATTTATTTGGATTCAAAATAAAATTGATTACTTTACTTCTATGAACATATGTTATGTTTTCAACTATATTTTAACAGATACAAAAATTAGAATGATTGTTTTTATTTTATAACAAAAACTTTGTTAAACCAATATCCCGACAAGATTAGTACAGAATGTAAATACTAAAACAATTTTTTAGATTGTTATATTGTTTAGTTTTGATTAAATAAATCGGTAAATATTCCACTATTTTTTAAGGATAGAAAAATATGTACGCAGTTTGAATACTAATTCATGCACGCAGGAATGCAAATAAAAATGCAAAGTGAAAATGTAACAAGATATTTTGTTTTTATTTGGAATTTTATTGATAAATAAATTTTAAATTAGTTTTTGGAAATAGTTGTTGCCAAAGAGATTGAATTTATCTACATATATATATATATATATACAGACACATGCACACACAGCCAATGTGTCAAAACGAAAAGAAATACATATATTTTTAGTTATATTATTTGTACACTAAGTTATATCTAAATACATTTTTAAAATTTCTGAAAATTTTTCATGCTATTTATATAGAAATCTTTGATTGAATTGACTATCTAAAAGACAATATCAAGAGCTAAAACTCATAGATGATTTTTTTTAATCCATTTGGATGCATTTAAGCCCTTGGGAGCAAGGAAATTCTAAAATGTTTATATTAAGGACCACCTTATATATATATATATATATATATATATATTGTGTTTGTATCGGTATGTGTGTATAAATATATACCAATGAAAGATGTATATGCGTAGATAGATAGATAAATTCCCAAGGCGAGAGACACATTTCTTGTTACGATCGACGTCACATTTCTCTGACAGTTTTCTATTACCCTCATATTTTATTTGACTTCGTGCGGTCGAGTTCTTTCAATCCACTGATAAAAAATAATCTCATGTAATCATATTTTGGAAAATGTCCGAATATGCTATTATATATATATATATATATATATATATATATTTAAGTTGACCTCCCATGATCATTACATCAATAAAAATTATGAATGTTACGTCTAAGAGCCATGCATGCAATTAGTGATTATTAACTAAAATGTATAACACTAGTGGGGCATGACATCGTGCTTTAAGGCAAATTGCTATGAAGTTATTAGACTTTTTGTTAGAATAAAATGACTTATCTCATATTTCATCGTCTACTAGAACACTTATATTTCTAATAATAATTTGTTCCAAATATATCAACTATAGTTCGCAAAATGAGTTAATAATTTCAAATATTTTTTGTAATATTCAAACATAAAAACATGAAAAAAATTACACGCCGACAGAATTTGAACCCGATCAATTATACCATTTCATAAATCCGAGCCTAAAAATTGCTTGTAACTCGCTCAAATTAACTAAGCTACTGAAATCACTGAAGTCCAAATTCTAGCGTATTTTTTTTTAATCATTGTGATGGGATTTTTAAACTTTTTG
>NW_020539724.1:23758946-23780332 GCF_003426905.1 Ctenocephalides felis | reverse complement strand
ATATATATATCATTAACAATACTGGTTTATTGTTTTGCATAAACAAGTTGCAAAATAAAAGCATTAAAAACTATCTATTTCAACTGCACTATCAATATGTTACAAGTTGTTAACTAATTTGGTAATGTGAAATAAAAAGTAATAATATAAAGAGTAGTCATAAACTGACTTTTGTTTACACATTTCGATGAAAATATCTCTGTAATAATATTAAACAAGCTTTGAAAATCAATCCAGTAACTTTTCTCTACAATAGGACCATGGGTCGTTCAATGTATAAGGTTATTTACCAACATCTTTTGTTCAATTTGTGACATTATGTAAACATATTTCCAATATACATATTGACAATATTAATCTTTTTGTGTATTTATTTTGTTTCTGACAGATATAAATATTGGATTTGTATTGGCGATTCAATGTTATCGGAAAAATCTGCATTCATTTTTGTATACAGCAAAATGGAATACTTCAACTGTTGTCCGACATTGGAAAAATTGCAATATGAATAGTTCAATATTTACGTAGAATACAGGAATAATTTGATAAACTTGATTTTCTATCATGTAATAAAAAGCTGAATAAAGAAAAATATCAGATTTATTGCAAATGAACAATATTAAAGTACTTCAGCGCAATATTAAATGCAACGAAACAAAATTTCCAATACGTAGTAAGAAAATGAAACCATACTACAGAATGTTTTTCTATAAAAATTGCTTACAATTTTTTTTTTAGAAAAATAAACGAATTATCTTAGATTTTTATTGAATTGGGTGAAAATATATTATGTCTGCATTGAAATGGTAATAATTGTAATTTAGTGCTTCTATTGATATTAAATAGTATTGATTACTAACAATCGACATCTTGATCTTTTAGATATCAGTTCCAATTTTTATACGAACTAGGTATGAGAATTAATATGCAGAACATAAAAATAGCTAATTTAATTTGTGGAAGAAAGCATAAATATAAACTTCGATAGATAATACTTCGGCACCACTTTTTAAATTATATTATATTAAACGATATGCATAAATTTCAATCAAAACACTGAAGTTTTTAACTTCCCGTAGGGCAAGTTATAGTAATCGCAAAAAATCGAAAATGAAAATTTTTATATATCATTACGTTTCAGAGATTTCTGAATATTTTGGCATACCTTAGAAAAAATGGATGTATGTGTGTGTGTGTGCATGTATGTATGTGTGTGCGGATATAAATTTTCGTCGACGATTTCCGGAACACGGATCAACCGATTTGAATAATTCAAAAAACATTCGATTCGTATTGATAAGGAGACCTGCTGATTAGTTTTTGGCGAAGGCAGGTCTAGCCGTTCCGAAGATACGGGGCAAAAAGTGCCAAAAACGGTAACTCAGTTTTTAGAGAACGGAGCGTCCAAATTGAATAATCCAAAAAACATTTTATTTGTATTGACTAAATAAAGAACTGTTCAAATTTTCATAAAAGCAGGTCTAGCGGTTTCGCAAATTTAATGAAAAAAGTAAAAAAAATGCCATTCAGCGGTTAAAAATGATCATTAGACATATGCACATCAAATTATCAGATATTTTATAGGGATTTTAACAATAAGTATATTTTTTTTACATTTCTATGGGTTCCGTACCAATGCTTATCCGTTAGAGGGCGGCGCGGCACTTACGCGCTTTGACATTTCGTCTCTATGCAGTTCAAGCAATACGATTGCTTTGAAAACAAGTTCAGAATTTCCAAAATATGTCAAAATGAAGAAAACATTTTTCTTTTCAAAAAACTTTAGTTTCCAAAAAAAATTTTTTTTTTTTTAAAAAAGTAATTTTTGTCAAATTTATAGTTTCTCAAAAATCTAATTTTTTCAAAGTAATTTTTTTTTTAAATATATAATTTAGTTTTTAAAAAAATATTAATTATTGGTACGGGAAGTTCCAGCAATTTGCCTTAAGACAGAATTCCACTTACAGCTAGTTAACTATTTTTTTTGTTTCAGATCAACAACTAATATCGCCAGCAAAATTAAAAAATGTATGAATCTAGTGTGGATAAAGAAGCAGTTTACAATTATTCGAACTTCTATACTGGATTGAGATCTTCATATATGATGCAGCAGACTTCACTAAAGTAAGATTATAAACATATATTTTAGTGATCTTAGAAACTTCCAATTGTTACTTTTGCAGAAAAGTTATACTTGTATTCTGTCTCTGGTGTTTCGTTTTGCTTATTAGTTCGAAAAGTACGTGGCGTCTCCACCGGATTATTTTTGTGAACTTGTTATAAAGTTCGTAATAATCCCATAATGAAACTAACGAGAATGAACATTGATTGTGATGTTTAATATTTCAGAGACAAGCTAAGGAAGTATTGAAAAGAATTATGTTTTATTTTTATTTATATAAACAACCAGCATTTTTAAAAATGCCATACAAAAACATATTTGCTAGTCTTCTTCAAGCCGTTTAGTCAATAAATATAGCATAAAGCAACTGATGGAAAAACTTATTTCTATATTTAAATTTATTTTCTAATTTTGCAATATTATTGATATATTATATCAATAAATTATATACCTATTAATTTAGAAAGCAATAAATATTCATAAAGCGCAAAATTGTTTCAATCTCGTTTTGCTGTTTCAAAATCCTGATTGAATTAAAATTTGAATTAGATTCACCTAATTTAAAACAAGAACAATTTTTGAGATTGAGATTTGATGAATATTTTCTTAAAAAATCGACTTCAATGCAAAGATGTTTTCTTTTCGTTTTACTGTGACAAAATGCTTTCAAAATCTGGATTAAAGATAATACTTAAATTTACTTGAATCGGAGCAAAATGTTTTGAGATATAGAAGGCTCGATTGATTGCTTAATTCTAGTTTCACTGTGAAAATATAATTAACATTAAAAATAAATTAACTTATTTAACTTAGTTTCGAGCAACACCAATTTGTTTTGGATTAAGTGAACTCGATTAATATTTTATTTAATAAATGTATATGAGTGCAAAATTGTTATATTGACGTTTTGTAGCAACAAAATACATTTAGAATTCAAATTAATTATATAATTTGGTGAACTTGATTTGGAACAAGGCTAAATTCTTTCTGATAAATGAGACTCGACTAATAAAATATCTGATAGGTCATCTGGAGTGCAAAAGCGTTTTATTCTCGTTTTACTGTGACAAAATGCTGTTGAAGTTTAAATTGAAAATATTAATTTTGTTTATTTGATTTTGAGTTATTTTTCACTAATATCATACGTTTATTTATGCTATTTCAATATTAGCTTTAGCCGTGTGCATTATATATTTGAAAATTGATACCGCACATATTCACGGTACGCTACTCTAAAATTCATTAAAAATTTGATCAAAGTGTTTTATAGATACTATTGAATTATCATATTTCAATCATATTTTAAAAATTATTTCAGCCAAATGAAACTGAGAATTATGTTTTTTTTATTATAAGCACTTTATCGTGACTCAAGTAATGAGCCAACACGTCTTCCTTATATACAATATTTTTATCCGAATACCGGGGTCTTGTCTTAGATTTTCCATAATGTTTGAAAAGTATGGAAAAAAATAGAATATTCGCTATTACTTGTTATTAACACTATCGGGGACAAATAAAAAGAATGGTAATTCTACATTAATCCTCGTCCTCACTCCCATCTCAAAACCACTGTTAATAATCAGATGATTTTGACTTATCGCTCACACCTACATTGAATTTTCAAAAGTTGAAAATGTTTGGTACTACTTGCTTCTACATATTTATTAATAGCGATGATATTTTATTTACATATTTTATTAATAGCATTTAATATACTATTTAGTAGTAAGGCATTCCTTAAAAATGGATGTGTTGTAAGAGTATGTGTAGAATGTGTTTTACATGGATACGATTTTTCATCCACGACTTTCTTGCGCATGGTTGAACCTGTTTGAAGTATTCAAAAAACATTCGATTTCTATTGATGGGGAGACGTGCCAATTAGTTTATGAAGCCGTTTGGCTAGCCGTTTTGGAGGCACTGAGCAAAAAGTGAAGAAAATGGAAATTTGGTTTTTGTGAGAACGGAGCATCCGGTTCGATTAATTCGATTAAAATAAAACATTCGATTTTTGTTGAGGGCTAGACGTGCTAGTAGTTTTTGACGAAGACATGTCCACTCATTTTTGGAGAGCAAAAAGTGCAAAAAATAGTAGTTATTGAGAGAACAGAAAATATAATTAGAATAATTCAAAAAACATTTTGCTTGTTAAGAAATTATTAGTTTTTAGGGATGACACAAATTATGACACACAAAAAATATAATAAAGTTTCAAACAATTTTTTTTAATTTTCTTTTTTTCAAATATCGAACATGATTCGGATTTCAATTTCAATTCGAAAACTCATTTATATTCTTGCAATTATTTTAATTGTGCAATTCAATTTGTATAATTTCTATCGTTAGAAATATGAGATAGGGTAGGGCGGGGCTAGTTGAGCAAATTTTTACCTAAACGGATGTAGCTCCTCAATGAAAAGTCTCAATAAATTGCTATACGGCTTTTAATGGATTTGTTGTTTATCGCTTAACAAAAGTGTTAATACTATTTTTTGGTAATAAGTAAGATTTAAAAGCTACAGCTGTTTAAATGCAAAAAGTCAAGTATGCTCAATGTACCCCATAGGTGGGGCAAGTTGAGCACTAAGAAATTATAATGAAATCATAATTTCAATGTCGATTAGTGATGAAATAAAATAAGTTTTTAATAACCAGTTCTATATCTATAGTCTTTATTGACAGAGAAAACAAAACTTATAGTAATTTGCTTTGAATAATTAACGAAAAGTAGAATCAATAAAACAGTATCATATCTTAGGAGTTATTTTACCATTATATTAAGTATTTTCGTTTAAAATCATTATTTCTTTATATTATTACTCATAGACTTAGCTTAAATCTTAAAAATAATAATTAATTTCTGGAAGTTAATGGTAATTGTCTTAGTGACAGAACAAGTTTAGCAACTATGCTCAACTAACCCCAACTCGGAATTTCAAAATAAAAGTGAGTTTATAAAAAAAACGTGAGAATTATACCCAGAATCTCTGTGCATATTAAAAGTACTATAATTATATGGAAGAATAACATTTACCTGATTAAAAATAAATAACATTTGACTAAACCAGACGAAAACTCGTGATGAATTACTTTTTTACTTTTTGGTCTCAAAATAAACAAAACGCCCGTGAGCCTCACTCATTTGTCCAGCGGCCACTAGCGATCGCGGGATGTTTATTTCTTCCAAACCTCTATCTTTTCGCCATATAATGCCTAAACGGACGGTAAATAGTTTTCGAGATATTTCGATTGCTCAACTTTCCCCTATGCTCACCTAACCCCGCTTTACCCTACATTCTTTCATTCTAACTCCGACTGATTAACGCTTACCAACGCCGGTTAAAATGACTGTATCAAACTTTGTGTATAACTTTGACATTTTTAAACGTCAAATATCAAACCAATATCAAACTATATGATAATTCTTAGAACATACTAATAATATTTTCACTATTTGATTTCAATTATTTTTTCTATTAAAAAAAAAAATGTTGTGACCTAAATACCGCCGTCGGCCAATTTGACCGCTGGAAAATGTTATTTGAAGATTGTTTTTGGTCTAAATATGCAGATAATGCAATCTGCTAATAATGCAGATATTATACTGAATATACCATATGAACTAGACAAATTTAGAATAAAGTTCTGGGTGGAGTGTGAAATCATTAATAAATATATAACAAGATGGTTTTCCTATTTGGGAAATGACAAAAGGGAAAGATTGTTCAATTCTTCAATTGGATAATTTGTTATTCTGAAACTAATGAATTCATTCACAAATTTTAAAGAAATTTGTATAAATTAATTAATTTCATTACTCTCTCGGTGTATAAAAGTTAACCGAAAAAATGCTTGTGCAAAGTTTCCTACATTATCCAATAGAAATAGGAGAAAACTATTAGAAATTTGTATTTCTACTCTTTGCACATATATTACAAAATTTTTATGTAGTTATCGTTCTTTTAAGTGATCTCTCAACATTCAATCAGGAATAAAATAATGCTTATATATGAAACGTTACTCGAAACAGGATAAATATGGTGCTACTACGCGACCTAAATTTACAAAATCTTGAGGAATTATAAAGACGTCCAATCTCATGCTTGTCACGTACGAGATTCGTTTCCTTATGAACGTTTACATAAGTTTCACTGTATATAATACAGATGGATAAGGTTTATTATGGAATCCCTTACTTTGCTTTATCGGTAGAATTATGATTAAATTATTTAGAGTTTTATAAGAGGTCAATATTTTAGATATCGATTAGGTTTTTGCAGTTATCTCTGACATTCTATCGAATTCTATTATTAACTTCCCGTAGGGTGAGTTATAGTAAAGGGCCGAAAATCAAAAATGCAAATTTTTGCATATCTTCACGTTTAAGAGGTTTCTGAACATTTTGGCATACCTTAGAAAAAATGGATGTATGTGTGTGTGAGCGTGTGTGTGTGTGCGGATACAAATTTTCATCGACGATTTCAGGAACACCAATCAACCGATTTGAATAATTTAAAAAACATTCGATTGCTGTTGATAAGGAGACGTGCTGGTATTTTGTCAAATTTATTAGCAGGGTTAGGTTAACTATTTATTTATTTCATTCCTCTCAAAATTTATTTATTTTTAACTTACTTTACTTTTCATTTACTATTTTATATTTTTTATGCTTTTGCCAGGGTAAGTTTTCAGTTGGTCTTCTCTAGCCCCAGGTGTGAGCTTTCTTATAGAGGCTATATCAGAGAAACTGTTGAATCTCACTTCAAATTAACAATATAGGTTGTAAAACAATTAAATATACTATAAAATTATTTTAAGGTCTTGTAAACTAAGCAACAGTACTCAAAACAAAAACGAATAACAACAAAAGAAAATACATTTGTTATGGATTTTCAAACAATGCCATTTTTCTCCCGATAAACACGTCATAAAATATAAATAGAATATGAGGTAGTTGTTATTAATTTTTATTCAAATTTACTAGTTTTTGAGATTTCGGTGATGGCTTTTTCATCGCGGATCTTTAAGCCCCTCTGTAACCTATACAGCTACATTGGGTCAAATCAGATATAAACTTACAGTCTCAAGTTTGTTCGTCTGATAAAATAATAAAACATATCCTGGTAATAGAATTGATAATGAAAACTATCAAAATATTAAAATTTGGGGCTTTGAATTACAATTATGCACTGCAATCGAATTCACTCTTTCGATTTGTTATAATTTTATATCTATATAATTTTATCTAAAAACAAACCGATTATAACCTCCAACTGCGCTGGAATAATTATCTTATTTATTTGGATTCAAAATAAAATTGATTACTTTACTTCTATGAACATATGTTATGTTTTCAACTATATTTTAACAGATACAAAAATTAGAATGATTGTTTTTATTTTATAACAAAAACTTTGTTAAACCAATATCCCGACAAGATTAGTACAGAATGTAAATACTAAAACAATTTTTTAGATTGTTATATTGTTTAGTTTTGATTAAATAAATCGGTAAATATTCCACTATTTTTTTAAGGATAGAAAAATATGTACGCAGTTTGAATACTCAATTCATGCACGCAGGAATGCAAATAAAAATGCAAAGTGAAAATGTAACAAGATATTTTGTTTTTATTTGGAATTTTTATTGAATAAATAAATTTTAAATTAGTTTTTGGAAATAGTTGTTGCCAAAGAGATTGAATTTATCTACATATATATATATATATATATACAGACACATGCACACACAGCCAATGTGTCAAAACGAAAAGAAATACATATATATTTTAGTTATATTATTTGTACACTAAGTTATATCTAAATACATTTTTAAAATTTCTGAAAATTTTTCATGCTATTTATATAGAAATCTTTGATTGAATTGACTATCTAAAAGACAATATCAAGAGCTAAAACTCATAGATGATTTTTTTTAATCCATTTGGATGCATTTAAGCCCTTGGGAGCAAGGAAATTCTAAAATGTTTATATTAAGGACCACCTTAATATATATATATATATATATATATATATTGTGTTTGTATCGGTATGTGTGTATAAATATATACCAATGAAAGATGTATATGCGTAGATAGATAGATAAATTCCCAAGGCGAGAGACACATTTCTTGTTACGATCGACGTCACATTTCTCTGACAGTTTTCTATTACCCTCATATTTTATTTGACTTCGTGCGGTCGAGTTCTTTCAATCCACTGATAAAAAATAATCTCATGTAATCATATTTTGGAAAATGTCCGAATATGCTATTATATATATATATATATATATATATATATTTAAGTTGACCTCCCATGATCATTACATCAATAAAAATTATGAATGTTACGTCTAAGAGCCATGCATGCAATTAGTGATTATTAACTAAAATGTATAACACTAGTGGGGCATGACATCGTGCTTTAAGGCAAATTGCTATGAAGTTATTAGACTTTTTGTTAGAATAAAATGACTTATCTCATATTTCATCGTCTACTAGAACACTTATATTTCTAATAATAATTTGTTCCAAATATATCAACTATAGTTCGCAAAATGAGTTAATAATTTCAAATATTTTTTGTAATATTCAAACATAAAAACATGAAAAAAATTACACGCCGACAGAATTTGAACCCGATCAATTATACCATTTCATAAATCCGAGCCTAAAAATTGCTTGTAACTCGCTCAAATTAACTAAGCTACTGAAATACACTGAAGTCCAAATTCTAAGCGTATTTTTTTTTAATCATTGTGATGGGATTTTTAAACTTTTTGCTTTGTATGTTTGAAAATGGCTGAACTAATTTCTATAAGAATCCGGCCGGCTAATATGGATTAAAATAAATACCCAATTTCTATTTTACCTGCAACAAAATTATTATTATAGTTGTTGCTACGTTCCATAGTCTCTGTTTGCAGAGTAAATATCGATATCGAAATGGCCAATATCTGATATTACTACGTTTGCGTTTTACTGAATAAATATTTAAATTGAACCTGAGTAAGGAGAAAATAATTTAATGGCCGTATGTTAATAGTAGCAAAATTTCATGTTTCCAACCCGCATAAACATCATTAAAGAGTATTAGAGTTGGAGTTGATATAAATATATTTCTACAAAAACAAATAGAAGTACAAGTTTGTCTGAACTTTATGACGGGCAATTTAGTAATTAAATATCACTATACAGATAAACAAATACAAATAGTATCAAAATATTCAAACAGTTTATTATAAAGCGTTTGTATAATATAATTTTGTACATTATTTACAGTTATTTCTAATTTGGTCAGAAAGTTTGTTCCACTTGAGTTTAACGGATAAAAATAGGTACGGAACCCATACAAATGTAAACAAAATTTGTACTTACTAAAATCTCTATAAAATTTCTTTTTATTAAATTTTTTATTGGATTTCTAAAAGCGCTAGACTTGCTTTTCCAAAAATTTAATCAGTTCTTTATTTTGTCAATACAGGTGAAATGTTTTTTGAATCATTCGAATCGAACGCTTCATTTTCTTGAAAACTGAATTAGAATCTCGTCTCTCTGTCAATACAAATCGAATGTTTTTGAAATCATTCAAATCGGTTGATTCGTTCACGAAATCGTGGACAAAAATTGATACCGAACGCACACACAACATGCATACATTCATTTTTTGTGGGCTTGCCATGTGTTCAAAAATGCAATATTATTTATTCGCAGACGACTTTTTCTGTTCATATTTCGGCTTTTTTAATAAGCAAAGGATTTTGTATTCCAATACCGAAAATTGAATATTATATTGAATTTCAGAAGTTCATTTTTCACATATTTTGCTACTACAATTATATTAACTATTTAATGTTATATAAACACTAATTAAGGACTGTTAACTTTTAATACAAATATCATATTTTTGGAAAATATAAAAAATATACAAAATAAATGTCATATCTTTGTTAAATTGAACAGCGTATTTTTGTGTTAAATTTAATCGTCTCAAAATTTGATCTTTTGTTACGTCAGTTTTGTATTCTGCAGGTTCAAATTTTTGAATTTTTTAGATATACATATAGAACGATAGATATAAGAGTATATATATATATATATATATATATATATATAATAACCCAGATTTAGAGAAAGGGCTTCACGTCAATAAAAGTTTTATGTTTTCTATATGTTTATTTAAAGCCTTCACCAACGTTAGCTTCAGATGTAGCCCCAAATTTAAATCAGTGGAGAAGTACTAAACCTTTCTAATTATTATATACAATAATGTTTTGTTAACATAATACAGAAATACTCTTACAAATTCTTTACTTCACAAAATGATTGAAAATTCAGATCTTTTTGAAGCATTAGCGCCGCGTAGCTGTTTTAGAGACGAAATATAGAAGCGCGTATCGCCGCCTCGCTCTAGTTCTCACGTAAGTGTGAACTTACGTACTTATTATTAAAATCTTTATGAAATATCTGATAATTTGATGCGCATATGTCTAATACACATTTTCGACCGCCAATTGGCTTTATAAGTTATATATATATATACTTTGAAATGTAAAGATATATAAAAATATAACACCTTTGATTTTTTGCGATTACTATAACATGCTCCTACGGTAAGATAATAAATAAATAAACGAAGATGACCCGACGGACGTTGTCCTGAACCTACGTCTACAATTTAGGTTCCAAATTTTTTAATATCCTATGCTTTACTTTTTAATAAACTATTCAATGTCCTTCCATTTATGGTCTTATCTTAGCATAAGATATATACGTATTTAAAACTGCAGTTTTTTTATCAGTATAAGAAATTCAGAAATAATATAGATATATGGTAAAATAATATAGTATCTATGGTAAAAGAACAATGTCATTTATGTTATTTCCAAACAATATAATTGCTTCAATAATTTTTATAATATATAATAGCCTATAATTTTTACAATCGCATACCCTATATTAGTTGCTTTTTGGCAATAATATTGTAGATATTACATTTTTTTTATTCATATTATGAATATGGATATTATATACTAATATTGTCTAGACTCGTTAAAACTAAATTGAAATATCAAGTGAATCAACATTTTAGCATGTGACAGTTCTCATGTATCAACATGTTTTAAATGCCAAACAATGACAGGTTGTTTTTCTGCAATTGTTTTCATTTAATTCTACAACATTACTATATTTTTAAATCTCATACATCCTAAAACAATCCCTTAACAAACTTCGGAAAGATTTATCAAAATCCGAATAATCGTTTAGGAGGAGTTATTTACATACATCATTACAGAAGAATTTTATATATAAATTATATATGTATATATATATATATATATATATATATATATTATATCTGTGTCTATACGAGTATATTGAAAACAATTTCAACAATTCTTCGTCAGCTCTTACTTTATTACATGGAGATGCGATTGTCCTTTTCGTTGACCCTTGGGGAATGCTTGATCATATGCCTATTATGCACATGTACATATACATATAGACATATAAATATATTTTCTGTTATATACATATATATCTACATACATATGTGTGTATGGGTATATTTTCCATTTGTACTCGTGCATACCCCATTCAATACTTTATATTCTTGTCAGGAAAGCGACCTACATCTCATTTCAAAACATTCGCGCAATAACATATCCGCATATTTCACTCAAACCGTTTCTGACGCCACGGCTGCTGCCACCATTAGATAAACGAAATTTTCGAAATGCAAATATTTATATCGAAAACATTTCCAAATATCTATATATTCTCGACTACATATGTTCTTGGCATTGGGAAGTAATTTTGATGGTTATGCTTGTACACAGCGCATTTTGACTTAATTGAGGTCTCAAACACAAAATGAACTGCGATAGCTGTATATTTGTTTCGACGTCGACTTTTAAAATTTTACACAAAAAAGCAGTATTTTTAACAGTTACTTCATTTTTCTTGAGTTATTATTAATTTCCCGTATGGTAAGTTATAGTGCTCACAAAAAATAAAATAGTTTTTATTGCATATCTTTACGTTTCTGGACATTTTGGCATACCTTAAAAAATATGGATGCAGGTATGTATATTTGGATCCAATTTTTCGTTAGCGATCTGGAGAAAATTCATCAACCGATTTGAATGATTCAAAAAACATGCTGATGTGAGTATTTGGAATAGGCAGATCCAGTCGTTTTGAAGATACTGAGTAATAAAATGCAGAAAAAGGGAAATAAGATTTTGTTAAAACGGAGCATCTGATTTGATTAATCAAAAAATATTTTACTTTTATTAAATTTCTTCGACGTTTTGGACAGTATCGATTAACTGACTTGAATGAGTTTTAAAAGTACAAGAAATTTCAAAGTTTTCAAAAAACATAAAAAATAGGTTGTTTCAAAAATGTCTTATAAGTAGATTAGATAGATAATATATAATAAAGTTTGTAGGCCTGAAGCAATTTGTTGGTTTTTCCTTACGTTTAACCTGATATAAAGTGTAGTAATAAAAAAATATATTTTTGATTGTAAATGTAAATTGCACTTCTCTGGCATTGCTGCACCTTTTTAGTAATTTTTTTTTCACAAAGATGACAGAAGAGAGTTCGTAGCAATGTTCAGGTAAGCGCTTTGTTGCCATTAGGGATTGCAATACCGATGGAAAATTTCAAGACCGGTATTTCGGTAATTTTTCATTTTAAAACCGGAATACCGGTTGAAACGTAAACAAAATTGAAAGTTACTAGTACAAATAATAAAAAAATGTATATACAACTACAACTATATTCAACTAAACAATAAAAACAATAAAATAAAACATTTTTTTTAAAAATAATTCAACATTTATATCCAATTTAATTAATTCATTATCACTATCGAGTATATTAAGTACTTTTCACCAAAAACAAATTTATGAGTAAGAAAGACCAAAAACTCATAAAAGATCATATTACATTATTATAATAAACTGTATTGTCTGTATTCGATGTGTTAAATTAGCATAATCTCCAATATTTTAAATAAATAATGTTTCTACACTAATTTAAGATCGGATACTTTGTCGATATGAATAATAAGTTACTATAATTGTTGAGTATTGTTATTTAAAACAATGTGATGCTTCTATAGTATTTTCGAACTTCGTAACGTTTTCGAAAAGTAATATTTTATAATTGTAATAAGAAGCAAAAATATTAAGTAATTATCATAATTTTTATGTAAAAGTTAGAAAAAAATAAAGATTACGCAGGGGTTATCTGTATGATATAAAATATTTTGGCATCACTTAAAAATTGTTACATTTTTACATAAGATGAAACAAACATCATTATCTATCAGCTCAATTCTATTTATTGTAACATGACATGTAGCCCCTAATAAAGCTAAATATTCAGTTTAATGACGAATTGAGATAATATTTGCCATTTGTTTATCCTATAGAATCACTTGAAGATATAGCTGTTTATGCGATTATATGGAATTTAAAGATAAATTTGTTTCAAGAAATTTAAACTTTATGTAAAAATACCGAAAATACCGGTATTTTTGAGGTAAATACCGCCGAAAAATCGGGCGGTTTACCGGTAATTCGGTATATCGGTATACCGGTATTGCATTCCCTGGTTGCCATGAACCACTAGTTTTTTATGGAATTGCTGACACATATTCAGATAACATATTCTTTTTGATCGGCTGATGGGCAACATATATTCATATCTGTATGAATAAATATTACGAGGAATATGTATTGTATATGTATTATATGTATATAATTATTTAAAATTGAAGATGATATCGACCAATCACATCACATCAGTGGATCCAAATTATATTATTCATGAAACCCAGTTGTAACAAGACCCCAATCCCCTAACTGATTTGTATACTTTAGAACTTTATATTAATATAAATCTAGAATTGATGCAATATTTTTAAAGTTATTATTTCTATAAATATGTTTGTAATATATGCGTGTCCATTAGCATATATGTATAATTTGTATGTCCACACATATAAGCCAATGAAAATTGAATTGCCACATCATTATTGAATTCGTAAAGAAAACTCTGATCGTGATCGCCGTATCAGATTGGCGATACAGACTTTATATTCGTGCAAAATACCATACGAGCAATTCAAACGAGCTCAAATAGCACGCAGACATACATTTTATATATTGAGATGCCGAAATGTATTGTTAAAAGCCTTTTATTTGATGCCAAAATCTATTACGATCATCGTAAACTTTTAAGATCGTATTTTTAACTTCACGAAGGGTACGAATATTTCCAATAAGTGTATGTGAGACAGAATCCTATGTAGATACAGTTGTCTATCCGCCAGAAAATGGATTTAGGAAATACATTTATTTTCTCTATAGTAATACAAAGCATCGTTATGTTTCCAAACGTCAATGTGTCATAAAAATTCTGTGGAGATCAGTGCACTGGTTCATGACAATATATCAATATTTTTCTTTCCATTTTATTTCGAGGGAAAACGAGAACTATTTGCAGGAAAAATATATAGCCATAATATTTTTTGAATATAAAATTATACCAGATTTTTTTGATTATAGTTACATGTTGATTTGATTTTGAATAAGACTAAATTTTCATAATTTAACCATAAATCCCTATTCCGTAATTATATTATTTATATAATTTATTATCTATATTCTTTTCAGTGAACGTTTTATCACGTCTAACAATCTCTTAATTTTTTTAAAGACATTTTATTTTTTTATTGCGGAATTAAAAAGTAAACATTATTACAAAAAATATTGTAAATATAGAGTTGGTCATGAATGTCCGTGGGTAAAAATGTCCACTTTATTTACGTTACTTAATCATTTTATACTATGCTTTGCTAGTCTTATCATAGATTCAATAGATTTTTTATATAACCTCTAACTAAGTAATAAATTATAGATATGTATGCCAACTCTGCTGATATTCATGAAA
Organism: Ctenocephalides felis; assembly: GCF_003426905.1. Taxonomy (NCBI): domain Eukaryota; kingdom Metazoa; phylum Arthropoda; class Insecta; order Siphonaptera; family Pulicidae; genus Ctenocephalides; species Ctenocephalides felis. The sequence goes on along the minus strand of NW_020539724.1, from coordinate 23,765,240 downwards.
TTTGTACTTGGAATTAGATAAATAATGTAGCTTTTAGTTCTGAATACCCTTCATAATTAAAAATGAAACATGGGGTGTCTTTGCCCCATATGGAGTAAACACATTTTAATGATCATATTTTTATATTCAGGCAACGACTAGGAAATTTTGATTTATAGAATATTTGATTTATAGAATTTATTAATCAGCAATTATTTCATTTCTCATTTTTAAATGCTAATCACAATGACAAACCGATCATGTCATATTGGAAATGTGACTTTAATTACATTGTTTTTAAATATTATACATATTTTTAATGCTATTATAAATATATAATTTATAATTAAACATTATATAAATGTGTATAATGGTTGACACTAATAAATGTGTGCATCACGAGTATAACCATGTTACTAATAAACATTATTCAAAAATGTTATATGATGTATATATATTTTTACTTCATTTTGCTACTTTGTACAGTAGCAAATTAGTTTTACATCAATTTTTATATTGCGTATATAAAAAACACATAAACCCATAAGCTCACCACAAATTTTGTAAGAACTATTATAATAATTATATTTTTAATTAATTGGTAAGTAGTACTCTAGCAGACTGGTAGAAAGGTAAACTGGCAGATAGGTAATTAGGTAAAAATATCTACTTATACAAGTAGATAAATAGACAAGTAGACGTATGAACAGAAACCAGGTAAATTAGTATATGGTTAGTAGTACAACTGGTGGACAGGTAAATTAGAGGATATGTAAAATGGACAACTGGTAGATACAAATATGTAGGCAGATAAACAGGTTCACTGGCAAATTGGTGAACACGTAAACGTAAAAAGATTGTAAATTGATTGACAGGTAAATTGGTAGGAAAATGGTGAATTGATCAACAGGTTCATAGGTAAATTGGTGGACAGCCAGGTTGGTGGACAGCCAGGTTGGTGGACAGCCAGGTTGGTGGACAGCCAGGTTGGTGGACAGCCAGGTTGGTGGACAGCCAAGATTGGCGGACAGCCAGATTGGCGGACAGCCAGATTGGCGGACAGCTAGATGGCGGACAGCTAGATTGGCGGACAGCTAGATTGGCGGACAGCTAGATTGGCGGACAGCTAAATTGGTGAACAGCTAAATTGGTAGGCAGATAAAATGATGAATTGATAAACAGGTTCATAGGTAAATTGGTGGGAGCTAAATTGGTGGACGCTGAAATTATACTGATAAATATATTGACAGGTATAGTGGTGGACATGTACAGTTGTGAACATGTATAAGGTATGATAGGTCTAGTGATGGATAGGTAAACTGGTAGACAGGTAAACTGATAGACAGGTAAACTGATGGACTTCAAAATTGGTTGACAGGTGAACTAGCAGATAAGTAGAAATGAAACAGGGAGAGTGGTAGACAGATAGACATATAAACATGCAGACACAGAAGACAATAAAACTGGTAGACTAGATGTAACAAATATGCATATTTGTTAAAATATTTTAATTGAAAATAAAACATGGCGAAGCGTGAATGGGTACAGCTAGTAAATAATAAAAATGTTAACAAATACTCCGAGTATCACAACTAGATTTGACTACTGGGTTGCCATTTATTTATTACAAAATTAAACAATCAGACAATTACTGAATATCCTAGTATGACATATTGTAATAAAAAAATCAATAATTTCAACATGTGATGATAAATGTATAAACGACCATCCGACGTGTTCGTGGCATGGTTTAAGTACCAAAACCCAAACCAACCGTCATGTCTGTCATGTCGTGTCTCTTATCAAATGGATAACGTATAGTAGAGTATAATTCTGACTTAATGAAACACTTCATTAGTCATTTCACCTATCTGCGTTGTACAGTAATCTTTGTAATCTTCTTAAGTTAGTCAAAGCGTCAGTTGATTAAATCCCTAGCAATTAACAGGTAACTCTTGTTGTTAGTGTCCGTAACAATGTTACGTATACGCGGTGCGAATAACTTACCTTGTGGTAGGGGTTGGGGTAGGTTTCATCAACAAAACAATGTGTTCGCTTCGTGGTGTGCGATAGCCAGCCCAAACAACTACCCTGAGTTATGCTCGGAACTCACGTAGAGTGATTAGGACCGTGCCCCGGAGGAACTCCGATACATCAGCACTAAATATAGATCGACACGGAAAAGGCAAAAGTCGACTAATTAATAGTAGGCGGGAATAAATCACGTATTGGTGATAATTTATCTATTTTATTATTTAGTAAACGTGTTCTTAAATTCATATGTATTATTTGCTTCCCCTAAAGTAAGTTACTACTAGTAAATTGCTGGTACTTTCCGCACCAAAAATTAAAAAATTTAATAACTTTGAAAAAAATTGATTTTTGCAAAATTCGATTTTTTTAAAAAACTAGTGGTGTATGGTATCGTACCTTAAGGCAAATGGCTGGAACTTTCCGTACCAGAATTAAATATTTGAGGGAAAAAATCAGTAATCAATGAATATTGATCAATTATTATTACCAATTGTTTTAAACGTTTTCAAATAAATATTATAGGCACTATATATTTTACCGTTCATAAAATATACAGAAACGATCTTGTTGCTCAAAACACTTGAGAAAGTTTACATTAGCAAGAGGTGCCGAATAAATCCATCTGAGGATATATTTCTGACGATTAGAATAACGCATAGGAAATATATACATTTTTAAACTGAATAGTAAATTTAAAATTCAAATTTGAAGTATTAAACTTTGTATATCATAAATTTTTTTTTTACTTTTTTTTCTGTATCTCCGAAAGCACTGGACCTACCTTACCAAAAATTTCATCAATGTCATTACAAGTAAAATGTTTTTTGAATCATTCATATCGAGTACTCCGTTCTCTCAAAAACTGAATTACCGTTTTTGACACTTTTTGCTCCATATCTCTGAAACGGCTAAACCTGTCTTCACCAAAAACTAATCAGCACCTTTTCATAACAATAGGAATCGAATGTTTCTTGAATTATTCAAATCGGTTGATTTGTGCGCCCGAAATCGTGGACGAAAAATTGTATCCAAACATACAAACACACACTACACACATCCATTTTTTCTAAGGTATGCCAAAATGTTCAGAAACCTCTGAAACGTAAAGATATATAAAAATGTTCATTTTCGAATTTTTTGCGATTATTATAACTTACCCTACGGGTAGTTAAAAAAGAATTTTTTGAAAAATTTGAATTTTTTTATGTTTTGTATGTTTTTGAAAATTTTGAACATTTTAACTTCCCGTAGGGTAAGGTAATCGTAAAAAAATCGAAAATGAAAATTGTTATATATCTTCACGTTTCAAAGCCTTCTGAACTTTTTGGCATACCTTAGAAAAAATTGATGTGTGTATGTATGTTTGGCTACAATTTTTCATCCATTATTTCGCGAGGACGAAATGACCGATTTGAACGATTAAGAAAACATTCGATTGATATTAATGAGGAGACTTTTTGATTAGTTATGACAAAGGAGAGTCCAGCCGTTTCAAAAATACGGAGTAAAAAGTGACAAGAATAGCAATTTTGAGAAAACATCCAATTCAAATGATTCAATAAACATTCGATTGCTATTGCTGTAGAGACGTGCTGATTAGTTTCTGGAAAAGGCAGGTCCACCAGTTCTAAAGATACGGGGTAAAAAGTGACAAGACTGGCAGTTTGGAGAGAACGTTGTGTCCGATTTGAATGATTCAAAACACATATCACTTTTATTGATATAGAGCTGCTTAAATTTCTGTAAAAGTGGGTCTAGCTGTTTTGGATATCCAATAAAAAATGTTCAAAAGAATGCTATTTGGCGGTAAAAATGATCATTATCTATGTGTGTGGGTACATGTGTTTAATACAATTTTTCGTCGACGATTTCGTGAACACGATTTAAATAATTAAAAAAAAAATTCGATTTGTATTAATGGGAGCCGTGCTTATTAAATTTTGGTGAAGGCAGGTCGAGCCTCATCGAAGATACCGGACAAAAAGTGCCAAAAACGGTAATTCAGTTTTTTAGAGAACAGAGCGTCTGATTTGAATTATTCAAAAATCATTTTATTTGTATGGATGATGTAAAAAGTTGATGAAATTTTTGGAAGGCAGGTCTAGTGGTTTGAAAAAAAGCCATTTGAAAGTTAGGAAAGATTTTTAGACATATGAATGTAAAATTATCAGATATATTTATAGAGATTTTAACAATGTGTACACATTTTGTATCTATTTTTTTGGGTTTCATACCAAGATTTTCAATTTCAAAGTTCACTTATATGGTATATTTATATGGACAGTATATATATGGAATAACCCATTTGAATTATAGAAAAAACTTTCGATTCATACTGACCGCAACGTTTTAGCGAAAGGCACGCCTAGCCGTTTCGTATGGAGTGCAAAGGGTTAAAAATGGTCAAGCAGTTTTTGGAGAACGGAATTCAATTATTTTGCTTGCGTAGACGGTATGAAAAAATGCTTTTACAAAAAAAATAATGATTTTCAAAATTTTCATAATTGAAAAATCAAGTCGGAATAATTTACAAATTATTAAAAAATTTTCATCTGCCCGGTTTTTTTATAAAAGTTTTAGATAATTTCGAAATTTTTAATATCTAAATTTTCAACATTTAAACAAATTACAAAATTACGAAATATTTCAGAATTTTCAAAAAAAAAATCAACATATAAAAGTTTATGAACAAATGTTTGTTAAAATCTACTTAATAAGCACTTATAAATTTACATTTTTAATAAATAATCTATTCGAAAATAAGTTAAACAATTGCTATCAATTTTTGAATACTTTTTATTAACCATTGATTATTTTCATTCCTCGATTGTTCAATTACATAAACGATACGGGAAGTTCCAGTAATTTGCCTTAAGGTACTGGTCAAGATTTGACCAAGGCTTTTCTATTTAACCCGGGTCCGGGTAATTTTTAAATATAAATTACAAGATTTCATATCGTCTATAGATCTGAGTCATTTCAAAAAGTTTTTAAAATTTATAAAAAATAACAAAATAATGATAAAACTTCTGCTGAATTGCGGTTTGGTGTTTCCAGTGCTATCTACGTATCTACATTACACCTTTGGTTGAATTTAATTTCCAAACTTCAATGAATATTTGAACTGCTCCACCGTGGTTTCTCTGGAACTGATTTGGTTCAATTAATATCGAGAATGAGGCCGTAAACTATTTAACTAAACGTCGAAAGCACACACGCATTTAATTAACTTGCTATTGTCGATCATTCAATTTAAAAGATTCTTGTCACAGGAAAAATGTCAGCAACGACAAATAGTACGTATATTGCATTTTGGCTTTCAATATACTGGTTAATTTTCACGAAATGGAAAACGTTTGTTGATTAATACATATACTATTTTATTAAAAGTGATTTTTTATTTCAAAGCATCAGCAAGTTATATACGATTTATAAAAGAATTGCATCAAAAGTCCTAAATAATTGTTTTAGCCTTTAATAAAATGATTTATTTTTCATAGTATGTAAAGTGATAGAATCTTAATTCAATATTTTACTTTTTAAATTAAAAATTTGTTTTCAAGAATTTCTGTATTATTCGTTTTTTGAAAATTATACAAAAAATGAGATTTAAAATTTTATTAACATTATTAACTTCCCGTAGGGTAAGTTATAGTAATCGCAAAAAACTCGAAAATGAAAATTTTTATATATCTTTACGTTTCAGAGGTTTTTGAATATTTGGTCATACCTTAGAAAAAGTGGATGTATTGTGTGTGTGTATGTGTGTGCGAATACAAATTTTCGTCGACGATTTCGGAAACACGATCAAACCGATTTGAATATTTCAAAAAACATTCAATTCGTATTGATAAGGAGACGTGGTAATAGTTTTTTTGGCAAGACAGGTCTAGCTGTTCCGAAGATACGGGCCAAAAAGAGCCAAAAATGGTAACTCAGTTTTTAAAAGAACGGAACGTCCGATTTTAATAATTTAAAAACCATTTTCCTCTATTGGCAAGACGAAAAACTGATTAATTTTTTGGGTAGGCAGGTCCAGCGGTTGTGGACTCTCAATAAAAATAATATAAAAAAATATCATTTGGCGGTCAAAAATGTTTATTGGACATATGTACATCAAATTATCAGATATTTTATAGAAATTTTAATAATGTGTACACATTTTGTGTGAATTTTTTTGGGTTCCGTACCAAGATTTTTAATTACGGTACAGCAAGTTCCAGCAATTTGCCTTAAGGCACGATGGCATACGCCTAACTAGTTAAGGTATAATAATCGGCC
>NW_020539724.1:23666642-23757946 GCF_003426905.1 Ctenocephalides felis | reverse complement strand
CTGATAAAAAATAATCTCATGTAATCATATTTTGGAAAATGTCCGAATATGCTATATATATATATATATATATATATATATATATATTAAGTTGACCTCCCATGATCATTACATCAATAAAAATTATGAATGTTACGTCTAAGAGCCATGCATGCAATTAGTGATTATTAACTAAAATGTATAACACTAGTGGGGCATGACATCGTGCTTTAAGGCAAATTGCTATGAAGTTATTAGACTTTTTGTTAGAATAAAATGACTTATCTCATATTTCATCGTCTACTAGAACACTTATATTTCTAATAATAATTTGTTCCAAATATATCAACTATAGTTCGCAAAATGAGTTAATAATTTCAAATATTTTTTGTAATATTCAAACATAAAAACATGAAAAAAATTACACGCCGACAGAATTTGAACCCGATCAATTATACCATTTCATAATCTGAGCCTAAAAATTGCTTGTAACTCGCTCAAATTAACTAAGCTACTGAAATACACTGAAGTCCAAATTCTAAGCGTATTTTTTTTTAATCATTGTGATGGGATTTTTAAACTTTTTGCTTTGTATGTTTGAAAATGGCTGAACTAATTTCTATAAGAATCCGGCCGGCTAATATGGATTAAAATAAATACCCAATTTCTATTTTACCTGCAACAAATTATTATTATAGTTGTTGCTACGTTCCATAGTCTCTGTTTGCAGAGTAAATATCGATATCGAAATGGCCAATATCTGATATTACTACGTTTGCGTTTTACTGAATAAATATTTAAATTGAACCTATGAGTAAGGAGAAAATAATTTAATGGCCGTATGTTAATAGTAGCAAAATTTCATGTTTCCAACCCGCATAAACATCATTAAAGAGTATTAGAGTTGGAGTTGATATAAATATATTTCTACAAAAACAAATAGAAGTACAAGTTTGTCTGAACTTTATGACGGGCAATTTAGTAATTAAATATCACTATACAGATAAACAAATACAAATAGTATCAAAATATTCAAACAGTTATTATAAAGCGTTTGTATAATATAATTTTGTACATTATTTACAGTTATTTCTAATTTGGTCAGAAAGTTTGTTCCACTTGAGTTTAACGGATAAAATAGGTACGGAACCCATACAAATGTAAACAAAATTTGTACTTACTAAAATCTCTATAAAATTTCTTTTTTAAATTTTTTATTGGATTTCTAAAAGCGCTAGACTTGCTTTTCCAAAAATTTAATCAGTTCTTTATTTTGTCAATACAGGTGAAATGTTTTTGAATCATTCGAATCGAACGCTTCATTTTCTTGAAAACTGAATTAGAATCTCGTCTCTCTGTCAATACAAATCGAATGTTTTGAAATCATTCAAATCGGTTGATTCGTTCACGAAATCGTGGACAAAAATTGATACCGAACGCACACACAACATGCATACATTCATTTTTTGTGGGCTTGCCATGTGTTCAAAAATGCAATATTATTTATTCGCAGACGACTTTTTCTGTTCATATTTCGGCTTTTTTAATAAGCAAAGGATTTTGTATTCCAATACCGAAAATTGAATATTATATTGAATTTCAGAAGTTCATTTTTCACATATTTTGCTACTACAATTATATTAACTATTTAATGTTATATAAACACTAATTAAGGACTGTTAACTTTTAATACAAATATCATATTTTTGGAAAATATAAAAAATATACAAAATAAATGTCATATCTTTGTTAAATTGAACAGCGTATTTTTGTGTTAAATTTAATCGTCTCAAAATTTGATCTTTTGTTACGTCAGTTTTGTATTCTGCAGGTTCAAATTTTTGAATTTTTTAGATATACATATAGAACGATAGATATAAGAGTATATATATATATATATATATATATATATATATAACCCAGATTTAGAGAAAGGGCTTCACGTCAATAAAAGTTTTATGTTTTCTATATGTTTATTTAAAGCCTTCACCAACGTTAGCTTCAGATGTAGCCCCAAATTTAAATCAGTGGAGAAGTACTAAACCTTTCTAATTATTATATACAATAATGTTTTGTTAACATAATACAGAAATACTCTTACAAATTCTTTACTTCACAAAATGATTGAAAATTCAGATCTTTTTGAAGCATTAGCGCCGCGTAGCTGTTTTAGAGACGAAATATAGAAGCGCGTATCGCCGCCTCGCTCTAGTTCTCACGTAAGTGTGAACTTACGTACTTATTATTAAAATCTTTATGAAATATCTGATAATTTGATGCGCATATGTCTAATACACATTTTCGACCGCCAAATGGCTTTATAAGTTATATATATATATATATACTTTGAAATGTAAAGATATATAAAAATATAACACCTTTGATTTTTTGCGATTACTATAACATGCTCCTACGGTAAGATAATAAATAAATAAACGAAGATGACCCGACGGACGTTGTCCTGAACCTACGTCTACTTATGTTATTTCCAAACAATATAATTGCTTTAATAATTTATATGATACATAATAGTCTATAACTTTTACAATTGCATACCCTATATTAGTTGCTTTTTGGCAATAATATTGTAGATATTACATTTTTCTTATTCATAATGATGAATATGGATATTATATACTAATATTGTCTATGCTCACTTAAACTAAACTCAAATTTCAAGTGAATCAACATTTTTGGCAAATGACTCTCATGTATCAAAATGTTTTCAATGATATGTTGTTTATTGCAGTATTTTTTCATTTAATTCTACATTACTATATTTTTATATTCACACACATCCTAAAAAAATCCCTTAACAAACTTTGAAAGATTTAACAAAATCCGAATAATCGTTTAAAAGGAGTATATTTACATACATCATTATAGAAGAATTTTATATATAAATTATATGTATGTATATATATATATATATATATATATATATATCTGTATATACGATTATATTGAAAACAATTTCAACAATTCTTCGTCAGCTCTTACTTTATTACATGGAGATGCGATTGTCCTTTTCGTTGACCCTTGGGGAATGCTTGATTATATGCCTATTATGCACATGTACATATACATATAGACATATAGATATATTTTCTTGTATATACATATATATGTGTATGGGTATATTTTCCATTTGTACTCGTGCATACCCCATTCAATACTTTATATTCTTGTCAGGAAAGCGACCTACATCTCATTTCAAAACATTCGCGCAATAACATATCCGCATATTTCACTCAAACCGTTTCTGACGCCACGGCTGCTGCCACCATTAGATAAACGAAATTTTCGAAATGCAAATATTTATATCGAAAACATTTCCAAATATCTATATTCAACTACATATGTTCTTGGCGTTTGGGAGTAATTTCCATGGTTATATTTGTAAACACTGCATTCTGACTTAATTGAGATCTCAAACACAAAATGAACTGCGATAGCTGTAAATTTGTTTCGACGTTGACTTTTTAAATTTTGCACAAAAAGGCAGTATTTTTAACAGCTACTTTATTTTTCTTGAATTATTATTAACTTCCAGTAGGGTGAGTTATAGTGATCACAAAAAATCAAAAATAGTTTTTATTGCATATCTTTACGTTTCTGAATATTTTGGCATACCTTAGAAAATATGGATGCATGTGTGTGTAGTATGTATGTATGTACGTTTGGATGCAATTTCTCGTCCACGATTTCGAGAGTACACATCAACCGATTTGAATGGCAGGTCCTGTCGTTTCGAAGATACGGGGCAAAAATGCAGAAAATGTGAAATAAGATTTTGTGTGAGCGGAGCATATAATTTTATGATTCGAAAAATATTTCACTTTCATTAACAGAGTGAAAAATTGACGAAATTTCTGGGATAACAGGTCCAGTGGTTTCGAAGATAGAGAAAATGCTGAGAAAAATCATTTGTTTGTCAAAAATGATCATAAGATACATGCACATCAAATTATCACATAATTCTGTCTATTGATAATAAACTACTAATTTGCAATATGGTATTAAACCGATATGGACTTATGGCATACAATTGTGGGGCTGTGCGAGCAAATCAAACATTGTGCTAATGCAACAACCCAGTTTAAAATATTATGACAGATTACTGATGCTTCGTGGTTTGTAATATAATGGAACTTTACACGACGATTTTTATATTGAATTTATAAGCAGAGTTATAACTGGCATTATGCTTTAAGGCAAGTTCCTGGAACTTCTAGTACCATAATTAAATATTCGAGAAATAAATATCAATAATCAATAAATATTGATCAATGATTAATAATAATTGTTTTAAACATTTTCAAATAGATAATTATAATCACTATATATTTCTCGTTCATAAAATATATAGTGACGATCTTATCGCTCAAAACACTAGAGAAAGTTTACATTAGCAAGAGGTTCCAAATAAATCCATCTGAGAATATATTTCTTATTAAATATATCAAAAATTATTAAAATATTAGAAATTAATATTCGAATAACATCACGTGACAAGACAAACTCGACCAATCATATCACTTCATTTCGAATGATTACATCGATGGCCAATGACGAATCAGTATTTGTGGCGTAACGCATTTTCATCCGAATGACATTTTTGCTGAATTACTCCCTAAAGAACAACAGTTGTAGCATTATTAATTTTGATGTGGATTATCTTTTCTCAGTATTGTGCCACGATCGGCTGATCCCTTTCTTTGTAAACAGCAGAAAACTGAAAAATTTTTCGTCAGCGTTTAAAAGATCAAAAACTTTTCGAAAAATTGTGGTTGGGAATGATGCTGATTAATTTTAGGTAAAAATCTACGGGCCCGTTCTCTTGTAATTAACTGTCAAAAAAAATTTGACGATTTTTATGAAACCTATTTTGGCGATAGATATCATTCTTATAAAACATACTAAAATGTTACGGCCCTACGACAAATGTTAAAAATTCATCAAAGTTTGAGTTATTATTATAGTCAAAATTTGTCAAAAGTTGCTTTTGCGATGTGATGAGTCAAATCATTCATTAAAATTTAAAATAATAAGCTACAATTTTAGAGCATACAAGATTACAAGCATGTGTCTGTGCACTATAATTAATATAATTACAGTTAAATGGGTTTGAAAAAATTCTATTCAAAATTGCAATGTTTAGATTTAATTGAACGCGATAACTTTATTCTCGAAATAAACAGTTAAAAATTTCATCTAAATATTTAAATCTCAATTTTGGTTGATTAAGTCAATTATTATACATTTTGAGATGTTCGTGCAACTTGCCTTAAGGCTAAATGGAACTTTCAGCTAGTTTTGACTTTATTCGGTAGAGGAATAGTTACAGCAACTATCCATCTTTATTTTGTAGAGTAGGCTAGTGCATCTCAATTTATATTAATTAAAAAAAAACATAAAGAAGACCATAAGTCTTCTAAATTCTTTGTACACTATATCGCTTTATATTAGTATCAATCTAGAGTAGATGCAGAAATACTGGAAAAATTTGTTATATGTATATTTCTAATATATGTGTGTGCATTAGCATATATGTATCATTTGTATTTCTATACATATAAGCCAATGAAAATTGAATTGCCACATCATTATTGAATTCGTAAAGAAAACTCTAAGATCGTGATCGCCGTATCAGATTGGCAATACAGACTTTATATTCGTGCAAAATACCATACGAGCAATTCAAACGAGCTCAAATAGCACGCAGACATACATTTTATATATTGAGATGCCGAAATGTATTGTTAAAAGCCTTTTATTTGATGCCAAAATCTATTACGATCATCGTAAACTTTTAAGATCGTATTTTTAACTTCACGAAGGGTACGAATATTTCCAATAAGTGTATGTGAGACAGAATCCTATGTAGATACAGTTGTCTATCCGCCAGAAAATGGATTTAGGAAATACATTTATTTTCTCTATAGTAATACAAAAGCATCGTTATGTTTCCAAACGTCAATGTGTCATAAAAATTCTGTGGAGATCAGTGCACTGGTTCATGACAATATATCAATATTTTTCTTTCCATTTTATTTCGAGGGAAAACGAGAACTATTTCCAGGAAAAATATATAGCCATAATATTTTTTGAATATAAAATTATACCAGATTTTTTTGATTATAGTTACATGTTGATTTGATTTTGAATAAGACTAAATTTTCATAATTTAACCATAAATCCCTATTCCGTAATTATATTATTTATATAATTTATTATCTATATTCTTTTCAGTGAACGTTTTATCACGTCTAACAATCTCTTAATTTTTTTAAAGACATTTTATTTTTTTATTGCGGAATTAAAAAGTAAACATTATTACAAAAATTATTGTAAATATAGAGTTGGTCATGAATGTCCGTGGGTAAAAATGTCCACTTTATTTACGTTACTTAATCATTTTATACTATGCTTTGCTAGTCTTATCATAGATTCAATAGATTTTTTTATATAACCTCTAACTAAGTAATAAATTATAGATATGTATGCCAACTCTGCTGATATTCATGAAATTTGTACTTGGAATTAGATAAATAATGTAGCTTTTAGTTCTGAATACCCTTCATAATTAAAAATGAAACATGGGGTGTCTTTGCCCCATATGGAGTAAACACATTTTAATGATCATATTTTTATATTCAGGCAACGACTAGGAAATTTTGATTTATAGAATATTTGATTTATAGAATTTATTAATCAGCAATTATTTCATTTCTCATTTTTAAATGCTAATCACAATGACAAACCGATCATGTCATATTGGAAATGTGACTTTAATTACATTGTTTTTAAATATTATACATATTTTTAATGCTATTATAAATATATAATTTATAATTAAACATTATATAAATGTGTATAATGGTTGACACTAATAAATGTGTGCATCACGAGTATAACCATGTTACTAATAAACATTATTCAAAAATGTTATATGATGTATATATATTTTTACTTCATTTTGCTACTTTGTACAGTAGCAAATTAGTTTTACATCAATTTTTATATTGCGTATATAAAAAACACATAAACCCATAAGCTCACCACAAATTTTGTAAGAACTATTATAATAATTATATTTTTAATTAATTGGTAAGTAGTACTCTAGCAGACTGGTAGAAAGGTAAACTGGCAGATAGGTAATTAGGTAAAAAGATATCTACTTATACAAGTAGATAAATAGACAAGTAGACGTATGAACAGAAAACCAGGTAAATTAGTATATGGTTAGTAGTACAACTGGTGGACAGGTAAATTAGAGGATATGTAAAATGGACAACTGGTAGATAGACAAATATGTAGGCAGATAAACAGGTTCACTGGCAAATTGGTGAACACGTAAAACGTAAAAAGATTGTAAATTGATTGACAGGTAAATTGGTAGGAAAATGGTGAATTGATCAACAGGTTCATAGGTAAATTGGTGGACAGCCAGGTTGGTGGACAGCCAGGTTGGTGGACAGCCAGGTTGGTGGACAGCCAGGTTGGTGGACAGCCAGGTTGGTGGACAGCCAGATTGGCGGACAGCCAGATTGGCGGACAGCCAGATTGGCGGACAGCTAGATTGGCGGACAGCTAGATTGGCGGACAGCTAGATTGGCGGACAGCTAGATTGGCGGACAGCTAGATTGGCGGACAGCTAGATTGGCGGACAGCTAGATTGGCGGACAGCTAGATTGGCGGACAGCTAGATTGGCGGACAGCTAGATTGGCGGACAGCTAGATTGGCGGACAGCTAGATTGGCGGACAGCTAAATTGGCGGACAGCTAAATTGGTGAACAGCTAAATTGGTAGGCAGATAAAATGATGAATTGATAAACAGGTTCATAGGTAAATTGGTGGGAGCTAAATTGGTGGACGCTGAAATTATACTGATAAATATATTGACAGGTATAGTGGTGGACATGTACAGTTGTGAACATGTATAAGGTATGATAGGTCTAGTGATGGATAGGTAAACTGGTAGACAGGTAAACTGATAGACAGGTAAACTGATGGACTTCAAAATTGGTTGACAGGTGAACTAGCAGATAAGTAGAAATGAAACAGGGAGAGTGGTAGACAGATAGACATATAAACATGCAGACACAGAAGACAATAAAACTGGTAGACTAGATGTAACAAATATGCATATTTGTTAAAAATTTTAATTGAAAATAAAACATGGCGAAGCGTGAATGGGTACAGCTAGTAAATAATAAAAATGTTAACAAATACTCCGAGTATCACAACTAGATTTGACTACTGGGTTGCCATTTATTTATTACAAAATTAAACAATCAGACAATTACTGAATATCCTAGTATGACATATTGTAATAAAAAAATCAATAATTTCAACATGTGATGATAAATGTATAAACGACCATCCGACGTGTTCGTGGCATGGTTTAAGTACCAAAACCCAAACCAACCGTCATGTCTGTCATGTCGTGTCTCTTATCAAATGGATAACGTATAGTAGAGTATAATTCTGACTTAATGAAACACTTCATTAGTCATTTCACCTATCTGCGTTGTACAGTAATCTTTGTAATCTTCTTAAGTTAGTCAAAGCGTCAGTTGATTAAATCCCTAGCAATTAACAGGTAACTCTTGTTGTTAGTGTCCGTAACAATGTTACGTATACGCGGTGCGAATAACTTACCTTGTGGTAGGGGTTGGGGTAGGTTTCATCAACAAAACAATGTGTTCGCTTCGTGGTGTGCGATAGCCAGCCCAACTACCCTGAGTTATGCTCGGAACTCACGTAGAGTGATTAGGACCGTGCCCCCGGAGGAACTCCGATACATCAGCACTAAATATAGATCGACACGGAAAAGGCAAAAGTCGACTAATTAATAGTAGGCGGGAATAAATCACGTATTGGTGATAATTTATCTATTTTATATTATTTAGTAAACGTGTTCTTAAATTCATATGTATTATTTGCTTCCCCTAAAGTAAGTTACTACTAGTAAATTGCTGGTACTTTCCGCACCAAAAATTAAAAAAATTTAATAACTTTGAAAAAAATTGATTTTTGCAAAATTCGATTTTTTTAAAAAAACTAGTGGTGTATGGTATCGTACCTTAAGGCAAATGGCTGGAACTTTCCGTACCAGAATTAAATATTTGAGGGAAAAAATCAGTAATCAATGAATATTGATCAATTATTATTACCAATTGTTTTAAACGTTTTCAAATAAATAATTATAGGCACTATATATTTTACCGTTCATAAAATATACAGAAACGATCTTGTTGCTCAAAACACTTGAGAAAGTTTACATTAGCAAGAGGTGCCGAATAAATCCATCTGAGGATATATTTCTGACGATTAGAATAACGCATAGGAAATATATACATTTTTTAACTGAATAGTAAATTTAAAATTCAAATTTGAAGTATTAAACTTTGTATATCATAAATTTTTTTTTTACTTTTTTTTCTGTATCTCCGAAAGCACTGGACCTACCTTACCAAAAATTTCATCAACATTACAAGTAAAATGTTTTTTGAATCATTCATATCGAGTACTCCGTTCTCTCAAAAACTGAATTACCGTTTTTGACACTTTTTGCTCCATATCTCTGAAACGGCTAAACCTGTCTTCACCAAAAACTAATCAGCACCTTTTCATAACAATAGGAATCGAATGTTTCTTGAATTATTCAAATCGGTTGATTTGTGCGCCCGAAATCGTGGACGAAAAATTGTATCCAAACATACAAACACACACTACACACATCCATTTTTTCTAAGGTATGCCAAAATGTTCAGAAACCTCTGAAACGTAAAGATATATAAAAATGTTCATTTTCGAATTTTTTGCGATTATTATAACTTACCCTACGGGTAGTTAAAAAAGAATTTTTTGAAAAATTTGAATTTTTTTATGTTTTGTATGTTTTTGAAAATTTTGAACATTTTAACTTCCCGTAGGGTAAGGTAATCGTAAAAAAATCGAAAATGAAAATTGTTATATATCTTCACGTTTCAAAGCCTTCTGAACTTTTGGCATACCTTAGAAAAAATTGATGTGTGTATGTATGTTTGGCTACAATTTTTCATCCATTATTTCGCGAGGACGAAATGACCGATTTGAACGATTAAGAAAACATTCGATTGATATTAATGAGGAGACTTTTTGATTAGTTATGACAAAGGAGAGTCCAGCCGTTTCAAAAATACGGAGTAAAAAGTGACAAGAATAGCAATTTTGAGAAAACATCCAATTCAAATGATTCAATAAACATTCGATTGCTATTGCTGTAGAGACGTGCTGATTAGTTTCTGGAAAAGGCAGGTCCACCAGTTCTAAAGATACGGGGTAAAAAGTGACAAGACTGGCAGTTTGGAGAGAACGTTGTGTCCGATTTGAATGATTCAAAACACATATCACTTTTATTGATATAGAGCTGCTTAAATTTCTGTAAAAGTGGGTCTAGCTGTTTTGGATATCCAATAAAAAATGTTCAAAAGAATGCTATTTGGCGGTAAAAATGATCATTATCTATGTGTGTGGGTACATGTGTTTAATACAATTTTTCGTCGACGATTTCGTGAACACGATTTAAATAATTAAAAAAAAAATTCGATTTGTATTAATGGGGAGCCGTGCTTATTAAATTTTGGTGAAGGCAGGTCGAGCCTCATCGAAGATACCGGACAAAAAGTGCCAAAAACGGTAATTCAGTTTTTTAGAGAACAGAGCGTCTGATTTGAATTATTCAAAAATCATTTTATTTGTATGGATGATGTAAAAAGTTGATGAAATTTTTGGAAGGCAGGTCTAGTGGTTTGAAAAAAAGCCATTTGAAAGTTAGGAAAGATTTTTAGACATATGAATGTAAAATTATCAGATATTTTATAGAGATTTTAACAATGTGTACACATTTTGTATCTATTTTTTTGGGTTTCATACCAAGATTTTCAATTTCAAAGTTCACTTATATGGTTATATAAGCTTATATGGACAGTATATATGGAATA
This sequence comes from Ctenocephalides felis, assembly GCF_003426905.1. Lineage (NCBI taxonomy): Eukaryota > Metazoa > Arthropoda > Insecta > Siphonaptera > Pulicidae > Ctenocephalides > Ctenocephalides felis. The sequence goes on along the minus strand of NW_020539724.1, from coordinate 23,746,975 downwards.
ACCCATTTGAATTATAGAAAAAACTTTCGATTCATACTGACCGCAAGACGTTTTAGCGAAAGGCACGCCTAGCCGTTTCGTATGGAGTGCAAAGGGTGTAAAATGGTCAAGCAGTTTTTGAGAGAACGGATCATTCAATTATTTTGCTTGCGTAGACGGTATGAAAAAATGCTTTTACAAAAAAAATAATGATTTTCAAAATTTTTCATAATTGAAAAATCAAGTCGGAATAATTTACAAATTATTAAAAAATTTTCATCTGCCCGTTTTTTATAAAAGTTTTAGATAATTTCGAAATTTTTAATATCTAAATTTTCAACATTTAAACAAATTACAAAATTACGAAATATTTCAGAATTTTCAAAAAAAAAATCAACATATAAAAGTTTATGAACAAATGTTTTGTTAAAATCTACTTAATAAGCACTTATAAATTTACATTTTTAATAAATAATCTATTCGAAAATAAGTTAAACAATTGCTATCAATTTTTGAATACTTTTTATTAACCATTGATTATTTTCATTCCTCGATTGTTCAATTACATAAACGATACGGGAAGTTCCAGTAATTTGCCTTAAGGTACTGGTCAAGATTTGACCAAGGCTTTTCTATTTAACCCGGGGTCCGGGTAATTTTTAAATATAAATTACAAGATTTCATATCGTCTATAGATCTGAGTCATTTCAAAAAGTTTTTAAAATTTATAAAAAATAACAAAATAATGATAAAACTTCTGCTGAATTGCGGTTTGGTGTTTCCAGTGCTATCTACGTATCTACACCTGAATTGGTTGAATTTAATTTCCAAACTTCAATGAATATTTGAACTGCTCCACCGTGGTTTCTCTGGAACTGATTTGGTTCAATTAATATCGAGAATGAGGCCGTAAACTATTTAACTAAACGTCGAAAGCACACACGCATTTAATTAACTTGCTATTGTCGATCATTCAATTTAAAAGATTCTTGTCACAGGAAAAATGTCAGCAACGACAAATAGTACGTATATTGCATTTTGGCTTTCAATATACTGGTTAAATGGAAAACGTTTGTTGATTAATACATATACTATTTTATTAAAAGTGATTTTTTATTTCAAAGCATCAGCAAATTTATAAAAGAATTGCATCAAAAGTCCTAAATAATTATTTTAGCCTTTAATAAAATGATTTATTTTTCATAGTAATGTAAAGTGATAGAATCTTAATTCAATATTTTACTTTTTAAATTAAAAAATTTGTTTTCAAGAATTTCTGTATTATTCGTTTTTTGAAAATTATACAAAAAATGAGATTTAAAATTTTATTAACATTATTAACTTCCCGTAGGGTAAGTTATAGTAATCGCAAAAAAACTCGAAAATGAAAATTTTTATATATCTTTACGTTTCAGAGGTTTTTGAATATTTTGTCATACCTTAGAAAAAGTGGATGTATGTGTGTGTGTATGTGTGTGCGAATACAAATTTTCGTCGACGATTTCGGAAACACCGATCAACCGATTTGAATATTTCAAAAAACATTCAATTCGTATTGATAAGGAGACGTGGTAAATAGTTTTTGGCAAGACAGGTCTAGCTGTTCCGAAGATACGGGCCAAAAAGAGCCAAAAATGGTAACTCAGTTTTTAAAAGAACGGAACGTCCGATTTTAATAATTTAAAAACCATTTTCCTCTATTGGCAAGACGAAAAACTGATTAATTTTTTGGGTAGGCAGGTCCAGCGGTTGTGGACTCTCAATAAAAATAATATAAAAAAATATCATTTGGCGGTCAAAAATGTTTATTGGACATATGTACATCAAATTATCAGATATTTTATAGAAATTTTAATAATGTGTACACATTTTGTGTGAATTTTTTTGGGTTCCGTACCAAGATTTTTAATTACGGTACAGCAAGTTCCAGCAATTTGCCTTAAGGCACGATGGCATACGCCTAACTAGTTAAGGTATAATAATCGGCCAAAAATTTAAAATTAAAATGCATTTCTTCACGTTTTGAAGGTTTCTGAACATTTTGGCGTACCTCAGAAAAATTTGATCTGTGTTAGTGTGTGTGTGTGTATTTTGTATGTCCGCATTTTTTCGATCACGTGTTTGGGCGCACGTATCAACCGATTTGAATGGCTCAAAAAACATTCGATTCCTATTGATAGGGAAATATGCTGATTACTTTTTGGCAAAGGCAGGTCCAGCGTTACGGAGATACGAAGCAAAGAGTGCAAAAAATAGAAATCAAGTTTTTGACAGAACGGAGCATCCGATTTAAATTATCCAGATAACGTTTCATTCATAATAATGAAGAGAAGAGATGATTTGTTTTTGGCAAAGGCATGTCGAGCCGTTTTGGAGATGCCGAGTGAAATGTTAAAAAAAATGTCAGTTTTCGAGAGAACTAAGCATTCGATTTGAATGATCCAAAAAACTTGTGTTGATAAAACGATTGATTTTGGAAAAAAAAAATTAATTTTGAAAAAATATTTTTTTCGAATATTATTAAAATATTTAGATAGATTACTGATGCTCCATGCTTCGTGAGCAATAAGACCTTACACGACAATTCTTCATATTGAATTTATAAACAGAGTTATAAAAATCTATATAATTTATGAAACAAAACAGGTATTAGTCAGTACAATTAAAACTACATTTCTATAATTCATTATTAGATGTGTAAATTCGTGAACTGCCAGATTCTTCTCCGACACTGCCTAAAACAATTATTCCTCATCAGTTTTCCACGTCAACGTTTAACTTTTCAACTTCATTTTGATGATAAAAGTTATAGTAACAAACCCGTTCTGGTAATAAAGTTGGAATTGTTTAAGTGGTATAATTTTGACCGATATTCTGGGATAATGACCATTGAGCAATGTAAATTTTACTTGAAATTTGATGAGCACTTTTCAGAACTATGTGTACTAATTGCACACATGATCCTATTATAATGTTACATCTTGCGTGCTACCTTTAATACAAAACTATGAATACTTTAATATCGCTAAGTAATTAGATACTTGGAGTATGCTGCTCATATATTTATTACTATTAGCAATTTGAAGTATTTATGGTTAGAGTAATGTTTACTTAAATATATTAAACTACTGGTGAGTGGCAGCATGTGATTGCATGTATACTGCAAATTTCCGAAGAAATATTGTAAGTTTTTAAAGCAAATAAGAAATAACGATATTTTATCGTTATTCTGTACGTCAATAACAAAGTGAATTGCACTGCTCATTTCAGTTTGTGAAATTTATAAAAATGCTATCAACTCACAGTTCTGATGCTACTGAGAATATAGAGAAGAAAATATTATGTATATTCATGTAACCAAATATGAGTCTATAAACTTTTTAGTTTTTAATTATTATGCATAGAGTTTTACGAAAGAAGTAACGGCTATAAAAGTTAGATGGAAACTTGTGTAAAGTATCAAGTTTAATTAGGTTTTCATATATTTTGTTTCTTGTTAGTGAGCAATGGTCAGCATAAGTGCGGTTTAGATAGTTTTTTTAAGTAAAACTTCTTTAGACGCGACTAGGGTGTAAATCCGTACAAATGCAACGGAAGTTAGTTACGGCAGATAAGAGTCGATAAGATAAGAGTCGAGTGCCAATGATTTGTCATTCGCTCTCGATGATATCATTTCTATACGTGTCGATTGTTATTAGCCGTCGTGTATGTGAATAGAGATCTGTCGTTAATTATTAAATATATGTATTTAAAATATATGAAAACCTAATTAAACTTGATACTTTGAACAAGTTTCTACCTAACTTTTAAAGCTTATACTTCTTTATTAAAATTCTTTGCATAATAATTAAAAACTAAAAAGTTTATAGTCTATCATTCTACCAGAATATTCGTCTTCCTGTTGCTGTACCTATTTACTTCTTTAAATACCTGTCTATCTACCTATTTACAGTAACTCTATTTGATCAAATTTGACCAACAATTGTCAATTTGAAAAAAATATCAGCATCTCCGAAACCACTGATAACGAAATTACAATCAACAATGTAATCAATTTTGCCAACACAAATCAAACAATTTCTTAATCATCCAAATCAAATGCTCTGTTTTTCTAAAACTGTCATTTCGTCAACTATTTACTGTGTATCTCCGAAACGGATGGACCGTCTTTGCCAAAAACTGATTAGCATGTCTCACCTTCAATAAAAATCGAATATATTTTGAATATTCTGATCTGTTGCTTTATTCTCTCAAAAACTGCTATTTTTTCACTTTTTGCTCCGTATCTCCAAAACGGCTAGATCTGCCTTTGCCTAAAACTTATCAGTATGTTCCACACATACACATACATTCACATTCACATACATATCCATTATTCTAAGGTATGCTAAAATGTTTAGGTAAGGAGGCTTGAAACATAAATAAACGAAAAATATTTTTTTTCGATTTTTTGCGTATACACTTGGCTAAAAATGAAATTTAAGTTTTTTACCTTTTTTCAATATATTCCTTTATAATAATATACTTTCGCTTTCATTTAAAGTTATTATGATCAAAATATAAATTTTTCATTTATCTATATGTTGTTTTCCTTAGAAAAATAGATAATTTAATTTACCTACATCGAGATCAGTTGTATGTTGTAATTTTTAAAATAGGGTTGTAGAACTTTAGATAGATTAAGATCGCACATAAGATTAATATGAATAGTATAAGAAACCTACAAATTGTCATTAAATTTTGTCAGTACGTACTATGAAGTTTATTGTAATAAACTGCTATAAGATTTGTTGAGCTAACTGCGAGAAAAATTTGATCCTGGTACGATTTAGGCTTTAATAAATTACCAGTTCAGAAAACGTTCATATTTCGGCACATAGTTTTAAGCAATCAACGTATTGATATTGCACAATGGAGAACGATAATATTACATATAGTGTACAATTTGTATGCATACAATGTGTATCACTAAACTTGTCAGTACATAGTTAACATTTTAGAAATCAAATTATTGATTGATTAATTTCAGGAACGTGATTCATAATCACTGACAAGTTCAGTGATACATGTTACCGTTAATTATGTTTGTAGCATACAAATATTATTCCAGTGTGATTTTCCAATTTCCAATATTCCATGTTTATGACATACGAGAAAATAACATGTCCAAATTTGTGGAATAATGGAAATTGCGCTATTTTAGTAACGCTGATTGCGTTTCAAAATTTTCGAAATAATGATTTGTTGTCTCATCAGTACAAAAATAAATGAATTATTATAATTATACAAACCACCACAGAACTCAATGTCAAGCTGAAATGGGGTTAAAAATTTAAATAAAAATTAACCCATTTACCCATTAGTTAACCCATAATTACAAATTATTAGCTTCTATGTAAGACCTAAAGCTTTGATCGACTCTAATCATTTTTCGGTTATTGTACTTAATTTTTGATTATTTTAGATCTTCTATACTTTGGAACTATCAAAAATCAAAGTAAAAGTTTGACCAATTGTTTGTATAGAGTTTTTTAGAATAAAGACTTCAATTTGTTAAGTTATGATTATGATATTTTCAAAATTGTTTGACTTTGAAATTCTTTGAAAAAACTAACTAAAAAGTCTTGAATTATTTGTATATTTACCACTAAAGATAAATTAGGCTTCAAAGTCTTCAAACGTTGGCAAATTTAACACGTTAAGTCCGGTGCTAAATTTGCTGTTCTTGCAAGTTGTTTGGAATGAATTTTATTAAAATAATATTTGATCGCATCTCACGAAGACTACACAGACCACCCGAAGAAAAATTCTAGTTGAAACAAAAATCATATATATATAGATGGTATAGATTTTCCATGGCGTAACGGTAAAACGCACGGACTCGAGTGGATGTGATTGTGAGTTCGAACCCCCTTCAATAATACAGATCAAAAGTATGCTTGCAATTGAAATTAAGCCTATTTTTGGACACTGCGGTGTGAACTGGCAATAGGAAATCTCACATTATTCTCTCCTGATTTGAGTAGAAATTTAACCCTTTCGACTCCGATGCCGCCTCTCCAGCGGCAAAATTTATAAAAATTTCACGATTCGCGAGTGGAAAGTGTTAAATCAGTTTGTGTATTGGACATGAAAATATATATCAATATGTTTCCAATTTCACATAGAGAGAATTTTCTCACAATATACTTTCTTCAATCGAGTTGGAGTTCAGCATATCCGCAGAACTGTCCTCGGGCAAATCATAACTATTAAATTATACATTAATTTATATATAAAATCTAATATTATATTCCATCCATCGCCGCAGTAAATGTATGCAAAATCGTTATATAAATATACTCCCACACTATATATAATTGTATAGGGGAGCTAGGGGCTTATTGTAATAGGAGTAAATAGTAACAGGCATCTTTTTAATACGATCACAAATGATAGAAAATTTTTAAATTTTTCTTAGGGTAAGTTATAGTAATCGAAAAAATCGAAAATATTTTTTTGTGCGGATACAATCTTTTGTCGACGATTTCAAAAACACGAATCAACCGATTTGAATAATTCAAAAAACATTCGATATATATTGATAAAGCATTGATTAGTATTTGGCAAAGGCAAGTCTAGCCGTTTTCAAGATACGAGGCAAAAAGTGCCATAAATGGTAATACAGTTTTTGAGAGAACCGAGCGTCCTAAATTAATAGTTCAAAAAACAATTTATTTTATTGCGAAGGCAGATTTAGCAGTTTTAAAGATACAGAGGAAAAAGTAAAAAACTAGTGGTGTATGGCATCGTGCCTTAAGGCAAATTGCTGGAACTTTCCGTACCAGAATTAAATATTTGATAGAAAAAAATCGGTAATCCATAAATATTGTTGTAGGACTGTAGATAGGTTAAAAAGATGTATAGAAGTTTGTGATCCACCGAGATGCTGCCGAACTCTATTAAAAATCACACTTTGTTTTTATTTTCGAAGGACCCAGATATATTTAGATAATGGCTATATCAGACCAATTAAAATAGAACAATGTTAATAAGTTTTAATTATTGTTTATTTAGATAAACTAATATTTTGATATGATGTTAAGTTATTGCGTGTTTGAATACTGATTTAAGACTTGGTACTTAGTTGAAGTTTTAGATATTACTCCTTTGAGTGTTGATTTAAGACTGATTACAAAGATGTGATAATTTGATAATATTTTTCTGTTTGGCCCAATTTGAGGAATTAAGCGACATTCCATTACAATTTTGAATCGAGTCAGTGGTTATTACATTTATCAACCAATTTGATGGGGTACAGGTGATCCGAGTTTCTTAGAAATTAGGATTTATTGTTGCTATCTTGTATGAAAGTAATAAAATATATAATCAGAGCAGGGTTGGGAGTGAGGCGTTAACAAATATTGATCAATAATTAAGAACAATTGTTTTAAACGTTTTCATACTTATAATCACTATATATTTTATCGTTCATAAAATATACAGTGAGGATCTTATCGCTCAAAACACTTGAGAAAGTTTACTTTAGCAAGAGGTGCCGAATAAATACATCTGAGGATATATTTCTTACGATTAGAATAACGCATTTAAAATATAAAATTCATATTTTAAATATAAAACATTGTATATTTTTAAAAAATTTGATAAAAAAAAAATTCGGAAAATTTTGAAATTTGCTTGAACTGTGTAAGTAAATTTAAAAAATGAACTATCTTGATACGGAACCTAAATGAATTGTAACAAAATCTTCGAAACGGCTGGATCTGTCTTCACCAAAAACTAATCAGCACGTCTTCTCATCAATAGGAATCGAATGTTTTTTAATCATTTAAATTGATTAATTCGTGCGTCCGAAATCATGGACGAAAAATTGTATCCAAACATACATACACACACACTTACATCTCTTTTTTCCAAGGTATTCCAAAACGTTCAGAAACCTCTGAAACGTAAAAATATGCAAACATTTTCATTTTCGATTTTTTGTGATTACTATAACTTACCCTACGGGAAGTTAATAACTATTGCAACAAGCTCCTAGCTCTCCTATATAATTATATATATATATATATATGTATATATATATATATATATATATATATATATATATATATATATGTATGTATCGTATAAATATTTGCTATTGAGATTACGTTATCGGTTCGTAACGGCGTTCAGTTGGGTTCTTCTGCGCGCCTTGTGTTAATTAGCGGCCGTTATATTAATTGAAGTGTCGTGAACACACGTTCCATGTCAATATTTAGCCAGAAGCGTTTTAATTTCGTCTTCCCTACCGGAACAAAATTCTAAAAGATTTTAAATACATAAACATCAATTTTCTTACTCAAATTAAAAAAAAATCGGAATGAACGGAAGAACTTGCAATATTATAAAAGCATTCTATATAAACAGGTTTTTATATATTTAAAAAAGAAATATGTTTTTAATTACTTTGCTGCAAAATGTGCTGTGTTTTTATATATTCAAAAAAGATGTTATAATAACTTGTATTTAATTATTACAGCATCATTAATTAAAATTAGTAGCGACGGAAATTGTTTTCTCATATAGCTTCGTTATTTTACGCTTGCTTAAAGAAATCATTACAATATTTCCCTATTATAACGATATATTAACTTTCCTTACGATAAGTTATAATAATATCAAGAAATCGAAAATATTTTTTTTTGCATTTCTTCATGTCCCTCCTTAATATTTTGGCATACCTTAGAAAAAATGAATGTATGTATGTGTATGTGTGCAAATACAAATTCAAAACCATTTGATTCGTTTTGATGGGAAAACGTGCAAATGATTTATTATTATTTTATTTTTCATATCTTTTTAGTTTTTAATAAATTTCAACTTTTTTCAAACTAAATCAAGCTCTTGAAAAAATCTCAAAATTGTCAAAATAAAAAAAAAATAGTTGTGAATGGCATCGTGCCTTAAGTCAAATTGCTGGAGTTTCCCGTACTGTACAAAATATTTTTGAGAAATATTAAATACTTTCATATAGATTATTATAAATACTGTAACATTGTCTAATATTTATAAGAATTATATAAACTGAATTGCAAAGAATTAAAATTAAAATCTGAATTATAGTCGATATAGAAAAAAATCCAAAAGCAAGTGTTTCGTCAACACAAACAGAAAGTTTATTGAATCATTCAAATTGGATACTTGGTTCTCTCAAAAACTGCAATTTTTTTACATTTAGCTCCGTATCTTCTAGACTAGTCTAGACCTGCCTTTGCCAAAAACTAATCACCACTTCTCCCCATCATCACGAATTGAATATTTTTTAGATCATTCAAATCGTTCTTTCAAAATCTCGATTTCTATTTTCTGCACTCTTTGCTCCGTATCTCCGGAATGGCTGGACCTGCCTTTGCCAAAAACTAATCAGCACATCTCCCTATCAACAGTAAACGTATGGCAATTTGCCTTGAAGCACGATGCCATACACCAATAGTCCGATTTTGCTCTGAGAAAAGTTGCATGCTAATTTCGGATCATTTAATTATTTATTTATTTACTTATTTATTAATTAATTTATTTATTTATACGCCAATAGGCTTTATACAGTAATATAATATAGTTTGCTAATTTATAACTTGTATATTTATATCTATATATTGAAGAGATATTAATTATTGGTTCTCTTCTTGATATGTAAAATCAAACACTTTTTAAGATTTATTGATTTTATTTTAAATTGTAACTTACATTATTGGGTGTTGATATTTTTAATTGGCGGTTCAAACATAACTGACCCCTGCTCAATAATAATCAGTTTTTACCTGATTCGACCCTTATTGTCGGATAAGGGTCAATTTATGTAAGTTTTATATAAATGGTACCAACATACGAGATTAAACTACAAACATATTTTAATGTAAATGTGTTAAACATAAAATATTATAATAAATACATAATAGTTCTTAACAATATAAACATACACATGATTATGTCAATATAATCGTTTTAATCAGTAAGAAATGAGATTTAGCTACTTTTCAAATTAATAACAAAATTTTCAAATTTTGACTTGACTTGACTCATTATGTAAAACATTCATAATTAAACCACTTTTGTAAGCATTTTTTTATTTATTATTTACGTTAAGACCATAAACTCTATCATAAAAGTAAACATTTTTTTAAAAACAATTAGTTACGAAGACGCGGTCAGGCCGCTTGAATTTCATCAAATATTTATAGTCGTTTCTGCTCTTTTTGTGAAAATGAAGACGAAAGGTCAAATTTTGATTTACATATACACACGTACGTGAATCAGAATGACATGAAAAGTAAAAAAACATAAACTTTACCTTTACAAGTTTACAGTAAGTTTGAATAATGTAGGGATCTATTTCATTTCATTTAGATTACTATTTACTTGATATGATTTTAAATATTTACACAACTACCTAAATGTAAAATACCACTTACTTCTGCCTTGTGAAGATAATTGTTTATTATGAATAAAGAGCTATTACACAACAATTACAAGTATAATTACAATTTCCATTAAATACAGTCGTCATTAAAAGTAAATTAATATATTGCATCTACTATCAAAATGATTCTAACTTATTAAAATGAAAACTACAGCTAATTAAACCAATTAACTGTGATGGACGAATATACTATTCATGGAGAATCGGTATAATTTTGCGTATTGACGAGTATATTCGTCATGCGTATGAAAATGATAGCCATTTACTATTTGAGTTGAAGTTTATGGAAAACAAAATGTACATGTAAAGAATTGTCATGTTGTTTTGAATATTCCGATGCTATAACAGTATAAAATAAGAAGTAGTAAGTAGCATTTTCCCTTAAGGCAAGTTGCATGAACTTTCCTAAATGTGGAAATATATAGAATAATATTTTTAGAATATGTAGAATAATATTTTTAACTTCCTACAGGGAAAGTTATAGTGATCACAAAAAATCGAAAATGATTCTTTTCAATTTCATTATTTTTCAATTTCATTATTACACACGTTTGTACGTTTGGATACAACTTTTTGTCCGCCGCGATTAAGAAAGCACGGAACAGCCAATTAGAATGATTCAAAAAACATTCGATTTCTATTTTTGGGGAGATTAGATGCTGATTAGTTTTTGTCAAAGGCAGGTTCAGCTATACGAAGAAAAAAGTACAATAATGGTAATAATTTTTTTTTACAGAACAGAGTCCGATTTGAATTATTTAAAAAGCATTGTATTGTCGGAATGAATCGATTGAATAATTGGAAAGGCAGGTACGGCGGTTTTGAACATCAAATAATGAAGTAAATAAAGCAAACTGATTATGTGTAAACTTACAAGTAAAATGAGTCAAGATAAAATGAAGATACCAGCATAAAAAATAACATTATTTGCCTGTTTTGCCCTTTGCGCTCCGTACGAAACGAATGTTTTCTGAATCATTTATGTAGGTAGAGGATATTTGTTCTCATGGTTCTTTCAAATGAAGTGCACTATATGTATCATAAATATGATTATAAAATAGCTGATAACTTTTTGATCATTTTTGGCCACCATATGGCATTTTTTTACTCTTTTTCTGGATCTCTAAAACTGCTGAAACTACCCAAAAATTTGGTGAATTATCCATTCGGTTCATACAAGTAGAACGTTTTTTGAATCATTGAAATTGGACATTCTATTTTCTCATTTTTGGCATCTTTTGCCCCGTATCCTCAAGACGGCTAGACCTGCCTTGGCTAAAAACTATTCAGCAGCCTTCCCTTCAATAAAAATCGAATGTTCTTCGAATCATTCAAATTGGTTGATCCGTTGTCTCGAAATCGTCAACAAAAAATTGTATTCGCACACACATGTACGCAGACATACTATATATACGTCTATTTTTTGTGAGGTATGCCAAAATATTCAGAAATTATTGAAAAGTAAAAACATAAAAAGAGTGCGCGTAAGTTTCTCCGGCGATTGAAGTAAAACTTATTTGCTACTGTACAAGATGGCATTTAAGTAAAAATAAATACATCATATAACAAGTTTGAATAATGTTTACTAGTAATATAGTAACACTAGTGATGCACACATTTATTAGTGTCCACCATTATACATATTTATATAATGATAAATTATGATTTATATATTTAAAATAGCGTTAAAAATATGTATAATATTTAAAAACAATAATGTAATTAAAGTCATAGTTTTAATAAGACATGATCGGTTTGTCATAGTAATTAGCATTTAGAAATGAAGCTTCATTAGAAGAATGAAGTAATTGCTGATTAATAAATTTTATGATATTCGTTCACACAGTGGATTATGTTAAACAATGCCTAAACAAATATTGTTTTTGTAACTTCACTTATCATGTAATTGTGTTTGAAGAACTTCATGTAAATAAAATTAACATACATTCATTGACTGCTTGTATTTTTTTATTTTTTCGCAGACGATATAATCTCATTCTTTGGACAACTGTAATATCTGTCTTGTCTAAAAAATATTTTCCATTTTAAAAACTTCGAAGATTTATAGAAACTACGAATAATAGAGAAATAATTTTTAATCAATAAACTTACTAATTATAATGTTATTAATCAATATTTTTAAGGAACAAGGTAAAATATTTTTCTGATTTAGGCATTTTTCATTAAATCAAGATTTGTACTACGATGTAACATTAAAATGTTTATTTATCAATGCCAATTGCCGTGTCGATATCGGTACGCATACAACGACAGATCTCTATTCACATACACGATGACTAATCACAATCGACCCGTATAGAAATGATATCATCGAGAGCGAATGATGAATCATTGGCACTTGACTTCGAAAACATTTTGGAATGTCTTGCGATTTAAGAATGAATGCATTATTTCATTCTCATATCTGTAAAATCATATTTTGTTCTAATATATCAGCACAATACTCAGTTACGTGAATACCTTTCATATATTTTTCTAATTTCTGATATCCCAACATACTCTACTTCACATAAATCATTACGTTTCACTTAACACGTGCAATCTGCTTTCATTTTTTATACAATATTCTTTTTGCCGACAATATTTCACAGCTTTCAACTCTGAAATATTTAAGCTTGAAACTTTTTTATGGTCGTAGCTTTGCCCTTTTTCACGGTAACTTTGCCTGTTAAAAGTTACGATATGATCGAAATTATTGATCACGTCAGCCGGGAATGCGACACATCAAAAACTGAAAGGCTTTTGCTGTCGAGAATTATAATAGACTCTTGAATATTAATTAAATCGTAAAAGTGTAGTTTCATTCGGTTTATGAACGGTTTTTTCTATAAACGAAGCCGGGAAACTGTTGTTATACAGGTGAGGATTTAATTTAGCTAGCAAAAAATCCGCTAGAAGTTTGAGTGGTACTTGTTTTTATAGGGTTGCATATATACTCATTTAGTAAAATATGTTTGAGGCATGATATAATGCAATTCATAAACTTTGTACGCAGATTATTTGTTTTGATTATATAAAAGTTAATTCATTAATTTACCTTTCTTTGTTATGTAACATGAATCAAACTAAAGTTCATGTTTTTAAATTTATGTAGTTTGATAATTATTTATCAAAATTGTGTCAAATATAGATGGAATGCGTCTAGTTCCAAAACGTCGTAATTAAACAAATTACTGGAACTTCCCGTACCGTATTTAAACATTCGAGGAATAAAAATAATCAATAACTGTTTTTTGATAATTCAGAATTTTTTTGATAAGTTAGATATTTTTTAGAAGTTTGAAATTATCTGGATTTTAAAAAAAAGTTTTTTCTGTTTTTTTAAGAATTTAGAAATTTTTGTAAATATTCATTTTATTTGAAAAGTTTGAAAAATTCTAGAATTTTTGTAAGAAATCGCTTTTTTTCGTGTCGTGTAAGTACGAATCGAATGATTTTTCAATCATACAAATCGGTTATTCCATACTGTCGAAAATGTCGAGGACATTTGTTTGAACCATATACGTGAAATTTAAATTTTTGGTACTAAGGAAATTGACACAAACACATTATTAAAATCTCAAGTTTTTTGAATTATCCAAATCGGATGCTTCGTTCTCTAAAAACTGAGTTACCGTTTGTGGCACTTTTTGCCCCGTATCTTCAAAACGGCTAGACATGCCTATGCCAAAAACTAATCAGCACGTCTCCTTTTAAACAGCAATCGAATGTTTTTTGAATAATCGAAATCGGTTGAACCGTGTTCCCGAAATCGTCGACGAAAATTTGTATCCCCACGCACACATACACACGAACACACGCGCGCGCACACACACATACATCCATTTTTTTAAGGTATGCCAAAATGTTCAGAAACCTCTGAAACGTAAAGATATATAACAAATTTCATTTTCGATCTTTTTGCGATTACTATAACTTACCCTATGGGAAGTTAAAAAACATTCGATTCGTATTGATAAGGAGATGAGCTGATTAGTCTTTGGCGCAGGCAGGTCTAGCCGTTCCGAAGATGCGGGCCAAAAACGGTAACTCAGTTTTTAGGGGAACAGAGCGTCCGATTTTAATAATTCAACAAACATTTTACTTCTATTGATAAGATGAAAAACTGCTTAAATTTTTGGGAAGGCAGGTCTATCGTTTATGGACTCTCAATAAAAATAACTTAAAAAAATGTCATTTGGTTCAAAACTGTTTATTGGACATATCAAATTATCATATATTTTATAGAGATTTTAACAATAAGTGTAAATTTTGTTTACATTCCTATGGGTTCCGTACCAATGTTTATGCGCTAGACGGCGACGTGGCGCTTACGCTCTTCGATATTTCGTCTCTATGCAGTTAAAGTAGTACGATTGCTTTGAAAAAAAGTTCAGAATTTCCAAAATATTTCAAAATACACTTTTCTTCAAATAGTCTTTTTTTTTTTAAAAAAGTAAATTTTTGTCAAGGATGTATAGTTTCTCAAAAATCCAATTTTTCAGAGTAAAATTTTTTTGATAAATGTTAATCTTTAAAAAAAAAAAAAATTTGGTACGGGAAGTTACAGCAATTTGCCTTAAGGCACGATGCCATGACTTAAGTTATTAAGCGAGTTATTATTTATTTCTTCTATAAAAATAATGCCTTATTCATCAAAATACGATAATCTGAATGAAATACTCCTAAAAACAACAATGTAACAAGTTTCCTACCATTTTATATCCAGTTACATTCACTTCAGGAAACTTTCTCAATCATGTTATATCTTTTATTTCAATATTTCCTTTCCATTATTCCTCTAGTTCCTAAGTCCAATAACGCAAATATTGGATTTGTATGCAGAAAGATGAGGAAATGATTTGGAAAACAAAATTGTTTGGAAGTAATGGTCGACGTTGGCCCAAAGTCTGAATTCTTCCTGTTTGTTCAGCTATCAAAACTCTGGAGTTCATTCTTTTTTGATATGCTTTATAACCAATTTTGGTCTGATATTACAGCTATTTGCATGGTACTATTGGGGTCAATTTTTGGGAGCAATAAGGATGTCAACGTCTTCTTTGTTATGTAGCAATTTACTACACTGTTTATATGAAGTAGGATTGAGCAATATTGCCTAATTTTGGTAAAAAAGGTTTCTTAATAAACTTAGCCTGTCAAAGCTGCAACATTCCTAGATAATACAGGAAAGTATTAAAAAGACTACGGATATATTTTTACATACAAACTCACACACGTATATATATATATATATATATATATATATATATATATTCATTTATTTATATTCTTAAAAATAGTAAGACATTTTGAGACGTTTAGCATTTTATTATGTGTCATATTTTAGAAATTCAAGCAGTAATAGCACTTGCAAATTAAAAAAAAAGAGTTCGCGTAAGGTTCATACGCGATTAAAGTAAAACTTTTGTGCTATTGTACGAAATGGCATTTCAGTTAAAACTAAATACATCATAAAACAATTTTGAATGTTTATCAGTAATATGGTTACACTGGTGATGCATACATTTATTAATGCCAACCATTATACACATTTATATAATGATAAATTATAAATGATATATTTATAATAGCATTAAAAATGTGTATAATATTTAAAAACAATAATGTAATTGAAGTCATACTTCAAATATGACATGATCGGTTTGTCATTGTAATTAGCATTTAGAAATGAACCTTCATTAGATAAATGAAGTAATTGCTTATTATGTGGATTAAATTAAACAATGCTTTAACAAATATTGTTTTGACAACTTCACTCATCATGGATTTGTGTTTGAAGAACTTCATGTAATTAAAATTAACATACAATCATTAGCTGCTTGTATTTCTTACTTTTTCGCTGGCGATACAATCTCATTCTTTGAACAATAATATAATATTAATAGTAACATCTGTCTCGTCTATAAAAATATTTTCCATTTTAATAACTTTAAAGATTTATAGAAACTACGAATAATATAGAAATTATTTTAATAAACTTACGTTTCTTACACGACACAAATGTTTTATTATTTTCACGATAATTATTTACGTGGGACAGGGTAAAATATTGTTCTGATTAAAGCATTTTTTTTATAAATTAAAATTTTTACTACGATGTAACCTTAAAATCTAATGACATTCCGATATAATGCTCCTCGGTGACGCATACAACATACGCCGGTACGCATACAACTTAAGATTCACTCGACACGACGACTAATCACCATCGACCCGTATAGAAATGATTTCATCGAGAGCGAATGAGGAAGTTCGGGCGTAACGCAACTTTCGTTGCATTTTCACAGATTTGCTCCTTAGTCGCCCCTAAAAAAGTTTTACTTGATAAATAAATTTGTTTAGTATAAAAAAACTTAGTAGTTAAAATCTACCAAGTCAAAACAAAAATAAAGTATTTAGAACAAGAACATGTTTGACTAATTTGAATGACTAATACGTTTCAATGCATTCATCATATAACTGTGTAATCTTTCGTTAACTGTATGAATAGCTATACTAACTATTAAAGAATTGTCTTATATTGCTTAAATATATGTAATAAGAATCACTCGGTTTAAGTCTTACATATATTTGAGCAAGTTGCTAAAATTTTCAGATATATGTGGAAATCATTACGAATTTTACGAAGTTTTAAGATTGTGATAATAGACTTTTGAAATTTTGACACGGTTCATGATTCAGAACTTCAATCCATTTTTAAGGTTAAACTTTTTTTTGCAAGCCCATAATATTTTAGTATATTCTTTTAGGAAATGAACTTTATTATCATGAAAAGTTTGAGCAAAATCGTAAAGGAAAATCTTCCACAATTAATTTCGAAAAAGCGATCTGGCTGATGTTCATCAAATACCAACTACATTGATTCCCAATTGATATTTTTTGAACTGTTTAAGTTTTCAAAAATAGTTCAGGGTTTGATGTCTTCTTCGAATTCTAAGTTTGTGTTTTAGCTTTTTCATTTTAATTTTTGAATTCGAATTAGCTGCTTTTAATAAAACATCGATGTAAAATTCATTTTGGGTCACCTATATACACATGCGTCCATACTCACACAAACATACACACATTCAGTTTTTCAAATTGTTTTCTCAAACAATTTCGAATCACATAAATGCCGAGAAAAAGTAGCAAATCGGATTTTCCGGCAAAAACATGAACTACTTTGGAAAGTTAACAATTAAACATTTTCAACTAACAAGGCTAAGATACATTTTCTCAATGCAATTAGTTGTATTATTTTGGCTGCTAGTTTTACAATGCGCTAAAATGCAAGCGTACCTTCGTATTCACAGGCAAACAATAAGTTTAAGGGTGCGATGGGAAATAGTATATTTGAATCATGTGTTTGGGAAAGAGATAAAGCTACACATTTTTTATATAAGTTGAATGCCTGACATGTGTCCATCTATTTTAATTTCGTTTTGTTTTAATTCAAGCCGGCTAGAGCGTTTTAATAAGAGAGGCGTCAGCATTTGCGACCCTTTGTATTAAAATGTTGCTAACAAGGAAAAATTATTCATTAGGGAATATTACATGTCATGCAAAACTAAATTTTATGCACATAGCTCTATTGCATAAACATGCAGTTATTTCCAGTATTTAGTTCACTCGCATCTTTTCATTTTAATGAAATATTCAATTCAGTATTAATCACATAACAATAATTATGACATCAAACCGTATTTGTTTTAATATAGAGTTTGTTTTGATATATTTGCATTACTTGATGTATCAACGGGTATAATTTATTTATTTACCTTTTCGTTTCAAGCGCAATATTAATGTTATGCTTTGATGATTAAATAATAATAAAACAATAATAATAAATCAATAATATAAAAGCATTATTTGCACATTCATTTTGCATGATGGTAGTAGAACTATGCAAAAAAAAAACAATGAACAAAATAGAATAGGTTTGTTTTTCAGGCCAACGAAATAGCAATATTCCATATTTTACCAGTGGTATAATCCAAAGAAAATTAGACAGGCGTTAAGCAGATATGCGAAATACCTAATTCAGTATGAATAACACTATTATTTTGGGATGTGGTTCTTATGTCAATAGATTCGATGACAACTTATCAAATATGATTGCCCTTTTCTTGGAAAACATCTTGGCTTACCCAACAATGTAGCAAAAATATTATAAGAATTATACTTTTAGTATGCGCACATAATGTAAGATATTGTCTCAAATAATGAAATTCAAAAGTTTTTTAGAGAATAAGTAGGAGAAACTGGGTACGACAGTTAAACTGAACAGATTTTGAGATAGGGTTCAAAGGGAGAAAGATGAAATATGTTTGTTCGAACAAGTTTCCATTTGCATTAGTCATTGCTTTACATTAATATGATCTGTAGACCAAATTGCTTTTAAAGAGGGTTAGTTTTTTTGTTCCATTTCTTTTCCTAATTACTGCTATTTATACTTTGTTTATTTTGCTGTAAGTTAAACGTTAGTATTAGTATTTTAGATTAGATATTCAGATTTTTATATTTTTAGATTTAGATTTTTCCACCTAAAATAATTGCTCCAATAATGTTGCCTATAATCTTTATAACCTCGTATCATATTTTATAAGTTTAAAAAAATTGATATTTCAAACTGAATTATATAATTTTATCTGTCATACTTACATACATATATTGTTTTCTGGCACATCTCAGCTGCTTTTTGGCAACAATAATATAGACATTTCATTTTTCTTATTCATGATAATGATTAATTATACATATTCTAATATTGTCTAGACTTATAAGTGAATTGAAATTGTTGGCAGATGACAGTTTTCATTTGTTTTCAATGCCAAACAGTGTCTCAAATATTTTCAATGTCGAACAATGATAAGCGTTTTTTTTGTATTTCTTTCCATTTATTTCTACAATTTTACTATATTTTTATAACCACATATATTCTAAAAAATTTCCTTAACAAACTTCAGGAAGATGTATCAAAATCCGAATAAACGTTTAGGAGATGTATATTTACATACATCATTATAAAAGAATTTTATATATATGATGTTGTATATGTGTGTATAATCTCGTTAATTTTGATACTACTACTTATTATATTATCATAAAATAACTACATTACTGATGCATATAAATAGGTATCAAAACTCCAAACAAAATCTAATGCATATGTAATAGGCGTATAGGCTTTACTGTTACATACCATAAACATTTTTTATGTCATTATTCAGGTAAAGATGAAAATAATTATTTTGAAAAAATATTTTTTAGTAATATTAATGTTGTCATAATTCATACATAATAATACAATTCTTATATTCATCTTGTTGATCCAAAAAAGTCCACCACTCTTATCACTAAACCAAGTGAAATTAGAATTTTTTTGAAAAATAATGTTTGAGAGAAGAAGGGAAAAGATGTCAAAAGGCCATTATAATACCTAAATAATATATTTTTTAAGTATACTTGATTTAATTGTTTTATAAGATCTATTGTTATTTTTAGGTTCATGTTTTGATTGAAAATAGAAAGATTTAATAAATTTTACATATGACTTATAATTATGCATTATTTCATTGAACAACATAAGGAATATTTACAAATATTCAAAAATATATCAGAAAATATTTAGTATAATATTAAATGACACAATGTTACAATATTAATTAATCTAGGTAGAAAATTTGAATTACCTTTATTGTAGCTTCTCTTGTATTGAATTTGAACACAGATTCTGCAATAAGAAATAAGATTGAATCAGATATTATAAGAAATCTATATTTTATAAATACACAAATTGAAATAGGCGTATATACATATACATTAAATTATAATTTAGATTATTTTTTTAACAATAACTCAAACAAAATTAATTTGTTTTTTGAAGTAAAAGTAACACTGACTACTTCTGCTATTGTCAATTTATTTGTCATAGGTGATTTAATTATATTATCTTTAAATTTACTAGATGTCGATAAAGAGAGTTGTAAATTATATGATGAAAAAAATAACAATTGTTATATAACTTGGTCTACATTTTTCTGATAAACTCTAATCAACCACACATACATATGCATACATATTAAATTTTATGCAGACCTAATTTCCTAAAGTATGCCAAAAAGGAGCCAAATCATTAAGATGTAAACAAATATTGTTTTCGATTTTATTTGCGATTTTCATAAGTTATATAGAGCTCGCCCGTAGGTAAGCGGTTAAGAGCGACGGGACTTGTTCCAGAGGTCCCGGGTTCGATACCCACTTCGAGCAGCCTGTTGTCAGGCAACAATGACAGTGATTTTCATTTAGAAATATAAATAGCAATATGTTTCCAAGTGAAAATAGCCCTCACCCGGCGTTGTTGCACCATACTTGCCCTATTACAGAGATTGTAATAAAAAAATTATCATACAGAGACAACTGTTTGGGTTGCCATCTGTAATAAAACAAACGTAGTTTGTAAGATATTAATCACAACAGCTCATAGAACCCATAAGTTCTGATCGCTGTTCAAATAAAATTATTAAAAAAAAAAGTAATATAAATAAACCTTATAGAATAGAATTTAAACGTACAACAACATACTGAGCATTGTATAATAAAAATCCACAGAAAATGCAAAAGATACCATGAAAAGTTTTTAGTGACAGCGTAGAGATAAACTACAGAAAAACTTTTAGCAAAGCTTACTAAAACCAACTATTAAACCGGGGATGATCGTAATAGATAAAGTTTTTCAAGTTAGATAATTTTTTACGAGTTTCATTTGCGGGCAGTAAAAAGCCAGCAAATGTTGTTTTAATTAGCTTTTCTTCTGAATACAGCTCGTATATCGATACAGCAATTAATGGATATACAAAGATACATATAAACATATACATATAATTATTTAGTTGAAATTAATGGAATTAACACCAATTAAAGAGATAAGTAGTGGGGCGTATGGCATCGTGCCTTAAGGCAAATTGCTGGAACTTCTCGTGCCTTAATGAAATATTGGAGACATTTTAATTGTTTTCAAATATTTTAAATACTGTAATTTTTATCATCCGTATTTCATAGACAAAATATAAGAGTTTATAAATTGGACAATGACGTTTATACAAGTTTACATGAAAAGTAAACGAACAAAACTTTTTAAAAAGTTGGATTGAAGGATCTTCTCTCATATTTTTAATATCTTTAAAAACTGAATTGCAAAGTTAAAATTATTTGTTCAAAGTATATAGGTAAGCTTTAGAATTTTAACTAGAATTAATATAAAAACCCAAATATTTTCGATATTGAGAACATATTTTTTGGAAGTTAAAAAAAACTTGAAAGAAAACTAAATCTTCCCTGTTTCAGTTTTCTGCACATTTAGCTCCGTATCTCCGAAACGGCTGGACCTACCTCTGCCAAAAACTAATCACTACTTCTTTCCATCATTAGGAATCGGTACATTCAAATCGGTTGAGCGGTACTCCCGAAAACGTTGACGAAAAATTGAATCAACACATACATATACACACACACATCCAATTTTTCTGTGGTATGCCAAAATGTTCAGAAACTTCTGAAAAGTGAAGATATGCAAACACTTTCAATTTTTGCATATCTTTGCAGAGTTTTGGATGCTTACAATAACTTACCGTTCGGGAAGTTAATAATGTAATTGGATACAATTTTATGTATGGAATAATAATTAGGAAAAATGTTGATAAAATGTAAATATGAACAAAATGACAGGGTGGCCTTATTAATAAATTTGATAGTTTAACTTGCATTTTTGCGACTGTATAACATGAACATTTGTCAGATGTTGAGCGTCATTGTCACAGACTTACATCGCGCCTTCAAAAGTTTATTGCAGGTTTTTTTTTTTAAGGTTTTCTTTAGGAATTTATATATCATTATTACTACTATTGTATACGTTAAAATTGTTGCATATGTTTACTATTTATTTATATTCATAATTCTTCCAGTAGTAATTGTGATCGTCCAAAAATCAAAATTGCAAATTTATGCATAGCTTTACGTTTCAGACATTTCTGAACATTTTAGTACACCTTAGAAAAAATATAAGAATGAAGTGTTGACCAATTTTTGGCAAAAGTTGGTCCAGTCTGTTGAGAGAACAGAGCATCTGTATTGAATGATCAAAAAAACATTCAATTCTTAATGATGAGGAGAAGTGGCGATTAGTTTTTGACAAAGACAGGTCCAGCCGTTTCGGAGATACGGAGCTAAATGTGCAAAAAATGGCAGTTTTTGCAAGAACTAAGCATTCGTTTGAATGATTCCAAAAACTTTCTGCTTGTGTTGATGAGACAATTGCTTTTGGGATTTTTTTTTATTTCAAAATTATTTTTTTTTCCAATTTTTTTTTTCTGTTTATCGAAAATAATTTAGATTTCAATTTCAATTCTCGCTAAAGTTCCAAAACTGACTTATATAATTTAAATGAAAAATGTTAACTTTGCATTCAGTTTATTATATAAACTATATAAATATTAGAAATATACTTTACAGTGTTTATAATAATCTATTTGAAAAGTTTTAATATTCCTCGAGTATTTCGTTACGGTACGGAAAGTTCCAGCAATTTAAGGCACGATACCATACATCACTAGTTTTGCATTTTTATTTGCTAGATGTGTATTACATACAATGCAAGGATAAAGGATTAAGTGGTCCTTCATACCCCAACCACATATAAGATATATTAGAAATTATATTAAAATCCTGTTGATTTTAACTTAAAAATAACAAAAAATCTTATAAAACAATTAACTCAAGGATATATACCTAGAAAAAAAAAATATTAAGGTATCATAAACTAAACAACTCAAAAGGAAAATGACTAACAAGGAAAAAAATATTTTCGATACAACGTAGCGTTAAATCTCGATTTCAATGACTTCAGGACGTACTTTTACCACGAGACCTATATATTTTGAGTATGTTATATATCAATATATTTACTATACTCGCAAATCCTAAAATTGATGAGCTTTTACACAAGATTTGGATATATTTACATTTTTATTCACGCAATTCCCAAAACTTCAATTAGAACTACTCAATAACGTCACTTTCAAAGAGCTTTTCAGGACGCACTATTCATACTAGACTTATAAAATATGAGTATGTTTTATATCAATAGGTCTACTAAATTCTAAAATACTGAAATTGATAAGTTTTCTTCCAAAGTATTGAATTATTTACATTATTTTGAAATAAGTGACCCGCATGCAAAGAATTTCAACAAAAAAATAACAATTTCAATTAGCTCTTCAGGCTACACTAGTAATTCCACAATGTTGTACTTCGGTCACATGATAAATCAATATGTCAACTATGAAAACAAATACTAAAATCAATATGTCATCTTCAAAATACCAAAATATTCATAATCAACTGATTCAAGGCAATGGCTGTTACACATCTTCTGCCTTCTTTCAATTATATTGTTTAAAAGATTCTAATTTTACTTGGTTTTGTGATATTGGTGGTGGACCTTTTTACCCGCGGATTTTCAAGCACCGTTCTACTCTAAAGCAAATTAATTTACTAGGTATCACTACCAGGATAATAAATTTATTTTATGTGCTGTATAATTTACTAAAAATTAGTATTATAATTATTAACTTCCCGTAGGGTAAGTTATTGTAATGGGCCGAAAATCGAAATTGAAAATTTTTACATTTCTCGACGTTTTGAAGGTTTCTGAACATTTTGGCATACCTCAGAAAAAATTCGGGCGCACGGATCAACAGATTTAAATGGTTCAAAAAACATTCGATTCCTATTGATAGGGAGATGTGCTGATTAGTTTTTGTCAAAGGCAGGTCCAGCAGTTACGGAGATAAAGAGCAAAGAGTGCAGAAAATAGAAATCGAGTTTTTGAGAGAACGGAGCATCCGATTTGAATGATCTAAATACCATTCAATTAACAATAATTTGGAGAAGTGTTTATCAGCTTTTGGCAAAGGCAGGTCCAGCCATTTCGAAGATACGGAGCTAAATATGCAAAAATGACAGTTTTTGAGAGAACTAAGCGTCCGATTTAAGTGAATCAAAAAACTTTCTGCTTGTCTTAACAAAATAATTGATTTTGAAAAAAAAAATTCAACTTTTTTTTCAATTTTCTTTTTAATTTTTTTCTTGTATATCGAAAATAATTCAGATTTTATTTTTATTTCTGACTATAGTTCTAATATACTTGATAATTTCAACTTTGTAATTCAGTTTATATAATTCTTATAAATATTAGACAATGTTACAATATTTATAATAATCTATTTGAAAACATTCAGTATTCCTCGAGCATTTTGTTACGGTACGGGCAGTTCTAGCAATTTGCCTTAAGGCACGATGCCATACACCCCACTAGTTTTTTATTACATATCGCACTTCAATTGCTCAAATAATTGCGATTTGATTGATAATAATGACAGTTGTGGCATTTCGGTTTTGGGAGATTAATCATTTCGGCGAATTGCAATATTGTGATTTTGCCAATAAACTGACGTGTTATTAAATGCAATTGTCGCTATTTGTCATATACCAGAATCGTTTGTAATGCATGATTTCTAAATAGAATTAAACTATAACAAGATAAAATATTGAATTTAATTAAACTGAATTTTAAAGCTGAAGCTCGTGTTATAATTTGGGCATAGTGGTTATTCAATTGTTTACATTCATTTTCTTTACTTAAATTTTTAAACTAGGTGTAAGTGTCGTTCTTCTTTGAAGCAACGTGCATGAACTTTCCAATACGTTTAAAAAATGACTTAACAAATAAGAATTAGATTTAGCATGTTTATACTTGTGATAATAGAATTTTTATCTTCCCGTATGGTAAGTTATAGTAATCGCAAAAAAATCGATTTTTTTATATATCTTCACGTTTCAAAAGTTTCTGAATATCTTGGCTTATCTTAGAAGAAATTGATGTATGTGTGTGTGTGTGCGGATACAAATTTTTGTCGACGATTTCGGGAACACAGATCAACCGATTTGAATAATTCAAAAAACATTCGATTGGGCAAAAAGTGCCAAAAACAGTAACTCAGTTTTTAAGAGAACGAAGCGTCCGATTTTTTAATTCAAAAAACAATTTACTTGTATTGACAAGATGAAGAACTGATTAAATTTTTGGTCCAGTGGTTATGAGCTCTCAATAAAAATAAGTTAAAAAAATGTCATTTGGCGGTCAAAAATGTTTATTGGACTTATGTACATCGAACTATCAGATATTTTATGGATATTTTAATAATATATGTACACATTCTGTGTATTTTTTTTTGGGTTCCGTACTAAGATTTTTAATTACGGTACGGGAAGTTCCAGCAATTTGTCTTAAGGCACGATGCCAAGCACCCCACTAGTTAACTGTTTATTTTGAATATGAAGTTTTTGTTGTTTAACTAAATAATCAATTTTTCAAATTGATATGTTTCTAACAAACTTGTATTAGCCAAAATAGTATTAATCATATTGCACAAATTGCACAACGAAATTAGAATATCGAGGGTGTATTTTTCAAAAGCTACATTATTTTAAATTTTAATGATTTTTACTGATTACTACTTGTTGTAGGACTATTTTTTGGGAAGTTTATTTTAACTATGAACTATATTATTTTGCAATGCTTCATATAAAACATGAATAAAATCAATAAATAATTACAAATCTATACTAAAAACTAATCAGAAGGATTTCGGGCTGGTATCTCTCGAACAGTTTAACGTTTAACGTTTCTTAATCGGTTAAGAATATTTATCAATAAAATAGACTAAACTATTGGGCCGCATGGCATCGTGTTTCAAGGCAAATTGCTGGAACTTCCCGTACCAAAAATTATTATTTTTTCAAAAACGATTAACATTTTTGAAAAAATTCTACTTCGAATAAATTAGATTTTTGAGAAACAAATTTGACAAAAAATTAACTTTTTTAAAAAAAAATAATAATAAAAAAAATGTTTTCTTTATTTTGACATATTTTGGAATTTCTGAACTTTTTTCAAAGCAATCGTACTGCTTTAACTGCAAACATACAAAATGTCAAAGCGCCGCGCCGAAATGTAAGCAAAGTTTATTATTATTGTTAAAATCTCTATAAAATATCTGATGATTTGATGTGCATATGTCTAATGATTATTTATGACCGCCAATTTTTTTTTTACTTTTTTCATTAGATCTCCGAAACCTAGACCTGCTTTCATGAAATTTGATCAATTCTTCACATTATCAGTACAAGTAAAATGTTTGTTGAATTATTAAAATCGAACGCTCCGTTCTTTTAAAAACCGAGTCATCATTTTTGGCACTTTTTGCCCCGTATCTTCGGAATGGCTAGTTTCTGAGTTTTTGAAATATGTGCAGCCATTTCCTCCATCGAAGAATGTCTTTGTTTTCTTTTCTATTTTAGTGTCAAACAATTCTAAATGATTTGAACGTCGGAAAAACACAAAATTAGCATAAACTTTACTTTTAGGTACTTCATTACCATACGAAAAAAAATCAAATATTAAAAAATATTATCACTTGTCAATAGAATAGTCATTAGTCATTGAAATATTCTGCAATTTAGACCAATAGACGATTCAAAAACTATATGTATTATAAAATATTGAGCTTCAAGATTCAGGAAATTTTGATATACTTTTTTATATTTATATACTATTATGCTCCCACGTCAAGTTCAATACTTTATTAAATGTCGTAATATTTCTTTCACGCTGTCAGGAAAAATGAAATTGCAATTCTCGCGTAAACATAGAAATAAATTACATGTATATATATATATATATATATATGTATATATATATATATATTCTAAAAAACTAAATTGACAAAACATGTTTGCACACATACAAATAAATAAACATAACCTACTAATTATTAAATATACCAAAACTGTTACAAACTTCACGAAGGAGATATTTATTTTCGTTTAAAATTTTTCTTATGATAGAGACACGATCTTAATAACTTAAAACGGTGATTTATTCTATTATTGACATCTTTTTGAACTTGGTTTGAATATTTTGCTATATTCACAATACTGTCCTCACTTTCTGATTTTTTTCAGTTTCGATCAGTTCGAAGAATGATTTTCTTCATTCAATGATTTAGATTCTATTTTATTTTAGATGGTGTCTATTCTATTCTATTTTAGATGGTGCGAAATAGTACGTCATTCAGTTTTTTGTTAATATTAACCAGAAGTTTTATTAAAGTGGGATAATGATGCTGCTTGGAAAATGATATCATGTCACTGATCATATTGAACAATACAGAAATTGACATTACAGAATAAAGTTAATTTGTTCCATAAAAACAGTGTCTTGGATTTTCTGATAGAAATCCGCACTTACTTAGTTGCCAAAATAATACTTCAAAGTTAAACGATGAAAATGAATATTTATCCAAAAACAAATACATTTTCATCATTACCTGTATTATTATATTACATCTCTGAAACACGTGTAAGGTCTCCTTTGAGATTGTCTATTAGTTTCTCATAATGGTTTTGATGGGTAACTGCATTCACGTCATTGATGAATAGCTTGACATCAATAACTTTGATTTCAAATGGACTTGGAAATGGCAATGATTGATCCAGGAATATGGGACATGAATATATCTAATAGAATTGGATAGAAGTTTTGACTAATTGTGGTAATTTCGGGCATCATTGAGTAAAATATTGTTGGGAAAGTTGATGAAATCGTAAGAGAGACAAAAAAAAGTGCTGCTGTACGTAAGTAACAGCAATTTGAATAATGTTTATTAGTAATATGGCAATAAATTCTATAATATTTGTTTACACAGTGGACAGCTGTAATATAACAATCTTGAATAATTTCATTAACACTAGCAATGAATAATGGATGTCCATTATAAAGTGTATCTGTATATAATTGATACACAGCTACACAAACTATTATTGTGCTTGATCTCTAATAAATCTGAATATCAATTTATTTCTAATGCTTAATAGCCATCATAAAGGAAAAACATGTAGACTTCCTCTAAACTTCCAAAAGTGTCTGAGATATAATTCTGAAAAAGATATATCTTCGGCATGTTAGAATAATGCTGTACTGCTTTAATATTTTTTAATATCTATAAAAATGCAGAGAATTATTATGTTAAACAACGCCTAAATAAATATTGTTTTCACAATTTAACCTGTCACGTAAGTGTGTTTGAAGAACTTTATGTAATTAAAATTAACATACATTCATTGATTGCTTGTTTTTTTTTAGTTTTTCGCTGGCGATACAGTTTCATTCTTTGAACAGTTGTAGTAGTTGTAGTAGCCATGAATAATACAAATTACTTCAATAAACTTACATTTTCTACACGGCACAGATTTTTTATTTGCTTTATTATTTGCTCTACAATTATTTATGGGGGACGGGATGAAATATTCTTCCGATCCAGACATTTTTTATTAACTAAAGATTTGTACTAATATTTAACCTTAAAATGTAACGACATGAAACACAGGAATATGAACAATATGCTTCACGCTTTCGGTGACGTACGCACGTATAAAGTCACGCATGCAAAGAAGCCTCGCACTAATACGACGACCAATCAGAATCGACCCGTATAGAAATGATATCATCGAGAGCGATTGACGAATCGTTGGCACGCGACCTTGTCGTAACGCACTTCCGTTGCATTTGTATGGATTTACACCCTAGTCGCGCCTAAAAAAGTTTTACTTCAAAAAATTATACTCTATTTGTGATGGACCTTTTTACGTATCTTTGAGCCCCGGTCTACCCTTTTAAATATAAGTTTATCGTCAATTTCATTTAATTCTTTCAGTCATCAAAAGTTAGACAAATTTCAAATAATTATTTTCAAATCAATTGTCTAAAACAATAAGTGATATTTAGCATCTTGTACTAGTTTCTACTCATCTAAAATAACATGGTTTGACTGCAATTGGGTCAAAATTTATAAATTAATTTCGACGGTGTGTTTGTTTACGTTTGTAAATTAAAGTGATATGAATAATTATTCCTGTTAATGGAATGATAATTGTGGTTATTGTTATAGCATTTACATTTATTCAATTATCAGAAATGAACCACGCATTGCAGTACAAAATCAGCTCATGTTTCCAAAACTGAGGGATAGGTAATTTATTTTGAACAACTCGAATAAATAAATATTGAAAATATAGCACTTTTTTCAATCTCTCACATCTTGTAATAAAAATCTTATAAAAAAAAACTATTGAGGTATTTCTATTCATATAGAGGAGCTACGAGCTGGTTGTAACAGTTTTTATTTAATTAATATATCTTGAAATTCACTGATTATATTTTTACGGCATAATGAAGGATAGTTGTTGTGACAAATTCTTTACCAAATTAATTAAAAACTAGTGATGCATGGCATCGTGCCTTAAGAAAAATTGCTCGAACTTTCCGTACCGCAATTAAACATTCAAAGAATATAAATAATCAGTCAACAAAAATGTCTATGAATAAATATTATAACAACTAAAATTTTCATTATTTGTTACTTGTAGACAAAATGTGAAAACTTATTAAATTAGACGACATTGTTATATATGTTTGAATGAAATATATATAGACAAAATCTAATTAAGCGGACTTATTGTTGGAATGAACGTATTTTATTTCAAATGCATCGATTTTTCGTTCGCGAAATATAAGCACTGAGTTAACAATTTTAAATAGTTTATGTATTATCAACTATACAAACATTAAAAGTATAAATAAATTGTTTTTAAAAAATATTACTGACGTGGGATTTAATCCGATCAGTTTTGACTTTCTTATAGTTTTTGACGCGCCAACCAACTGAGCTATAACGATATGCTCACGCGTAAAGCTAAGAGCGTATGCCTAGAATCTAATCAGAATTTCTGCACTCTTTGCTTTGTATCTTCGAAACGGTTGGACCTGCCTATACCAAAAATTAGTACGTCTCCACATCAATACGAATAGAATGTTTTTTAATCATTCAAATCGGCTGATTTGATCTCTCAGAACCTGCCATTTTTTGCACTTTTTATTCCGTATTTTCGAAACGGCTAGACTTGTCTTTGCCAAAAACTTACCCGCACGTCTCCTTATCAATACGAATCGAGTGTTGTTTTAAATATTCAAATCAGTTGATCTGAGATTCCAAAATACACATTCATTCTTTCTAACAATAAGGCATGCCAAAATATTTAGAAACTTTTAAAACGTTAAGACATATATTTTTATTCTCGATTTTTTGCATTTTTTAAAATATTCAAAAATACCTAAAGGATTATACTTGAAATATAAAACTTAAACTCACAATTTAGTTTAAAAATTAATATACTTCAAATGCGTTATTGTAATCGTGGGAAGAATATTATCAGATGTATTCATTCGGCATCTCTTGTTAATATAAACATTCTTAAGTGTTAAGAAATTAAATGTTAAATTAAGTGTTTTATACGTTTTATCTTAAGTATTTATAAAATCGTCAGTATATATTATTTGAGCGATAAATTATATATTTGAATCAAATGTTATTAATTATTGATCAATATTTATTGATTACTGATTTTTTTACCTCGAATATTTAATTCTGGTCCGAGAAGTTCCAGCAATTTGCCTTAAGGCACGATGCCATGGACCACTAGTCATGTCAGTTAGTTAGATCCTAAAATTTAGTTTGGTGAAGTAAAACTTCTTTAGGCGCAACTTAGGTGTAAATCCGTGCAAATGCAACGGATAGCGTTACGCTCGAATTGTACGTCATTCGCTCTCGATGATTTCAATATGAGTCGATTGTGATTAGTCGTCGTGTATGTGAATAGAGATCTGTCTTTGTATGCGTACCGACATCAACGTTATATGCGTACCAGCAAAAAAGTAAAAAAAAATACAAGCTGTATTGACAGCTTGTTATGAACGAACGTATGTTAATTTTAATTACAAGAAGTTCTTCAAACACAATTACATGATGAGAGAAGTTGCGAAAACTATTTGTTTAGGCTTTGTTTAGCATAATACACTTCGTAAACGAATATTATAGAAGTTATTAATCAGCAATTATTTCATTTCTCATTTCTAAATGTTAATTACAATGACAAACCGATCATGTCATATTTGAAGTATAACTTTACATTATTGTTTTTGAATATTATACATACTTTTAATGCTATTATAATTATATAATTTATAATTTATCATTATATAAATGTGTATAAAAGTTGACTGACACTAATAAATGTGTGCATCACGAGTGTTACCATATTACTAATAAACGTTATTCAAAATTGTTATATGATGTATTTATTTTTACTTAAATGCCATCTTGTACAGTACCAAATAAGTTTTACTTTAATCGCGTGTGAACCTTACGCGCACTCCTTTTATCCTTTTGGAATTGCTGTCAAAATTATCTATAAAAGGGGCTTTATAACCTTGATAGATATACGTCTTTGTTATAACTAAGGAATCTTCCATATCGACAAGTACATCGCATATTAATTATGCGCTCGCCTGTCTCCATAAACTATAATATGCATATGTACATGAATTTGTACTCAGAACATTGAGTAGGTCAAACAATAACGTCTAGTCAGCGGAATAAGCACTTCTTGTGTTTGTCCATACCAGTGAAATTACTTACCAAGGAGGCACGAATTCTACAATAGTTTGCAGCTAAATAATAACTAACAAGGAGCAGAGTACAAGGACGCACAGTCTCGTCTTTGTGTAATTAAATTTACAATTTCCAAGAGACGAACGAGATACTTGTTGTTTGCTAACATAATAAGAGAAATCCAAGAGTTCCAGAGCAGAAAATTTGCTTAAGCTTTTTGAACTAGCATATTGGTTTGTTAGATCGAGTGAATTGGCACATGGTAAAGTGGTTACTTGCAGTACACTTGTTGTATGTCGCAGTTAATGCAGTTTGGAATACGTGTTGTTGGAAATCATTGTTATAAGGAAAAATTTTATATGTAGTAAAAAGTATTTTGAATTGAATCGGATATATGATACAACTAGTTTTGCGTGTAACATCTTGCTCAAAGCTTTAAAATTTAAAAAAAGAGTGCTCACAGGCGATTGAAGTACAAATTTTTAGTTATCACAGGATGGCATTTCAATTGTAAATAAATACATCATATAACAATTTTGAATGTTTATTAAGGTAAAAGACCCAGTTATTGACCCTGGCCCAGTTTCTGACCTTTTCAACTTTTTTTGGAATTAATTAAAAAACTATACATTTAATGTGAAAATAAATTTTTTCTTAATTGACAGTAATTTATTCTATGCCTCGTTAATGTCAATTAAAAAAATATAAAAAATATTAACTAAATAAAAAAAAATTTTTAAACCAAAAGTGACTGTGGAAGCCATTTTTTAGCTTTAGTCTAAACAGTTTATGTAAGGAGCTACGACAATTGAGTTCGTGCACTAATTATGATGTAAGTACGAAAATCTAACTAAAAATATACAAATAAGTCAATAATTAATTAAAATTTATTTTAAAATATTTATAAAACATATTAAATTTAGTTTTATTACTGAAATTTGAGGGTCAATAACTAGGCTCAATTTTAAGTGTATGTCACAGTTGTTGACCCTGCAATTCTAACCTTTTAAAAGCTAGGTTATCTGTCACATGTTTTTAGTCACTTGTTCATTAAATGTAAAAATAATAATATTTATTGTTATCTTATATTTTTTTTACTATTTTTCGTAGTAAAGTGATAAATTTACATTTAATATTCATTGGTATAAATGAAAGATTGTATTTAAATCTTGTAAATACATCTTTTAAGTGATAAAATTATTAATAAAAAAATGTCAGTTTTATCAACGCTTAAATTATGACTGTTTTAGTTTACTAATATTTTTATTATTATACAATTATACAATTACAATTTATTAAATGAAAATTAGAAGAAGAAAAAGAATTGAAAAAAGCTGAAAGATCCAAAAATAAAGCCATCAAGGAGGCAGAAAAAATAATTAAAAAAAAAAAAACTTGAAGAAAAAAAGAAACAAAAAGCTCTTAAAATAAAAAAAAAGTCCAAGTAATTTAAATAATTAATTTTAATTTTTTAGTTTGTGTAATATGTTATAACAAGACTTGAACTATTTATACGTTAAATTTTAACAAACTGTATATTTTTAGAATAAATATTTAATTTATTTATTTTAATAATAATTTCAGTTTATTTAATATTAGTAAGCACTTCATAACCTAATCATGATTAAATTTGAGGGTCAGAAATTGGGCTACGGTCAGGGTCAGAAACTGCCACACGAAGAATTCTGAGGGTCAGAAACTGGAGCTCTTAATGTCAATTTTTAAAACGTCAATTTAAAATATAAATTTAGTTCAAATAATTTTTTTATGCACATTACTTTATTTTAAAAATCCTAAACTAATAGATAAAATTATAATTTTCTTCATTAAGTTAAGTTTTATATTAATTATTATAGTTTAACCTCCACCGTCACTCTAAAAAGGTCAGAAACTGGGCCCCTTACCTTAGTAATACAGTAACAATTGTTTATATAATAATACGTGTCAATCATTTATATAATAATACACATTTATATAATTTATAATAGCATTAAAACATTTATAATATTTGAAAACAATAATGTAATTAGTCATACTTCAAATATGAAATGATCGGTTTGTCATTGTAATTAGCATTTAGAATTTGGACCTTCATTAGAGAAATGAAGTAATTGCTGATTGATTCTATTAATTCTATTAAATTCTATAATAATTGTTCACACAGTCAATTATGTAAAACAACGCCTAAAGAAATATTGTTTTCACAATTTCACTCATCCTGTAGTAATTGTGATTGAAGAACTTCATGTAATTAAAATTACAATACATTCATTGACTGGTTATATTTTTTTTTACTTTTTCGTTGGCGATATAATCTCATACTTTGAGCAGCTTTAGTATCTGTCTTGCCTATAAAAATATTTTTCATTTTAATAATAACCTCAAAGGTATATAGTAATCTTCAATACAACAAATTAGTTCAATAAACTTACGTTTTTTACACGGCACAGATTTTTCTTTTCTATTATTATTTGCATTATAATTATTTATGAGGGAAGGGATAAAATATTCTTCCAATCCAGACATTTTTTTATTAACTCAAGATTTGTGCTACTATGTAACTTTATGACATGAAACACCGAAAAATGAACAATATGCTTCACGCTTTCGATGACGTACGCACGTACAAAGTCATGCATAGAAATGATATCATCGAGAGCGAATAACGAATCATTAGCACTCGACTCGGCCGTAACGCACTTCCTTTGCGTTTGTTCGGATTTACACTCTAGTCGCGCCTAAAGAAGTTTTACTTAAAAAAAATCTCATTTGCCATTTTTGTCCCGTATCTTTAAAACGACTTGACCTTAACCAAAAACTAATCAGAAAGTTTGTCTGTCAACAGGAAACGAATGCTTTTTGAATCATTCTAATCGGTTGATCACTGCTCTCGATATCAAGGACGATTTTTTTTTAAATATACACGCACTCACACACAACATCCCACACATACATCAATTTTTTCTGAGGTATACTAAAATGTTCGGAAAACTTTGACACGAGATATGCAGAAATTTTAGTTTTTGATTTTTTGAGATCACTATTACTTCCGTACGCGAAATCTAATTCAATAAAGTCAAATCTCATTTTACGTATGTAACGAGAAACCAGTTTGCAAACGATGCTAAGATAAATTTTCTCGTCGTCATGAGTTAAGTAGACGATTGCGCATTTCATATAAAAATACTTTTGAAATCATCTTCATTAACTACTTGAAGGAGAAGTTTGTTTTCGCATGAAAAACCGTATTGATAATTTTAAATCATTTAGAAATTTCTGAAATCAAAATTCGTAAAGTTATGTGTGTTCTTTAGACAATATTTGACCTCTCGACGACGTTTTCTCAAATACAGCTGACCGATTTCAGAAATTTTAAAGCCGTTCTATCATTAGTTTTTTGCGGAATAGTTCAATCCGGTATAATTAGCAGAAAAATGCATTTTTTTTGTTTAATTATTTTTGTTACTGATTGGTCTTGGTTAGGATCGCAAGACGATGTAATGACAAGATGAACGACTGATTAAATTTTTATGAAGGCAGGTCTAGCGGTTTTGGAGATCTAGTGAAAAAAGTAAAAAAATGCCATTTGGCGGTCAAAAATGATCTAGACATATGCACATAAAATTATCAGATATTTTATAGAGATTTTAACAATAAGCATAAATTTTGTATACATTTCTAGGGGTTCCGTATCAATGTTTACCCGTTATACGGCGACGCGGCGCTTACGCGCTTCGATATTTCGTCTGTGTGCAGTTAAAGCAGTACGATTGCTTTGAAAAAAAGTTCAGAATTTCCAAAATATGTCAAAATAAGGAAAACATCTTTTTTCAAAAAAATGTAATTTTTTGTCAAATGTATAGTTTCTCAAAAATCTTTTTTTTTCAAAGTAAATTTTTTTCAAAAATGTTAGTCTTTTTCAAAAAATAATAATTTTTGATACGGGAAGGTCCAGCAATTTGCCTTAAGGCACGATGCCATGCGCCCCACTAGTATTTTTATATAAAAAATACGTGTCGAAATGATCAACCGCATCTATCGTTCTAGTTCTACCAGAGCTTTTTCTTTTTTTGGTGGCGTTGTGCAGCAGACGCTCTTTTCCAAATATGGGTCGATCCAGTATCTTCTTTGTTACGTAATCGTATTCAGTGGCATACTCTTTTCTATTTTCTCTCTTTGCAGCACTTTGTGATTACTTTGTCGGTCTGTTTTATCTTTTCGATTTTTCCTCAAGCCACATTTCGACAATCTCCAAGTAATTTTTATCAACGTTCCCTAGAATGTGTGTTTCAGATATAGAATCATACTCCAAATTAGCATTATATCTATTTTTTCGCGAGTCGAGATTCAATTTGCTCCTCAGTTGAGTACTGTTTTTGTGAAGAATAAAAATATTCAGTTAATCATCGACTTGCCTTTTATACAAACATTAATATTGTCTATATTTTATACATCTTCAGCTATCAGCTACATATAGACATCACAAAAACAATTAAAGTTGAAACAATTTTAACAACAATACTTGAAAGTAGAGAAAAAAGATATATATCCATTTATCATCTTGGTTCTTACGACGTCGCTATCAGAAGATAAACGACAATGTTTGAAAATCCATAACATAAGTATTTTCTTTCATTGTTAGGTTTTTTGGTTATGAGCACTATTGTTTAGTGTACGAGACCTTAATATAATTTTTAAATATATTTTATTCAATTGATTTATAACACGTGTTGTTATAGATTAAGTTAGTTTTTTACATAGAATCTTCAAAAGTTTACAAGTGGGTGTGGTTAAAAGGACTATCTTAGTCTTTACCTTGGCAGAGGTGTAAACAACAAAAACAAAGAGTGCGCGTAAGGTTCACACGCGTTTGAAGTAAAACTTATTTGCTACTGTACAAGAGGGCATTTAAGTAAAAATAAATATATCAAATAACAATTTTGAATAATGTTTATTACTAATATGGTAACACTCGTGATGCACATATTTATTAGCGTCAACCATTATACACATTTATATAATGATAAATTATAAATTATATATTTATAATAACATTAAAAATATGTATAATATTTGAAAACAATAATGTAATTGAAGTCATACTTCAAAAATGATATGATCGGTTTGTCATTGTAATTAGCATTTAGAAATGAACCTTCATTAGAGAAATGAAGTAATTGCTGATTAATAAATTCTATAATATTTGTTCACACAGTGGATTATGTTAAACAACGCCTAAACAAATATTGTTTTCGCAACTTCACTTATCATGTAATTGTGCTTGAAAAACTTCATATAATTAAAATTAACATGCATCCATTGACTGGTTCTATTTTTAATTTTTTCGCTTGCGATATAATCTCATTCGTTGAACAGCTATAATATTTGTCTCGCCTAAAAATTTTTTCCATGCTAATAACTTGTTTTAATAATAGAAATAATTTTTAATCAATAAACTTACGATTAGTACACGGCACAAATGTTTAATTTGTTTTATTATTTTCAAGGAATAGGGTAAAATTATCTTCTGATTCATGGCATTTTTAATTAAATCAGCATTTGTACTACGATGTAACTTTAAAATGTGTATTTATCTATGCCGATTCCGTTGTTGATATCGGTACGCAGACAACGTTGATGCCAGTACGCATACAATGACAGATCTCTATTCAGATACACGACGTCTAATCACAATTGACCTGTATTGGAATGATTTCATCGAGAGCGAATGACGTATAGTTCTGGCGTAACTCATTTCCGTTGCATTTGTACCGATTTACAACCTAGTCGCGGCTAAAGAAGTTTTACTTCAAAATAGTGAAGAAAAAGTAAATTAAGTTGAAAAAGCAATTTACATGATAAAAGTTAGATAAATAGTTATTCGAAATCTGCTGATTA
Organism: Ctenocephalides felis; assembly: GCF_003426905.1. NCBI lineage: Eukaryota > Metazoa > Arthropoda > Insecta > Siphonaptera > Pulicidae > Ctenocephalides > Ctenocephalides felis. Next base: position 23,709,007 of record NW_020539724.1, on the reverse strand, counting down.
TTATTTTCGACGAATTACCAGATCAAGGATTGTAGATTTTTATCTCTGAAAAGAATGTACCCATGAAATTTATATTTTGCGTTGATTGAATGATGTATGTAGTAAAATCCTTTTAAGTTAAAAAGAAGACATTGGACATTTTTGGCCCCTGGATGTCCCATTTTACCCCGCCTATGGGGTAAAAAGAACCAGATTCCTACAGTGATGAATTTGCTAGAAGTTTTACTGAATATAGTCAGATAGTTATTTATTTTATATGTGTTATTTGTTGCGATATAATTGGTTTGATTTGCAATTGGACCTTTGTGCCCCACCCTATCCTATATATTTTATTATATAAGCATTTTATTTTTCTTCAACGCAAATGACTAGGGCGATTAACTTGTGATATAAATATTATTTCTGTAATTTTTGTCAAGTGACTTGTGCTTTTTTGCAATGTTTGTTACATGATAAATATATAAATGAAGCCTTAAAACATTTGTACATTTTATTCACCCTTTTTACTTTATAAATTAATTAGCCATTTCATCGTACAAATTATACCACACGTAGAGTAATTATTTATATTAGACAAATTGCTCGTTAGAGGTGACGTGTTCAGAGAATACAATAAAGACACAACAGGCGAGAAAAATTATAATTTAATTTTTCTCCAATTAGTTATATAGCAAACTATCAAAACAATTTCTATTTTGGTATATAATATTTTCTATTCTTATAATTAACATTATTTAGTAAAATAAGGATACCAGTTCTATACCAGTAATTGTTTATCGAAATGTATTTACAAGTAAACTAAGACTCTTATTAAATTATTGTAATAATTTTTTAATATTCTAAGATAAAGTTAATAGTTTTTTACAAATTTGATACAACTATTTTTTATTATAGAACTTGCCTTATTTAGTAATTCATTATAGGTGATGATGGTTATAATCCTCAATTTTGGATCAATTACAACTGCCTTGAATAACTTTTGGTTACCGTAAAGTTTTTTGGGTTACTGTGGATTTTTAAATTGGACATGTGCCAAGGTGCTAATATATAATTAATATTATATTAATATATAATTAATATATTTTAGGTAATATTCCTAAAATGTTATAACTTACATTCAATTATAATTATTTGATCACAAAAAACTGAAGATGAAAATCCATTGTAATTAAAGACATTTGGATCAATTATAGGATTCGTATTTCGATCATTACTTTACTCTATTTTGGACTTCTATTTCAATTAATATGCACGAATTAGATTCAATAACATTAAACACAACAAAAGCGAATGAAACTTAATCCAAACCTCTAAAATTGTTTCACATGTTATGTACCCAAATATTCAGGTTTCCATGAAATATACTAGTTTGAATTCAGAGAAAATGCTAATCTAACTGTCCAGGAAACAAGAACACTTGTCCCTAGAATTTAATTTCCTTGACGTTTACGTAATCTGCGTTGCTAATTTCTCTTCCAGGTAATACTTGGATGCAATTTCCATTTGTTAGAACTAATAATACACAAGATATTCCTTTGAAATCTAAGGAATAAAGCATTATTTTGTATATATATATATATATATATATATATGTTAAAATTTATGCATACGTGCAATAAATTAACTTTTATAATTTGTCGATCGTCAAACAGAAAATTCAAGCGAAAAATATAGGATAGATATATTAATTTCTCACTGGCAAATGCATCATTATTATTTATAGATAGTTGTTCTTCATGTTTAAAAGAATTTCAAGCAAACACATTCGTAGAATAAACTTTATTATATTTGTATACAGAGTAACCCATATCTCACATAACCAATGTCTCACGTTGTTTGAACATTATGAGCTTTTAAGTGCCATCTAGAGCTTAGGTAAAGTTGTGACAAGTTGTCGATTAATGGGCTTAACTTTTATCACTTTTGTTTATTTAAGCTTGAACCACAGACAAAAATAATGACACCGTGTCAATGACACGCACTTGTCCCAAGTTTTCAGAATTAAAACTATTTGATGAATTATAAATTTAAAATTATTAAAATCGTCGTCTTCGAGAAACCTTGTTATAAAAAAATATACTGAACAATGTTGGCAAGTTGGCATTAGCAAAAATCATATAGTTTTTTGACTTTTACTATTATAAACATATCAAGTATTTTACCATATTTTAATATTTTACAATCTTAATTAAATGCGCCAACTTTTGGTGAAACTTGCCAATACAGTGTGTATCTATTATTCTACTATTCAAAATTTAACTCAACCAAATTTTTTAAAAATTACCACGATAACCTAAAAATTGTTCCAGATTCACCAAAGCTGTAGGTTTCACTAAAATCTCATAAAAACCAAAAAAAGTCGAGATTTTTTTTTAATTTTTAGGAAAGTTACGGTCAATACTATCACCTCCTTTCGGCTTATATTGTGTTTTGGGACAATCTAATAATATAGTTATTATATTAATTTTATTCATAGTTCCATATTTGTTGAATAACTCGTTTCATTTTTATAAAAATAATTATAATATGTAAAAATTACACATAAACAACGAATAATTGTTTCTAATGTTTTGTAATTTTAGTTGACAATTTGTTTCACTAAATTGCATAAAAAACTAGTTGGCATTGGTATTCTGTCTTGGGGCAAAATACATGAACTTCCCGACATCTGTAAATAATCGACTCAATGAACTTAATCAATAAAAAATAAATTAATTTATGAGTGATTAAAAGTATTTCGAGTGGATTTATTACACATATTTGAAAACGAACGAACACCCTATCGTTATACCAAGTAAATCATCTAATTTTAACTTTAACCAATGTCAAAAAACTACTCATTTTTTCAAACTTTGATGAATTTTTAAAATTAAACTATTGTCGTAAGGCCGTAATATTTCAGTAAGAGCCATAAGACCATGATATATACCGCCAAAAAAGTTTCATAAAAATCGGCTTTAATTTTTTTTTAACAGGTTTTTACAAGAAAACGGCTCAGTAGATTTTCACCTAAAACTAATTAGTATCATTCCCAACTAATATCTTTCGAACGTTTTTGATTTTTTAAAATCGATTTGGTAGTATGAGCTTAAATGTGGACGAAAAGTTTAACACTTTTTCCCAAATTACAAAGAAACGGCTCGTCAGATCGTCGCAAAAAACTGGGAAAAGATAATCTACATCAAAAAACATTGATTGGCCTTTAATTTTTTGAAATCGGTTCAGACGTTTTAGAGAAAACATCGATGGAAGTTCTAATTCTGACAAACGCCATAAAAAAGATACCAATTTTCTCAAACTCGAACGAATTTTTAAAGTTAAACGACTTGTCGTAGGGCCGTAATATTTTAGTATGATATAGAAGACCATGATATCTATCGCCAAAAAAAATCATAAAAATCTTCAAAAAAATTTTTTTCAACCGTTAATAAAACAGTTAAAATTAAAAATATGTGCACACGCACACACACACATATTTTTTTTTTAAATTTTGTCTCATTCGATTCAGAATGACTTGAAACGTCGAGAAAACATAAAATTAGCGAATCATATTTTTTATGAAAACATAAACATGTCCTTCGGGAAGTTAGAAATACTATCAATAAACCGTCAATAACTTATAACCGAGTCAGAAACTGTTCTTAATCACTCTGTTAAAAAGAAATCGAACTACAGACCCCTCTTGCAATTTTTTTTCTACAGTTCTAAACCGTTTAAAACCGGTTTTTAAAATGTCGGTTTTTGTATGAACCTTAGTAATAAGTTAGGTAGATTTTTTGAATATGTTATTATTTTCCCTTGATCCGTCAAATTGATCTCTTCTTCTCAATAGCCTTCTGTTAAACATTCTTCTCTTTAGTATGCTTATAAAAATATCAAAAGGGCAATTCGAAAGCGCTTTTAGTATTCTCCGAAAATATATTTTAGATTTTTATTTCCATTAGTTTAGTGAAACAACTACTGTGACAGATGACCAGTCGAGCAAAATTGCAGCAAGAGGAATCCGAAATTCGCGTATCTCTAAAAGCAGGCGAACCGAAAACAATAACGAATTCTTCTCAAGAAAAATCCTAAGAACATTTATCTTGCTGTATCTCTTATCATCTTAGTACATTGCGTTCCGAAATGGCTTCAAGGATTTGAAATTAAAGATAGTACCAATGCGGAGATATAATTTTATTTGTATTCCTTTTCTGTGAAAAGCGCCGCTTCAAGTGAAAATTCTAACGCGATAAAGCATTCTGTGAACTAAGAGCTAGTTTTCCATTGCTCAAAAGTAATTTTTTTAAGAACGGTCCGACTACGGTGTAAATCCTTACAAATGCACATTCATTAGAAATTATTTCTATATTATTCGTAATTTCTATAAATCTTTGAAGTTATTAAAATTTTAAATAATTTTTAAGCAAGACAGATATTACAGCTGTTCAAAGAATGAGATTATATCGCCAGCGAAAAAGTAAAAATAATACAAGCAAGCAGTCAATGAATGTATGTTAATTTTAATTACATGAATTTCTTCAAACACAATTACATGATGAGTGAAGTTGCGAAAACAATATTTGTTTAGGCGTTGTTTAATATGATCCACTGTTTGAACGAATATTATAGAATTTATTAATCAGCAATTACTTCATTTCTCTAATTAAAATTCATTTTTAAATGCTAATTACAATGACAAACCGATCATAACATATTTGAAGTATGACTTTAATTACTTTATAAAAATTAAATTATAATTACATTATAATATTATACATATTTTTAATGCTATTATAAATATATAATTTATAATTTATCATTATATAAATGTGTCTAATGGTTGATACTAATAAATGTGTGCATCACGAGTGTTACCATATTACTAACAAACATTATTCAAAAGTGTTATATGATGTATTTATTTTTACTTAAATGCCATCTTGTACAGTAGCAAATAAGTTTTACTTCAATCGCGTGTGATCTCTTTTTTTATTACATATCGTGAACTAGCAATATATTAGTAGATAACAACCCACTACGATTAATTAGAATATATCAAACATTCATCATCTTTTGGGTTGCGTTTTGACTACTCTCATGGGGCCTATATATTTTTTTTAAATTTTTGTATATTTACTTTCATTACATTAGTGATGATATTGTAACGAAATATAATGACACATCAATTTTTTCAACTATATATAGGGTAAAAGTGGGTTTAAAGTTTCGCGTGTAAAAATGTCCACTACCATTATCTTGAAAACTATTAAAATGTCATTTTTCAATAATGCTATTCTTCTATAACTTCTCGCAGGGTAAGTTATAGTAATCGCAAAAAAATTGAAAATATTTCTTTTTTATATCTTCACGTTTTAAATGTTTCTGAACATTTTAGCATACCTTAGAAAAAATGAATGTGGGTGTGTATGTATGTGCGGATACAATTTTTCGTCGACGATTTCGAGAACACGGATCAACCAATTGGAATATGGTTAAAAAAACGTTAGATTCCTATGAATAAGGAGACTCGCTGATTAGTTTCTGGAAAAGGCAGAGTCAGCCGTTCCGAAGATACGGGGCAAAAAGTGTAAAAAATTGTAATTAAATTTTTGAGGAAACCGATGCTATTTGGAGTTGCTTTGGAATGCTAAATTTGATCATTAGACATATACACATAAAATTGTCCCAGGCTTTATAGAATTTTGTTTATTTTTCTATGAGTTCAGTACGAATGTTAATCCGTTATACTGCGACGCGGCGCTCACGCGCTTCAATATTTTGTTTTTACGCAGCTAACGTATCGCGATTGCTTTGAAAAAAAGTTCAAAATTTATAAAATATTTTAAAGTATAAAAAAATCGCAATTTTTTGCAAATAGCAAAATAGCTTTGCGAATAGCAAATTTGCGAAAGGCAATTTTGAGTTCTAAAAGAAACTTGAATATTTTTTTTAAAAAATAATTTTTGGTACGGAAAGTTCCAGCTATTTGCCTTAAGGCACGATGCAATGCACCACTAATTCTATATACCCTTTAAAGTAGCTTATGCGCGGTTTGGGAGAAAAGGACCACCTAAACCTATACACTAGCGAGATGTTAATAATAAGCAAATAGTAGATAAAAATAGTAAAATGAGGTAAAATAAGCCAAAAGATAAATTAAATTAGTAGTTATTAGAACTCTGATGACAAATTCTTCTGGCAAACTGTCTATAACTTTCTTTTCTTTGGCCTGCCTTTGGTGTAAAAAAGACCAGTTGACGCATTTATGAAAAATAGCTAAGAAAACCATAATTCTACAATAATGAATAAGCTGAGAATTCTACTGAACATATTCATACTATTGTTTGTTCGATATGTGTTATTTGTTGTGATATTAATTAGATCAGTTTTCTCAAAATAAATGCTCAAAGTCAAATTAGAACTTTGTGTTCCTTCCTGGGTCTAGTCATTTTTTGTTCAGAATATTTATATTTAGTTTAATTTCAAAATTTTATAAAACAAATCTACTTAGACTTTTTGTGATGAACTTCAAGGTCCTATGCTTTGATTGTTTTATGTCGGTTTTATAGATGCAAACCCAATCAGTTGTTATCACATATCTCAATGTGATGAATTGTATTATTACAATTTCTGTAATACTGATAAATGATTTTTGTTGCAGCAATGCCAGGCAAGAGCTATTTTCACTTGGAAGCATATTGCAATTCATATTTCCAAGTGAAAACCGAGGTCATTACTGCTTTACATCAGGCTGACCGAGGTATATAGTGGTGGTTGATGCCGTTATATGTTGAGGTAAGTTGTTGACTAGACTAGAGTATATGTATAGAGTAATTGAATGAATAATCGATTATGAGAATAAAATGAAATTGGGACTTTTCAATGTTATGTCTTACCATCCATTTATTCTAATGATTTTCAAACTATATTAAAAAATACTTGCCGTAGGTACATTTTTTATCAGCAATAATTTTGTTAATTTATCTTTTATATGGGAGAAAAGTAAATTAAATAGTAATTTAAACATTTATCTACGTGAAAATACTAAAGTATTGTTTTTAAGTACGATGAATGTAGGACGCTGGCTCAACGCAATGATGAAAACTTGTTCAACAAAACATACTTTGTCTTTCTCCCTCTGGACCCTATCACAAAATCAGTATAGTATAGTTGTTAAGACGACTGTCACTATCGTATCCTGGCACAACCGTACCTACGTGAATATCCCCTACATATTCAAAAAACGATCAAAGTTTGCAAAGTTTGAGAGCTTCTGAAATGCAAATTTTAACGTTTTTTGAGCATTTATAATATTTCTTCAAAGTAATATGTAAATATCGTTCGCTCCACTTTTTTATATTATTTTCAAATTGATTTTAAATTAGCTAACAATTTTTAATTAACTATTAACAGATATTTGACGAATATTTTAAAAATGAGTACTAATTTTGTTCTAATTGTGTTGGATTCCATATCAAGATTGTTTTTTTTTTTAAAGTTTACTTACACGGTTCAAGCAAAATATCGAAATTATCAGAATTTTTTTTTTCAAAATTTTCAAAAATATACTAAGTTTTATACTTGAAATAAGAATTTTAAATCCAAAATTCAGTTTGAAAATGTATATATTCCAAATGCGTTATTCTAATCATAAGAAAAATATTTTCAGATGGATTTATTCGGCACCTCTTGCTAATGTAAACTTTTTCAAGTGTTTTGAGCGATAAGATCGTCACTGTATATTTTGTGAACAATAAAATATATTATGAGTATAATTGTCCACTTGAAAATGTTTAAAACAATTATTATTAATCATCGATCAATATTTATTGATTTGCTGATTTTTTTATCGAATATTTAATTCTGGTACGGAAAGTTCCAGCAATATGCCTTAAGGCACGATGCCATTCACCACTAGTTTTTATGTAAAATTGGTACTCAGTCATCGTACACCACAAGTTTATTTCCACGAGCGCCCACTCTAACATCTTTGTCTTTGGATGAAAACATTCTTGTAAAATACGAAGATATTTGTCAGATAAACGTCCGAGTTGGATATCGCATACAAATTAGATATATCAAGCCTTGAATTTGCATTTCGCCTTCGCAATAAACTATGCAGAAGGCATTAGACGAATTAATATACATAATATGAACTTGAATCTAGGGAAATACTTGTCTCATAATGTTCCTTGTTGCTTAGTCAGTCAGTCAGTTCATTTTCTGCATATAATTTGGAAAAGTCCACTGTACTTAAGACAATTTAATTCACTGGAGAATTTATTTAAATTAGTACATTGACGAAGAGTATTTTCATTTAGGTCGTCCTTATGTTCATTGATCATAATTCAAAAGCCAACTGTCATTTGTCTAAAATAAAAGTCCTAACTGTGTGTTCAACATATAGGAGTTCTTTAAAACCACCTTGAGAAGTACTGTAGAGATTCTTCGAAAGGATTTATTTTACTATGGAAATATAATATGTACTTTCTATCATCTGTCGGATTTGCTTAGATTCAGTAATCTAACTTGGGGCTTGAAGGTCCGCAGGTAAAACCACCGAAATCTCAAAAACAAGTAAAGTTATGAATCTTTTAACAACAATATTTGAAAGTAGAGGGAAAAAATGCATAACTAGTCATCACCTTGATTCATAAGACTTTGCTATCAGAAGTTGAACGGTAATCTTTGAAAAACCATAACAAAAGTATTTTCTTTCATTGTTAGTTTGTTTTGGTTGTGAGCACTGGTTAGTTTACGAGATCTTAATATGATTTTTAAGTTAACGTTATTTAATTGTTTTATAAAAGGTATTATTAATTTTAAGTTATATTTAAAAGTTTTTCTATATAACCTCTATAAAAGCTCACACGTAGGTGGGGTAAAAAGTACCAACTAAACTTCTACCCTGGCAAAGGTGTAAATGAAAAATAATAAATAAAGAAATAAAATAAGTTAAAAAAGCTATTTTATGAAAGATAATTTAAATAAACTATTAGTCCAAATCTGATGTATATTTATAGCGAAATACCAGACCCAGGTTATTTATAGTGTATAATGTACAGTTATCTCATGTAATCATGAAATTTATTTTTGAATTTATTAAATGATGTAGCCAATATTAAGTAAAAGCCCTTTAAAATGGAAAATTAGACATTGGATCTGTTTGCTTCTTGGTCGACCTGTTTTACCTTGTGTATAAGGTAAAAAGGACCAGGTGACAAATTTTTGAATAACAGCAAATAAAACACATTTCTACAATAATGAATTAGGTAAGAGTTTTACTAAACATAGTCGGATAGTTGTTTATTTGATTTGTCTTATTTATTGCAATATAATAGGTTTAGTTTTCACAATATATTATCTCAAAGTTAAATTGAACCTTTGTGCCCCGCTCTGCCCCACAGATTTTTATTTTGAAGATCAGTAAAAGTTTTTTGCATTATACAAACTGTTGATTATTTTTACTAATGGCTCAAAGTTGAACCCAGTTCAAATGTTGTCCTATTCAAGTTTTGATTTATGTGTAATCATTTGAAAGTAATCTAATGAATAATTTTTTCATTTGTGATAATATTTATCTTTTTTTTATAAATTATACTAATGTCTTTCAAACTGTTTTCAAATTTTCAAAATTGATTTAGGATTTTTGGCAAAAACAAATATTGAGCTTTATCAAATGGCTTATAAATTTGAAAATTTTAAACATCAAATTTTGGCTCGCGTACATATACACACATATTATTTTATAATTTCAGTGCCAAACGATTCAGAATGACTCGTAACTTCGAGAAAACTACAAATTATCAAATCGGATTTTTTGGCAAAAACACGAACTTCTACTTCGGTAAGTTAATAGAATAATTTCAGCTTTACCATTTTCTTTAAGAAAGTTATCAAATGTCTTGACCTTTCAATACATTTAGGCCATTTAGGCTATCAACTTTTATTTACCATTGGAAAAACACTATCTTGTCATAAATTTCTATCCGAAAATTGAAATTATCTAGCAAAACAAAACAACGTTGACTTTGTGTAGATAATTTGTTGAGATTTGATGGATTTGTGACATTCCTATTTCAAAATCGTTATCCCCCTAAGAAACTGATTTTGCATAACATAAAAATGTTATGGCAAGGCCATGTTATGCTCCAACTTCCATACATTATGCTACTGATCATACATGAATACTGTAAAAATTTGATGTGTTTGCTGTGCATTCAGGCGTTTCACACATAAACTGCAACGTCACTCGTATGTTATGAAGCTGGGTTAGAAAGATCCTGTTATCTAACATCGTTTTATGACATTTGTGCGGTTTTTAGGTTATGTTTGCTATCTGACAGCCCGAGAATATCGCCTGACAGCACAGCAATCACATGTCATTGCCAATATTTAGATCTAATTTGTATGGATAGTTTTTCATAACATAACCTTGCCATAACATTGGTCTGTTATGCGGCAGAATTGGCTCCGTATTTTTTGGAATAAATATTTTATAACTTTATTTCTCCGAATCACATAATGATCACCAATGAAGTTAAATGCAATATCAAATTTCATCTAATGAAAAAATCTTAACAAAACCGAATTATATCACTTCCTCAATCTAAATATCAAATTTTAACAACGTTTCGATTTTAATATATGTTAATTTAATACGATTAAATTAAGTATTGTATTTCACTTTTGTTTTTAATTAGAGCTGAATAATTTAAATGAAGGTGGTGTCTTTGTTAATTAGATTTACAAAATGTGTCAAGTGTAATAATGTCCTGTCAGTAAAACGATTTTAGAACCAAGGGCGCATTTTTGATATACTCTTGAAGGGCTTTAACTTTATTATACATTTAAGATTATCTGTGCGGAAATTATGAAAATGACCTGTTAAAATCTCAGATAAAAGTTAGCACTGGTGGTAAGAATAAATTACTGCTGCTACAATGTTGTGAAGTACATCTCTGGATCCTATTCATAACAAATATTGATCAAATTAATTATTAATTAATATATTTAGATTGAAAATTCACACATTTACTAAAAGTACTTATACCATACTTAACGTAGGGTTTAAGTTATAGTAATCGCAAAAAAATCGCAGATGAAAATTTATATATCTTTACGTTTCGAAGGTTTCTGAACATTTTGGCACACCTTAGATAAAATGGATGTATGTGTATTTGTGTGAAATCAAATGATCATTTTTGACCGCAAATTATTATTTTTTACTTTCTTTACTCGATCACCGAAACCGCTGGAATTGCCTACACAAAATTTTACTAAGTTCTTTATTTTATCAATACAAGTAAAATGTTTTTTGAATCATTCAAATCGGACGCTCCGTTCTCTCAAAAACTGAATCATCATTTTTATCATTTTTTATCCTGTGCCCTCGTGAAAGCTGGACCTGCCTTACTATAAATTAATCAGCACGTCTCTTTATCAATAGAAATTGAATATGAATTATACTATTCGGGTCATCTGTGCGCCCGAAATCGTAGACGAAAAATTGTATCCAAACATACACACACACATGCACCCATTTTTTCTGAGGTATGCCAAAATGTTAAGAAACCTTTGAAACGTAAAGTTATGCAAAATTTTTTCTATTTTGATTACTATAACTTACCTTATGAAAAATTGAAATATCTCACATTGTTTGGAAAGTACGAGCTTTCAAGTGCCCCCTAGAACTTTGGTGAAATAATGATCAATTTTCGGTTATTGTAGTTAATTTTTACTAACTTGGTTCAATTGAATTTTGGAAACTTAACCGCGAATAACATTTCTAGGACCACAATCAAAAATATTAACACAATTTTTGCTAGTTTTCAAGAATTAAGACTTTTTTGAACTATGATTTTAAAAAAAATGTTTAAAATTGGCCGAGTTTAAGATGTTCTCCTTTAAAAAAAATGTGTTGGCAAATTTTATCAAAAGTCACGATTGTAAAATGATAAAATACTTAAAAATTTTATTATTGAAAAATTTCGAGTAAAAATATAAAAACTTAAAAACACCTCCTTGGTGATACGTCCTGATATTAAAAAATCGTAGTTTTTTTGTTGAAAATATAGGTATAAAATAAATACACGTGTTATCTTACTAGACCCCCTCCCTTCCCCACGTGACATTTTGTAATTTTCTGTCAAGCCTTCCCTCCCCTTAAAAACCAAATCATTTTTAGGTTCTAATGTTTTTAAGTCGAAAATTTTCAACAATAAAATTTTCAGGCATTATTTTACCATTTTGCAAACGATTAAATGCCAATTTTTTATGAAACTTGCCAACACATTTTAGTACATTTATTTACAGGAGGGCCTTTTGAAGTCGACGGATTTTGGAAGTTTTAAATTGATAGTTCAACAAAAAATTTGAATTTTTGAAAATGTGGGGCAACTGTATTATTGTTTTTGATTGTTCTAGAAATGTTATAATTATTGTTTTTGTCAAGATTACGCTTCCAACGTTTAAATAAACAAAGTTGGTAAAAATTAACCACAATAACCGAAAACCGATCTTAATTTAACAACATAAAATATTTTTTTCAACTTCCCGTAAGTTATAGTAATGTTCCAAAAATCAAGAATTAAATTTTTGCATATATTAACGTTTCAGAGGTTTCTGGTGCGCGTGTGTGTTTTGTGTGTCCGTATGTTTTCGTTCACGTTTTCGGACGCACGAATCTACCGATTTGAATGGTTCAAAAAACATTCGATTCCTATTGATAAGGAGATGTGGTAATTAGTTTTTGGCAAAGGCAGGTCCAGTTATTTCGAAGATACAGAGCTAAATGTGCAAAAAATGCAGTTTTTGAGAGAACTGAGTATCCGATTGGAATGATTCAAAATTTTCTGCTTGTGTTGTTTACAAAACAATTGCTTCTGGAATGAAAATTATTTCAAAATTCAAAATTTTTTTTCCAACAATTTTTTTTTTTGTGTATCGAGAATAATTCAGATTTTAATTTTAATTCTGGCTGAAGTTCTAAGGATCACTTATATACTCTAAATAAATAATTTTAACTTTGTAATTCAGTTTATATAACTCTTATAAGTATTTGATAATGTTTTAGTATTTATAATAATATATTTGTAAAACGGTGCGGGAAGTTCCAGCAATTTGCCTTAAGGCACGATACCATGCGCAACTAGTTTTTTTTATTTTGGTAAATAAAGTCATTTATTACCCGTCCCATAAATTTTGTTTAGCTTTAATCGCTCTAGCTTCATATTAAAGTGTGCAAACTTCTCCTTTTCTCTTGTATTTCATTCATCTCTTATCCTAGTCCTACCTTATCATAGTATTTCTTTTTTTCGATATTTCCGTCTTTTAGAAGTATTATCCCATAAACGCTTTCACCAGATTATAGCTTGTTTCTAAATAAATCTCCCTCATAAAATGAGATATTTTTTGATAAAAGCAAACGACATTTCTGGCATACTCGAGAAAAAAACGTTTCTATGTTCGCACAAAATTTGTTATCTTAAGTTTTAGTGACACAGGGCTGAACCGACTTTAAAGGGATAATATCATTTAGTAGGTTTGTTTTGTTTGAAGATTCGCTAGGCCGATTTTTAATATTATAAAATAACAATACTAATATATAGTTTTGCATGGAAATCGTTCAGCATCGTCGCATTAAACCTTGTTTGGAAATAACAATTTATTGACATAATAATAAATAATTAACTTCCCGTAGGGCAAGTTATAGTAATCGCAAAAAAATCGAAAATGAAAACTTTTATATATCTTTACGATTCAGAGGTTTCTGAACACTTTGGCATACCTTAGAAAAAAATGGATGTATGTGTGTGTGTGCGCGCGTGTGTGTGTGTGTGTATGTATGTATGTATGTACGTGTGTGTATGTATGTGCGGATACAAATTTTCGTCGACGATTTCGGGAACACGGATCAACCGATTTGAATAATTCAAAAAACATTCGATTCGTATTGATAGGGAGACGTGCTGATTAGTTTTTGGCGAAGGCCAAAAAGTGCCAAAAACGGTACCTCCGTTTTTAAGAGAACAGAGAGTCCGATTTGAATAATTCAAAAGACATTTTACTTGTATTGAAGATGTAAAATTGATCAAATATTCATGAAGGCAGGTCTAGCGGTTTCGGAGATCTAACGGAAACGGAACGTGTGTTCCATCTACATATTACAAAGAACAAATATAAAAAAGAATTTATATATGATATAATAATAGTCATCGCGGATTATTTATTAATTTATTTGAAATTAATAATTAATTTATTAATTACTTTGAAATTCTAATAAAATATCCAAAACAAATCAAAACTATGTTCTCTGAACATATGGTTAATTTCAATCACATTTTTAATACAAATTAACCCATCATTCTATGTAAAAATGTTGACCTCAAAGAATTTGCAGAATCTTGCTCTATTTTATGAATTTATATGAATGTTTATATTTTGTTGAAAATTTATATGATGATAGACTTCATCGTCTTAACAAACATCCTTAAATATTGTAGGCCTAGGAAAAGTTTTTTTATTATAAAAATTAATTGAAGATTATAATTATTGAACGTGTCTTTTTTGAAATTTGCTAAATCTATATTATTATTGAATAAGTCGTTTAGATACAATTATGTAATAGTTCATCCATAAAGCAATTCAATTAGTTTTGAGATTATACCTGCATTAATTAGACCACTTACACCTAGTTACAGGAATCTTTTGATGTCTAAAAATTATATATATATATATATATATATATATATATATATATATATATAAAATTCATCTGTACAGATGTATGAATGGAAACTCCTCCTACACGGTTATTTGAATTTTGATAAATCTTTTGTTATATAATATTTAAGGAAAATTTTAAGGATTTAAATGATCATGAAAATATAGTGATAGTGTAGAAATAAATAAACAAAAATTCAAGAAACAACATATCATTGTTTGACATTGAATATATTTTGACAGAACTGTCACCTGCCAGAAATGTAATTTTACTTGAAAGTTGAATTTAGGTTAAATAAAGAGCCTAGACATTATTAGAATACAATATATTCATGATTATGAATAAGAAAAATTTAATATCTAGATTATTATTAGCGAAAAGCAGCTGAGAAATGCAAGAAATTAATTAAAGATTAGAAGACAAATGTTTGGTAGATGAAATTATATAATTTAGTTTGGCAGATTTTTTTTTAACTTATACATGTCATATTTTGCATTACTTTACTAAATTATTTCAGAATAGAAAAAAAATTTACTTATTCAAAAAACTATTCAGAAGTATCATTGTGTCAAAAATTCATTTGTTTGGCATTGAATATGGAATATTTAGTTAATTGATCATAGATTGAATAGTGCACATATGAACAGGATTTGACAAATTAATTCAATATGAACTTAAGTAATAACGTATAATAAGTTATTATTAAGAAAAATTTAATAAAGGCATTATAATTATTGAAAACCAATTGAAATATGGTACGAGATTGTAAAAATTATATGCAACATGTTTGAAGCAATTATTTTAGGTGGCAAAATCCAAGGTGTACTTTTACAGGAGATACACAGGACAACGTCTGTCGGGTTATCTAGTATATTTATATATATATATATATATATATATATATATTTACAGTTAGCATATAAGTATATGCTTCGAATACTATTTCATCTGTCAACTTTATCTTGATTAAGTAGACAGATTAGACCTACATCAATCAAGTTCCTCAATACTAATCTTGAAACTTGGGTATTGGATATAAATTTCCATTGCCATACTAGTACCTCATAATTGAACAAACTAAACTAATCACTTACATTATTAAATGCTTCATTCATATTGTATATTATGAATATAATATGAGTTGTATTTTCCTATAATTAACTCGATTCTCAGCTACATAATTTGCAACAAAAAGCGGATTTTGATGATAAAGTTACTCTTTGATATTATAAAGCTCGAATTATTGTAATCAATGAAATGAATGCTGTAATACGCTTTGATCTATTATTTTACAGAAGTTTGTTTTATAATTTATTTACCTGGATAATTAATTCAATTTTAGAAGAGCATAATTACATACAAGGCAAGCTTATACAAAAATAATTATCTGCAAATATTTTTATTGGCATTTTTGTGATGTATAATCAAACATCAAAACTGTAAATTTTTACAAATCATTTGGTTTTCATTCTGCGTTAAATTTAGTTAATATAATAACTTTCCGAAAAAACTTTTTTGCTATTGTACGAGAGGGTATCGAAGTTAAAAATAAATACATCATATAACAATTTTGAATGATGTTTATTAGTAATATGGTAACATTTATGATGCACACATTTATTGATATCAACCACTATACATATTTATATAATAATAAATTATAAATTATATATTTATAATAGCAATAAAAATATGTATAGTACATATTTGAAAACAATGATTTAACTGAGTCATATATCAAATATGACATGATCGGTTTGTCATTGTAATTAGCATTTAGGACTTGAACCTTCATCTTTCGCACTAAGTAAATAACAAATGCACAGATGCCAATTCAACGTAATTCTACAACTCACCTACCCTCTACAAAACCGGTCTTTATACTAATAAAATACAACGTGTTTCCGATCACCATATAAATATTTGACTACGTTTATATAATATTAAATCAGTTTTTCAGTTATGCAAATAAAAAATTCCACACATACCTATATTTATCGAATTCATTTATCATAATTTTCTTTATAATATTTTTTGTCTTCCTTTCAAATTCAATCTTTTCTTCATTGATGTTGATCTCTTTAGAAAGTTCATCAAAACGACTTGGCAGCCTTCCATACAATATTCTCTTTTGTTTGATTTGTCCTAGCTTTCTGTGTGTGAAAAACTTTGATTTTGCTATTATACAAATATATATGATATGATTGTATTTATATATTATTGTTGCGCATCCAATAAGAAATTAAAAATATAATGATTTTTTAATATTCTATTATTATTCTATAAAATCTAAACCATTAGTTATACCTGACAAACCCGTTTCTCAATTTTTTTTCTTAACATTTGGCTCGCTAAATTATATCTAAAAAACATTTTCAGAAATTTTGAAAATTTTTCTATGCTATTTCCATACAAAACTTTGATTAAATTGATCGCTACCTAAAAGACAATATTAAGAGCTAAAATTTTCAGAGAATTGTTTTTTATCAATTTGGAACCATTTGAGCCCTTGGGAGCAAGGAAATTCGAAAATGTGCATATTAAGAACATCCCTAATATACATGTATACATACACATAAAACCATTTTAAAATTAATCGTTCTTAATTAGATTTAAAAAAAATTAGATACTAGTCATGAATGATATTATGATCTGATCTTTTATTAGCACAACTTGCCGAATTCAAGAAGATTAAACTACTTTCTGAAAAAAGTTCAGACCTTTCTGTACTTTTATCTGGTACATAATCCATTCCTTTATAAAATCTAGGACTTATCTATTAAATATATATATATATATATATATATATATATATATATATATATATAAGTTTCAGGAAGTTAAGGCAACTTGCCTTTTCTCAAAATGCCACTTGCAAATAGTTTGAAGTTATTTTACAATTGCAGAATGATTCCAAATTTCGAATGTCGAAACGCATATTTAAAAAAAATTTAGTTCGACAACTTGCCACTGAATTTGTTACGATTTGTTTGTTTTTTTCTAACTTCGAACCAAACACGTACTTTATTTCCCGAATGAAATTTGGACTAAGCGTTTCGTCAATAAAATTTCCATATATTCAATTTTTTTCTTGAACATCATTTTTATCCTTCTATAGTAAAAAAGTAACATATGCCGAGAATGCTGATTTCCATATTTGATACGGCACGAAACAAACGATTCATGGTATGATGAAACAAGCGTTTTATATAACGTATATCGGCTATCAAAATATTATATATATGATTATATCAAATCGGATTAAATGAGAAATTGGGGATGAAAAATGCAATCAAATATTATGTTAGGAATGTCTTTGATGAATCATAGGCAATTGGATACTAAAGTGAAGATACAAGTATGATCATATTGTTTTAGAAATAAAACAATCTTGATGTCAAAACAAACGATTTTGATCATAGTTCATAGACCTTACACTACATGGTCTGCAAAGTGTCAAAATATAAAAAAGATGTAACAATCGTGGACACCCCCGATTGATCAACTGTCATATATCTTATGTTTTATCATAACAATATAATGACATTTGTGTGTACTGATAATTTTGTAAGAATATTAATATTAATAATATTGCTCCTATAAACTAAATGACATAAAATCGAATCTACCTGTCAAAATCGATTTATATATTTTATGTCTGGTTCCAGAAACTAGTAACTATTTTTTTTCTTCACAACAATTTAACAATTTCAAGCACAAAACTTAATTTTAACGATTGTCGGCAACGCTCGTTCACTAAGTGACGTCACAGTCCGCTTCTATCTTTTGGCTATCTATGTATAGTTTGCTTTGCTTTGAATTTCCATAGGGGAAAGTCCCCGAGTGGCGGACACCTAAGGTTATTTACAACTAAATCAATAATTTACGAAAATATTTAAAATATTTTACGAAATGTTTATTAAATTATGACTTATGTTAGATAACAAAGGCAGAAATCAAATTAAATTAACAAAAACGTAACCTTTGGTAATTAACATTAAACTTCGGTAACAAAAAATATGATTTTAAAAAGTGACCTTTCCAATTAACTTGCATTGGACACACATGTGGCCATCTCCACACTCTGGAATGTCTGCACATGTGTGTTTGACAAATATTCTTACATATTTCAAAAAAAATCACTATTTATCCACCATTTTGGCTAGGCCACACCGATGCTCTCAGCTAGAGCATTCATCGTAGCTTTTTATTCTTTGATTAGGAAATACGTAAAATCAGGGTATGTAGTGTGACCGTTAGCACTCATACAGAACAAAATTAAATAAATAAATTAATTACGTCAATTCTCACAAGAAATATCTATATGTTTACTGTCCGGCGCTAAGGGACGACTTAGTGTTCGGTGCTAAGGGACAGACATTTTCGTATATTTGGTGGTACTTACTAAAATTGCTCAGAAGAACTAATAACATTTTATCATTTTACGGTTAACAATCATATACTACTTTTAACTTTGCACACCACTCGCATTAACATACAGGAATTACTTCCATTGATATTTAGGTGACGCCGTGATTTTTGAAATAAAAATATTTATACTCGCTTAAATAACACGTGTTAATTAGAGTGCCCGGCGCTAGGTGTCGTCCGGCGTTACGGGACTTTCCCCTATGAAAATGGGAAAAGTCCGGCGTTACGGGACTTTCCTTACAATCAAGATGCTTATAATTAGGTATTTATTTTCTCTTAAAGTTGTTATTTTTCGCAAAGACTTAACTTCTCTTTCTATAGTTTCTTCTAAACCAAAGGTTTTACTTTTAACTGATATACCATGGTAGAACATGGTCTGAGTTTCTATTTGATTTGATTAGGCCCAACGTTAGTGTTTTCGGCGTCGAAAACATCGAAATTTAAGATAACGCCGGTAGCAGGGATGACCAATGTTATTTCTGATATTGCAGATGCCGTTATTGATTTTGGTAAACGGGATCATGTGGTCATTTCGGCTGGGACAAACGACTCAAATACCGATATAGATGCGTTGGAATTTGCTCGTCGTTCATGTAGTAAAACCAATCTTTGTTTTGTCACAATCCGGTTTATAAAAAACAAAAAAATAAAATTACAAAATATTGAAATAATAATCTTATAACATGAACTGTGGCTGGAACTGAGCATTGGCTACTCTGTCAAAGGGTGAATGCTTCTATGATGGTAGATAAGGAAGGTCATTGGGCAATTTCTTCTTCAGTCTTCTTGTTGAGCTGGGTAGGGATTTGATTATTGGATTTGTGTAGAATTCTAATTTTTTGATGTGGGATATGATTCTTGATTTTATGTATTCTGCAACGGCTGGAATATTCAGGTCTTTGTGGAGGCAGTAATTGGATATATACCACGGTGCATCACCGAGAATTCTTAAAATTTTATTTTGGCATGTTTGTATGATTTTGATATTCGAATTGCATGCGCAACCCCACAGTTCTATACCGTAAGTCCAAATTGAAATAATTATGGTTTGTAAATGAGCACTTTGTTCTCGAGAGAAAGGTCTAATTTTCTTCCTATAAGCCAATACAGCTCCTTGATAATTATGGCTATCATGACCCAAACTCCAGAATTTTAAGCATTAATCGTTGTATCTGCCGCGATTACGGTTTTGGTAAATATAGCAACGTCCATGTTTTCTATATCAACAGATATGTTAATAGACTTGACTACACTCGCCATGGTCTTTATGTTTTATTGAAGACAAAGTTAAAACTTTCTCGTTATCTACTAAGGAAAGTTTTTTCTGCGCTGATTTCAAGTTCTAGTAAATCTAGGTCCTTTTGGCCCAGAATATTTCAAAAATTAATTTTTCAAAATATTCAGAACTTACCAAATAAAATAATTAAAATCGAATTAGCTCGTAATAACTACAAACCATATCTGCTACGTTTAGCAGAGCATTGGCTAACAGATGCTCAATTAAATTTAATTAAGATAAAAAATTATTTCTCTTGTTCTTCTTTTTCTCATAGAAACTTTAATAACGGGGGTATTTGCATATTTTCTTCAAATGTTCATTTAGTGTAAGAAGCACTACATATCATAGCCCCTACGTAACATTGGCCTATTTTACAGCAGAATCGGTCCAAAATATGCATAAAATATCATTGAAACTTATGTGCTACTAAAAAACGTAACTATACTTCGTACAACATGAAAATTACTTGCTCTAAAATGAAATATTTCTATATTATCACCCTTTTTGTAACTAGAGAAAATGTAATTAAACAAATTAGTTTCATTTAATAATATACAGGTGCCCAAAATAACCTAATAAATGAGTCTATTTGCAATTATTACATCATTTTATAATGATAATGAATTCGGGATATGAAATGTTTCCAACGCGTGTTTAGATCAAATATATATGAAATGAAATTTGCGAGAAATGATGTTAATTAATAACTGACGAAAAATTCATTACATTTTTATTCAAATTGTTCGTTTACTTTGAATATTATACATTCATGATAACATTACTCGTATATATAAATTGTTGTTTCTCAAAACATGTTTTGTTTATACTGAATTAATATTTGAATGAGATGGCATCATTGAATGAATAATTTTAGGCAAACTATGTAAAAGATTTTGCTATATATATATGCATCGTAAACTAACTTCGTTTTAGACCAGTGATTCCCAAAGTGGTTCTTGGATCTGCAGAGGTCCATGGCAACTTTGAAAGTGACCACGCCAGCGAAAAAAAGACTACCAACGCTTATTTTACGAACGATACAATATATAAAGTAAATATTTCAAAATTATATATCATTTTTATATTCTATATTATGCTTCCATTAACCCCGTCAATGTAAACCTAAAATCAGGGTGAAGGTTACTATAATCAATAATGGGTTAACTTGACAAAATTGTTTAAAATACAATTATAAAAAAAATCTCAAAAGTCCTCATCGATCCGATACGAGCTAGAAAAATGGCACGAAGTCAAAGGTCAAAAAAAGACTTTTTTGCGATTTTAAGCTAAATGGTCAGTTTTATCGCAAAATTTCCCGAGACAATATTGTAAAGCATAAAATTATCTAAATTTTAATTTTTTTTAAATTCTAAATTAGGGTACGAAAAGTTGAAGCAAATTGCTTTAAACACCATTAGTTAAATTTCCGTTGGGTAAGTTATAGTAATCGCAACAAAATCGAAAATGAAAACTTTTGTATAACTTTACGTTTCAGGACCTTCTAAAATTCTGGCTTACCTTAGAAAAAATTGATGTATGCGTGTGTGTATGTAGTATTATTGTGTGTAATGTTTTGGATACGATATTTTGTCTACAATTTTGAAAGAAATCCAGAAGACATTCGATGCGTATTGATGAGGAGACGTGCTGATTAGTTTTTGGCCACGGCAGATCCAGTCGTTTCGCAGATATGATGTACAAAGTAACAAGAATGGCTGTTGATTTGAAAAAAATAATTTCATAAAATTCTAAAGCATTTAAAAATGTTTAATTCTGGCCCTTAAGTTCTAGCAATTTGCCTTAAGGCATGATGCCATGCACAACTAGTAACTTTCCGTAGGGCAAGTTATATTAATCGCAAAAAAATCGAACTGAAAATTTTTATATATTTTTACGGTTCACAGGTTTCTGAATATTTTGGCATTCCTTAGAATAGAAAAAATTGATATATGTGTGTGTGTGTGTATGTGTGTATGTAGTATGTGTGTGTGCGATACAAATTTTGCGACCATTTCGGGAACACCTATAACGATTTGAAAATTCAAAAAACATTCGTTCGTATTGATAAGGAGACGTGCTGATTAGTTTTTGGCGAAGGCAGATCTAGCCGTTCCGAAGATACGGGGCAAAAGTTCCAAAACGGTACTCAGTTTTAAGAGAACGGAGCGTCCGATTTTAATCATACAAAAAACATTTTACTTGTATTGACAAGATGAAGAACTGATTAAATTTTTGGCAAGGCAGGTCCAGCCGTTATGGACTCTCAATAAAAGGAAGTTATAAAAATGTAATTTGGCGGCCAAAAATGTTTATTGGACATACGTACATCAAATTATCAGATATTTTATAGGGATTTTAATAATGTGTGCATTTTGTGTGAAATTTTTTGGGTTTCGTACCAAAATTTTTGATTACAGTACGGGAAGTTCCAGCAATTTGCTTTGAGGCACGATGCCATGCAACTCACTAGTTTATTTTTGTATTAATATATGCAATTAAAAATATTAAGTTTAAATATTAAGTCAACATAAATCCATATAGATTGCAGTCCAATTTGTAATGCAGATCTCCTTCGGTAATGGCGTTCGTTGGCTTACATGGCTTTAGCGTAGAACAATATTATACATAGCACAATTCTGCAGTATTCGCATTATAATGCTGATTTAATATTCACCAACTACTATACCAAATGCTAAAGTTATTATATTTCATTCCATCATATGAGTTCAAAATTACATGCCATGAATCAAACGTTGGCCAGATTTTAATGATGCCATAACATCACCTGATTCTCTGCATATCTCGACGCTTGCATATTAATTTTATCAGAAATAGTTACAGTCGTGTTTCTGTTACCGCATTCGCTCTATCTGCTACCACAATATGTACTTACTGTTATTAATTCTCTCTCTCTGTTCCATATGAATATTATTATATGTATAATATTCTACATATATGTATAAATTGCAAACGCACATATTACAATACTCGCTTATACGCGGATTAGTTACATTACACCTCTGCGGTTTCTCAAATGAATGAACCGCGAATAGAACATATTGTAGAACAGTCAGTAGTTGAAAGAGATTAATTTAAATTGGCTTCAACGATATAGATCCTGCACTTCAAAAGTACTATTCGACGGTGAAACTTTTTTTTTGCATATGAAGTAGTTCGAAATTAACAATTTTCTGGGCTTACATGACATGCACAAGTGCATTTTTTAATCCATCCTTCTATTCAGAGAACTATTAGATTGGCATCAGATTTTACCTACCTATTTTACCTAATGCATTTGAGTTGAATTTCTCAAGTGTTTAGAATTTATCTGCCTACAAATGTTTTTGAGAAAAAAATTAACTAGGTGTGCGTGGCGTAGTACCTTAAGACAAATTGCTGGTACTTTTCGTACCACAATGAAACATTCGAGGAATATTAAATGTTCTTGAATGGATTATTATAAATACTGTAGCTTTCATTATTGGTATTTTATGGACAAAATATAAGAGCTTTTAAGTTGGACGACGACGTGTATATATATTCATGAATAGTCAATCAAAATAGTGTAAACAAAACTTGATCATGCGGAGTTAGAATGAACATATCTTAATATTCTAATTGTAAGAATTATATAAGTATAATGTAAGTGAATTGAAATTTTGAAATTTGAAACGGATGCATTATTTTCTCCAAAACTACTGTTTTCACACTTTTGCCTCCTTATCTCTGCATTCTTTTCTTCGTATTTCGGGAACGGCTGAACCGACTTTTCTTTAACACTCATGAGTAGTTTTTGAATCATTCAAATCGGTTAGCGGTGCTCCCAGAAACAAAAAATTGTATCCGCACATACATAAATACACACATCGATCCATTAAATTATTCTGCCAACATTTTTGAAACTTCTAAAATGTGAAAATATTCAAGTTACTCAATTTTGATATTTGTGGCGATTACAATAGGATTCGAATGTTTTTTGAATTATTAAAGTCGATTGAACCATGTTTCCGATATCGTCGACGAAAATTTGTATCCGAACACGCACACCCACACACACAAACGCACATACAACCATTTTTAACTTCCCGAAGGAGAAGTTTATGTTTTCATCAAAGAATCCGATTCGCTAATTTTATGTTTTCTCGACGTTTCAAGCCATTTTGAATGAGATCAAATTTGGTAAAAGTATGTGTATGTGTGTGTGTGTATGCGTGTGCATCAACAGATTTTTTGCCGTAAATATCCATTTTCACAAAAACGGCTGGATCGATTTCAAAAATTTAAAAGCCATTTGATGTATCTCGATGAGGTCTATCGTTTGTCAGTTTTGTGCGATGATCGGCCGAAACGTTTCTTTATAAATAGCAGAAAAGTGAAAAATTTTTCGTCCACGTTTCAGCCCGCAATTCTGAATCGATTATGAAAATTCAAAAAACCGTTCGAAAGATATTGGTTGGGAATCGTGCTGATTAGTTTTTGGTAAAGATCGGCCGGCCCGTTTTCTTGTAATAAAGTGTTAAAAAATTTTTTTTCGACGATTTTCATTATTATTTTTTTGACGATAGATACCATAATCTTCTAGATTATACTAAATATTACGGCTATACGACAATTGGTTTAACTTTAAAAATTTGTCAAAGTTTGCAAAAATTGGTTCCGTTTTTTTGGCACACATACAAACACTCATAAATCCATTTTTTCTAAGGTATGCCAAAATGTTCAGAAACCTTTGAAACGTGAAGATAAATGAAAATTTTCCTTTCAATATTTTTGCGTTTACTATAACTTACTCTACGGGAAGTTAATAACTAGATAAATTACGTCAGACAATTATAAAAACGGTCCGACTTGAAGATATTGTCTTAAATCATGACAACGCCCGACCGTGCACTTTTGATGACCTGCCAAAAGTTGCAAGAGCTTGGTTGATAAGTTTTGATGCATCCACCATATAGTTCAGAGATAGCACTCTCTGTTTTAACATTGTACCAATTTCAGCGGAACTCTCCTAATTGAATTAAACTGGTTTCAAAATAGCCTAGATTGCAATTTTCAACCAAAAATCGCACAAGTTCTTCATCGATTGCATCATAAATTTACCAGAAAAATGACCAAACGTTGTCGATAATAATAGAGAATATTTAGTTTAAATAAATTTACTTTTACACTATAAATAAAAATTCACAAAATATCCACTAACTTTTGTCTTGACCTAGTATTTCAAATAGGCTTATATTATCTATACATACTCGTATCATAAGCATGCACTCAAAACATACACGGTATGTTCTTTGAAAATGCGACCTTTTATTCAAAATTTTAATGATTTTCCATAATTAACCCTAATTTTTTAGTACGTTTATTAAGATCTGTATTGCTGTACAAACTTTAGATTTTTAGAGTTTTAAAAATCATTGCAAGATTTTTGGCAAAAGTGTGGACAAAAGATTTGCACTTTTCTGCTAATTTATAGAAAAGGTTTGACTTTTAAACTTTACCGAATGGCTTTTAAACCTATGAAATTATCGCAGACATTTTTGAGAAATATATAGAGTACGAAAGATCATTTATATCGACTTAGATGTTTTGAAAAGAATTCTGCTTGTATTAAAAATGAGAAGATCTCATTGATTTCAGTAAAGTCACGCTCATCCGGGCTTAGTACAACAAATGTCAACGTTTATTACATTCTTATCAAATAATGAAATTTCAGTAAGTATTTGAAATAATCACCAACTTTTTTGCTAAAGTTTGTATTTTTGATGCACATTACCGACTTATTGGCTTGTTTGTAAAGCTTTTACATTGCTCCCAAAAATTTTTAACTTCCCGTAGGGCAAGTTATAGTAATCGCAAATAAATCAAAAATGAAAATTTTTGCATTTCTCAACGTTTGAAACGTTTCTGAATATTCTAGCATACCTTAGAAAAAATAGATGTATGTGTGAGTGTGTATGTGCGTGTATGTATGTGTGTTTGGATACAAATTTTCGTTGACGATTTCGGGAACACTGATGAAGCGATGTGAATAATTCAAAAAAACATTTGATTCGTATTGATAAGGAGACGTACTGATTAGTTTTTGGCATGGGCAGGTCTAGCCGTTCCGAAGATATGGGGCAAAAAGTGCCAAAAACGGCAGCTCAGTTTTTAAGAGAACGGATTTGAATAATTCAAAACACATTTTACTTGTATTAACAAGGTAAAGAACTGATCAAATTTTTATGGAGGCAGGTCTAGCGGTTTCGGAGATCTAGTAGAAAAAGTAAAAAAAAATGCCATTTGGTGGTCAAAAATGATCATTAGACATATGCACATCAAATTATCAGATATTTTATAGACATTTTACAACATAATTTTTACATTCCTATGGTTTCCTACCAATGTTTATCTGTAATTTTTTTTCAAAAATTTATAGTTTCCCAAAATCTAATTTTTCAGAGTAAATTTTTTCAAAAATGTTAATCTTTTTAAAAAAAAAATCATTCTTGGTACGGGAAGTTCCAGCAATTTGCCTTAAGGCACGATGCCATGCGCCCCACTAGTTCAACAGTTAATTACAAGAAACGGTAGATTTTCACCTAAAACTAATCAGTATCATTCCCAACTAATATCTTTCGAACAGTTTTTGATTTTTTTTAAATCGATTCGATAGTTTGAGCTGAAATGTGGACGAAAATTTAACTTTTTTTTAAAATTACAAAGAAACGCTCGGCAAATCGTCTCACACAGACTGACAAACGATAGTCCTCATTGAGATACATCAAATGGGTTTTAAAATGTCTGAAATCGGTTTTGAGACAACGTCGATCAAAGATCTAATTTTGACAAATGCCAAAAACGATACTAATTTTTGCAAACTTTGAAGAATTTTTAAAATTACATATTTTAGCATGTTCTACAAGACTATGGTATATACCAGGCATCGGCAACCTACGGCACGCGTGCCAGGCTTGGCACGCGATGGGATTTTGAATGGCACTCTATAAAGTAATGAGGAAAATCGGAAATATCGAGTGATTTTTAAATAAGAGAAAATGTTTAATTATAATTATTTTTCTAACGTAGCTCGCTAATGTAATTCAACCTACGTTGAAGTACTTAAAGATAAATTTTCCAGAAGATGCAAAGACTTTGAAGCTTATGTGCCTATATTTTCCTTCCTCATACAATCAGATTTAATAGATCCATCAATAATACCGTTTGATTTGTTGATTTTCGAATGGATTAATGTTGATAATTTTGAAATGGAAATTATCGAAATTATCGAATATCTTCAGAATTATGGAAAACAAAATTGAAGCAATTACAAAAAAGTATGGAAGATAACTTCATGGAAAAATCGACAGCCATATTAAATTGTTGAATGACGTTGCCGGAAAACATTTAATTGTTTAAAGAAAATTGTATGCGCTCTCCTTTCAGCTTTTGGTTCCACATATCTCTGTGAACAAATTTTTTCTCACATGAAACTATTTTGAGTTCACCAAGAAATCGTTTAACAACTAAACATTCAGAATCTTGTGTGAAATTAAAAGTTACAAATTATACCCCGGATATTGAAATGTTAAGGAAAAATGTGCAGACACAAGGTTCGCATTATAGTTGTTAGTTTATATTCAGTTCAGTGGCGGATTAAGCTTTCTGCCGCCCTAGGCCCTATCTGATCTTGTTAATAGTCAATTTTTTACTTTTTTAATTAAACTATAATTTTATTCTAAATTACTTAAATACAGCTTTTAACTTTTCGTAAAGTACTCGTAAGTTATAGTAATCGAAAAAGATCGAAAATAAAATTTTTTGCATATTTTTACGTTTCAGACATTTCTGAACATTTTGGCATACCTTAAAAAAAATTGATGTGTGTGTATGTATGTATGCTTTATTCTCATAGATAAGAAAGTTCTGATTAGTTTTTGGCTAAGACAGGTTTAGCAGTTTGGAAAATACAGAACAAAAGTGCAAAAATTGCAATTCAGTTTTTGAAAGAACCGAGAGGCTGGTTTCCGAATAATTCAAATAAAAATTTACTTGTACTGAAGGAATGAATAATTACCTAAATTTTTGGTAAGGCAAAGTTTTAGCCCACAATTTTAAGTCGATTTTAAAAATTCAAAAACCATTCGAAAAATCTTGGTTGGAAATCGTATTCATTAGTTTTTGGTAAAAACCTGCCGGACTGATTAGGTTTGCGGGACGATCGGCCGAGCCAGTTGTTTGAAATTAGCATAAAAAAAAAAAGCAAAAATATTACGTTTTTGGAATAAAGCTAAAAACCGATTTTTAAAATTGAAAAAGATTTCTGCAAGATATCAATTAGGAGTCAAAATATTTGACAATTTTAAAAAATTCATCAAAGTTTGATAAAACTTCATAATCAAAATTTGTGTTAATAGGCGCTTTTATGATGTGATAAATCAAAAGTTAATTTTCAAAAACGCCTGAACTGATTTCACAAAGTAAAAAGACATTGGACTGAACTCAATAAATAGAACCGAGATATTCAAAAATTTCGATTTTTTTTTAATTCTAAAGTAATTCGATTATTTGAAAATTTTAGATATTTTAATTTTCTCAAAATTTTGAAACCAGTGGACATGCCTTTTCGGAAAACTAATCATTTGTTCATATCACTAAAATACCACGAACAAAATATTTTTTGAGTCATTTCAATCGGATGATCTGTACTCTCAAAACCTTCATGACCACTTTTGCACCTTCTGCACTCTGTATCTCCAAAAATGCTAAACCTGCCTTTGGCATAAACAGTACGCCTCTCACTTGCTGCTCTGTTATGTGCCAAATGTCTATGTAACACAGCAGCATTTTTAAATGTGCTCACTGCAATATTTTTTATGTGTTTTAATGATTAATTTTAATGAATGTTTTTAATGATTTTATAATAAATATCATCCAGCAAATTGTAAGCCTTGAAGTTTTTATTTTATTTTATTTATATTATTATATTTATTTATGTTTGATATTTTAATAGATTATTTTAAATACATATCACTTATAAAAAATGTTTTATTTTATTTTATCAATATGCAATGCAAATATATTTATTTTCAGAATGCTTTCATAAATATCTACTATTTATAAATTTCCCATATTTGTGTAGTATATGTAACAAATTAATAATTATTATTATAATATTTAACCAAATAGATGTAAAATTTAAAAAAAAATATTCTGGCGGGATTCGAACTGGCGTATATGAGCCTAGGACTCGAACAAAAAGTTGAGAGTAAGCGCTGCAAACTACTCGGCTATAGATATACAGATATAGGGCCTAGCGCGTTTTTCGCAGTTTTGATCAATTTTTATTTAATGTTTTTAATTAAACCGCTTCTCATAGGACTCTAATATTTAAAGGTATTCGGTTTGACAACCAGCTCCATGCGAAGTTTCATCAAAATCCCAGAAGAATAAACCTGATGGTTACCTTGTCAGTCAAAGCCAAGTGAATATTTTTTGAATCATTCATGGCGATTGATCCTTGCAAAGGACATTTAAACTATCTAAGAAGTAAACTTTGAAAATTAAAAATCTTGGTACGGAATGATTCAAAATAATGAAGGCAAAATTTGTAATAATAATTTTTTTATAAAAAAATCTAATAATTTGATGTCAATGATCATTTTTTATCACCAAATGACACCTTTTTGGATCACCAAAAACGCTGACCATGCTCTCGCAAAATTTTTAAACAATTTTATTTACGATTTTTTAGGATTATTATAACTTAGCCTTCCAGAAGTTGAAAAAAAAAGCCAATTGTAGGAAGCATACCAAATTGTCAGATATTTTAATTTAAGATTCAATTTTATCCTAGAGGCATATTTAAAAAATATATTTTCACATACAAAAAAAATGACATAAATTAATTAACAACAATGAATATATTATGTTAATTCGCCATTGTTTGATTTAATACCGAAAATAAAACTAGAAACAATCGAACAGTTTTTAAAGCGTTTTAAATATAAGATTCACCTGAACAAAATTACAAAAAACAAACAGTCTTTCAATGTTTCTTCAAAAAATCTTATCAGTTTGATAATTATTATATTAAATATGATACATCAAGAAAATATCAATGCGGCACCCACGAATAATAAATTTGATTAGAAAACGCATTACGTTCTATTTCATCGAAAATAATCTCTAAATTTACAAAAAAATGCCTTAAAATGAATTGTCGTGTCATTTCATCGACTTTAAAATTTTTACATTTTGAAAAATTTGCCACCCCCTAAATTATGCTGTCCTAGGCCCGGGCCTAACAGGCCTATGGGGTAATCTAGCACTGTTTATATTAGAAATTCATGTTATTTGTTAATAAATATGTTTAAAATAAAAATTTGGTTATAAATTCTTCTCCCCTAGAACCTAAATATATATTTCAAAATTAAGGTGGCACTCTAAATCATATTGGTAGAGTGGCTTGGCACACTACAGTTAAAAGCTTGCCGACCCCTGGTATATACCATCAAACAAAAAATCATAAAAATCGCCGATATTTTTTTTAACTTTATTACAAGAAACCGGCCCGACCGATCTTTACCAAAAACTAATCAGCACGATTCCCAATCAATATCTATCGAACGGTTTTTGAATTTTCAAAATCGATTTAGAATTGTGGGCTAAAACGTAGACGAATTTTTTTTTTTTACTTTTCTGCAATTTACGAAGAAACTCAGAAACGTTAGTCCTCATCCAGATACATCGATCGGCTTTTAATTTTTTGAAATTGGTCCAGCCGTTTTGGAGAAAACGTCGATTTACTGCAAAAAACGGTTTATACACACACACATACTTTTTCCAAATTCGGTCTCATTCGATTCAAAATGGCTTGAAACGTCGAGAAAACATAAAATTAGCGAGTCGGATTTTTTGATGAAAACATAAACTTCTCGTTCGCAAAGGAAAAAAGTTGATAGGTGTTGGTTGTCAACCCCAAACGAATGTTCGTGACTCGGAACTGTTATCGATAGAATTAACAAGTGAATCATTAACGACGAGACCACATTTAGTTGATAAAATCCCTCGTTACAACCAACCGCACTTCTGTTTGTTTCATCCCCAATGGATAAAACGAAAACTTCTACAGTATTATTACTTTCCCGGTGTTAGTTTCACCACATTAAAGGAATATAAACATAAACCAAGTTAATGAACTATTAATTTATACTTGTGTATTGTGAATAAACTATTAAACTATGTAGTTGTAACTTCTTCAATTATTACACTTTATAGAACAAACTAAATTTTAATGGCTTGTTATTTGAAAATGATATGTAATTTAATGCGTGGTAATTTTAACACGTGTTATGTGAAATTATGGGTGAAAGCAAATCCCTCGAACTTCCCGTTTTGTTAAACAAATATTAGATGAATGAGAATTAGGTGAATGAAATTAATAAACTTAAAACTTGGATTTCGGATGAACTTTCTTCCTACGGTGTTTTTAATCAGAGATAATAGTATTTGCGAATAATATATTTATTGGACTTAATATGCAAACTTTATAATAGTTTTTGTTTGTGTTTTCTTTTTCAAAATTTATAAATAACTAGTTCAAAGTGGTATTTTGCCTTAAGGCTTGTTGCAAAAACTTTCTGATAGGTGTAATAATTGACTTAATCAACCAAAATTGAGGTTTAAATATTTAGATAACATTCTCAACTGTTTTTTTTTCAAAAATAAAGTTTTCTAATTCAAATAAATCTAAACATTGCTATTTTCCATTGAATTTTCTCAAACACATTTATAATATCTGTAATTATATCAATTATAGGGCACAGACACATGTGCTTGTAGGGGGGAGTCCCCAAGGGTTAATAAGGTTATTTATAAATAAATTGAAAAATATTTTACAAAATGTTTTTTAAATTATGATTTATGTTAGATAACAAAGTTATAAATCAAACTAAATTAACAAAACCGTAATCTTTGCTAAAAATAATTAATACCATCAATAAAACTTTGCTATCAAAAAATATGATTTTAAACAGATGGCACCTAGTGCCGGACCGGACATTTCAAAATAACCTGCATTGATCACATATGTAGCCATCTACACACTCTGGAATGTCTGCACATGTGTCTTTGACGAATATTTTTAGATATTGCAAAAACAAGTCACTATTCATCCACCCTTTTGGCTGGGCCACACTGATGCACTCAGCTGGTGCATTCATAAGCTTTTCATTCTTTGACTAGGAAATACAAAAAATGTGGGTATGTAGTGACCGTTAGCACCCATACATAATAAAATTAAATAATTGGAATAAATTACGTGAATTCTCACAAGAAATATCAATATGTTTACTTTCCGGTACTAAGGGGTGACTTAGTGTCCCGTGCTAAGGGACAGACATTTTCGTTCATTTGATGGTACCTACTAAAATTGAGTGTCCGGTCCTTGGTGCCGTCCGGCGTTACGGGACTTCCCCATATGTCCTAAAATTGTAGCTTATTGTTCCAAAATTAATTTATATAATTCAACCGACAGATGTTTAGTTCATGAACTTTATCGCCATGTTGATTTTGATGAAAAATTTCCAAATTCAAATTGATACATCGGTCGACCTTTTTACCGGCGGACCTTTAAGCCACGTTCTATCCTATACAACAATTGAAATTATACTCTTATATTATAAAATTGGAAATATTTGAAGAACGACTTGAACTGCTTGTCAAGTGTATATTTGCATATTCCGCGATGATCATTATTATTATATGATGTTGACGGATGTATTATGGCTTGTTCATTATTTAATTAAATGCAACGAACGTGCTCGGAGCGGATAAACATTTACCTGTATTTACCTTGCTCGAAGCTTATGTTCAGGTGATTGCGGGCACGGTTTAATTGTGCAAATAAGAAACTCATTCGATGGATTATCATTTAGCATTCTAAAGCGCAATAGCTGATCCTGATAAAAGGTGTCGACTGCATTTGACTCATTTTTAATAATTGTTAGATAGATAGATATATGCAGTGGATTATATTTCAATTGCGTTGAATATGAATAATTTTAATTTCTTGATTATATATCAAATTTATTTATTAACTTCCTGTAGGGTAAGTTATAGTAATCGCAACAAAATTGACAATGAAAATTTTTATTTTTCTTTACGTTTTAAAGGTTTCTGAACATTCTGGCATAATTTAAAAAAAATGGTAGTATGTGTGTGTGTGTATGTACGGATACAATTTATCGTCGACGATTTCGAAAACACAAATCAAGCGATTTGAATGATTCAAAAAACACTTGATTCCTTTTGATAAGGAGATGTGATGATTAGCTTTTGGCAAAGGCAGGTCTAGTCATTTCGAAGATAAGGTGCAAAAAGTGCCAAAAATGGTATTTTAATTTTTGAGAGAACGGAGCGTTCGATTAGGATAATTCAAAAATATTTTACTTCTATTGACGAAATGAACAACTGGCAAAATTCTTGGGAACGTCAGACCAGCGTTTCTGGAGATCCAATGAAAAAAGTAAAAAATAATGTTATTTGGCAGTCAAAAATGATCATTAGACATATGCACATTGTATTATCAGATATTTTATAGAGATTATAATAGTAACTACAAATTTTGTGAACCTTTAATATGGGTTCCGTACCAATGTTTACACGTTATACGTTCATTTATTTCAAAATATTCATAATTCTCAAAAATCTAATTTTATCAAAGTTTTGAAAATAATTTTAAAGTTTTTTTAAAAATGTTAGTTTTAATCACGGAAAGTTTCAGGAATTTACCTTACAATTAGATCAATTTATATGAATTAGAATATTTCTAAATGAATTAGTACTAAATAATATCTATTTTCTAGCTAATAGAGCAAGGAAAACCAGTTAAGAACATATAAGATATAATAAAGATATACTAGTGATGCATAGCATCCTGCCTTAAGGAAAATTGCTGGTACTATCGGTACCAGCATTAAATATTCGAGGAAAGAAATTAGTAATCAATAAATATTGATCAATGATTAATAATAATTGTTTTAAACATTTTCAAATAGATAATGAAAATCTTTATATATTTTATCGTTCATGAAATATACAGTGACAATCTTATCGCTCAAAACACTTGAGAAAGTTTACATTAGCATGAGGTGCCGAATAAATCCATCTGTGGATATATTTCTTACGACGAGAAAAAGGCGTTTGATTGAATTGTAAATTTAAAATTCATATTCGAAGTCTAAAACTTCGTATATTTCTCTAAATTTTGAAAAAAAAATTTTTTAATTTTGAAATTTGCTTGAACTGTGTAAGTAAACTTCAAAAATTAGAAATCTTGGTATAGAACTCAACCAACTTATAACAAAAGTAATACTCATTTTTTTAATTTTACTAAATATCCGATAATTTGATGTGCATATGCCTATTTTTTACATTTTTTTTTACTTTTTTTCTGTATCTCCGTAACCGCTAGACCTGCCTTACCAAACATTTTATCAGTTCCTCATTTCGTCAATACAAGTAAAATGTTTTTTAAATCATTCAAATCGGGTACTCCATTTTCTCAAAAACTGAATTACAGTTTTGTCACTCCTTGCTCCGTATCTCCGTAACGGCTGGACCTGCCTTTGCCAAAAACTAATAGGCACATCTCCCTATCAATAGTAATCGAATGTTTTTTTTTGAACCATTCAAATCAGTTGATTCGTGCGCCCGAAAACGTGGACGAAAAATTGCGGACACACAAAACACACACACATCTTTTTTCTGATGTATGCCAAAATGTTCAGAAACCTCTGAAAAGAGAAGACATGCAATGATATAGATATGCAAAAATATTCTCCTTCTGGAAGTTAACAACATAACACTTATTTATTATATAGTTTGGCTTAAATATGCCTATCTGTACTGTAAATCATTTTTAGTTAAAATTCTAGTCAGTATTATTCTACTCACCATAAGACTCGTTATTATATTCATTATGTATTGAAATGTATCTCAAATGTATCTCAATGTATTGAAAAAATATGTTTATAAAAATTAGGATAATCTTTAAAATATAAATGAATGTGTTACAATAAATATAGTAATAAAAATAAATGGTTTCCAAAATGACAAAAATATGTATTTATAATTCTTCAATCGATTTAATAAAAAACATGTATGAAAGAATAATATAACATCGTACGTGTGTCTTTCTGTCAATTTTCTTTATATCAGATTGTAAGCGAGGGTTCGTGTCAGAACGAATTCAAAAATACATCTTGTTCGAAAAATTTCCTTTACTTTGACAGACATTATTATTTTCTGACAAAAATCCAAAGTTTCTAATTTGAGACAACCTGTGCTCGCATGTCAATTTAGGCAAAAAGCGGGACAAACTTAGAGGAACATTTTGTAACTTTTTCTTTGGCGATCTCGAACAACGTCTAAAAAAAAGTTGATATTCATTCTATACCCGGAGACCGTCATAAAGGAAACGTGGTCGCAGGTGGAAAATTTAGTTTTTCCATAAAAATCATATGCTATATAAAATATAGTGTATAGAAAAAACTTTCAGAGAAAAATAGCCAAATGTATAAAGTGTGGGATTTTCGGGCATATGTTAAAATCAAAAACTGTTTCAAATGAATATAAAGTGGAAACATATGGTGTTTTATATTTCCACGATTTAACGCAACGTGTTGTCATATAAAACAATGTAATTACAGCTTTTTATTATTGTATAAATAGAATAAAATAGTTTTAATATCACAATGGATGCGGTTTGAAACAAATTTTATTATTCACACCGTTTTAAAATGTTTATTCTGAATTAATAATAATATTAAATACAAACTAATAAACTTATGAGTGTATCAAAAATTTACAAATTTCAAAATTTTATCAAAAAAAGTCTTCTTTACACATACAGTCACGTTAATTAAATACAACAAAATTTGTATAAAAATCATCAAAATTATATGTATAAAAAGTATAAAAATTAACGCCCACGTTTCCACAAAAAAATATTTGAAAGTTTTTGAAAATTTCAGTTGCGAATAATTTTGTTTAGTTTTTGTAAAAATTGCCTGAAAAGTTACTTTGTAATTATTTAAAAAAATATTTATTATGATAAAACTCTGTGAGATGGTTATAATAAATATCCTAAAATATTGAAGGCTCTTTTAAGCCAAATTATAACCAAATACAGACCTCTCCACCAGAAATATAACTATAGTGGTTCATGACATAAAGTCTTTGCAAATTGCTGGAAA
Source organism: Ctenocephalides felis (assembly GCF_003426905.1). Taxonomy (NCBI): domain Eukaryota; kingdom Metazoa; phylum Arthropoda; class Insecta; order Siphonaptera; family Pulicidae; genus Ctenocephalides; species Ctenocephalides felis. Next base: position 23,672,352 of record NW_020539724.1, on the reverse strand, counting down.
ATAATTTTTCTATAAGCTTTATAATTTTTTAAAAACTTTGAAAAAATTAGATTTTTGGGAATTTTTAAGTATTGGAAAAATTGTACTTCTTTGAAAAATTAGTTGTTATTTTATTTTATTTTTTTTTTTTTTGAAAATTCAAATCATTTTGTAAACAAAATTGTACTCATCTATATAAAATGTATGATAATTTGATGTGCATATGTCCAATGATCATTTTTGGCTGCCAAATGGTTTTTTTACTTTTTTTCTAGATCTTCGCAAACGCTGGACCTGCTTTTCCAAAAATTCAATCAGTTCTTCATTTCGTCAATATAAATCGAATGTTTTTCGTATTATTCAAACCGAATAATATTTTCTATGACGGTAAATGTCGTAGTCTGAAAAAACATACTAAAATATTATAGGCCTACGATAAGCAGTTGATTTATAAAAACAAACATCAAATCTCATAATTTTTCGCGCACTCAAGCAATTCCAATGGGAATCGATGCCGGAACATATGCACGTTTTGTGCTATTTCGTTGGTAGCTACTGATTACAGTTAACGTACACATTTAAATATAATACATTTTTAGAACTCGAAATGGAAGAAAAGAATTGTGTTAAACAAATTATTTTAATTTATACAAGATGGTTTACATGCTCAATAAAGATAAAAAAATTGATATCTTTTAAGATCTTATTGTAAAACGCCTGTTACTTAAAGCCTCTAGTTCCTTTACGTACCAAGAAGTTCACACAATTTGCCTTAAGGCAAAATGCTAGTTTTTCGTTAATTCTACTTGTTGTAATTTTATTTATTATAAAGGCTAAAATTATTGACTTCCCGTAGAGTAAGTTATAGTAATCGCAAAAAAATCTAAAATGAAAATTTTTATATATCTTTACGTTTTAGATGTTTCTGAACAATTTGGCATACCTAAGAAAAAATTGATGTATTTGTGGGTGAGTGTATGTGTGTGTGACGATTTCGAGATCACGAATCTACCGATTTAAATGATTCAAAATATATTCGGTTCCTAATTGATATATAAAGAGACGTAATTAGTTTAAAATAAAAAAAAAAGTTTTTGGCGAAAATAAGTGTAGCCGATTCGAAGATACGGGGCAAAAAGTGCGAAAAATGGTATTTTTGTTTTTGAGAGAACGCAGCGTCCGATTAAAATAATTCAAAAATTTTTTTACTTGTAATTATGAAATTAACAACTGGTGAATTGACGATTGATTTATTATTGAGGAGTCTAGGGTTTTCGGAAATTCAATAAAAAAAATAATAATGATCAAGAATGATCATAAGACATATATACACATAATATATCAGATATTTTATGGAGATCATAACAATAAGTTCAAATTTTGTGTACATTTACACGAAAAAAAAAAAATTTTCAAAAAAATTCAAAATGCTCAATAATCTACTTTTTTCCAATATTTTCAAAAAAGTTTAAAGTTTTTCTAAAAATTTTAAATTACGGTACGGAAAAATTTAGCAATTTGCCTCAAGGCACGATGCCATGCTACACTAGTTAACTACCTGTAGGGCAAGTTATAGTAATCGCAAAAAAATCGAAAATGAAAATGTTTATATATCTTTACGTTTCAGAGGTTTCTGAACATTTTGGCATACCTTAGAAAAAATGGATCTATGTGTGTGTGTGCCTGCGTGTATGTGTCTGTGTGCGGATACAAAATTTCGTCGACGATTTCGGGAACACGGATGAAGCGATTTGAATAATTCAAAAAACATTTGATTCGTATTGATAAGGAGACATGCTGATTAGTTTTTGGCGAAGGCAGGTCTAGCCGTTCCGAAGTTATGGGGCAAAAAGTGCCAAAATGGTAACTAGGCTTTTAAGAGAACGGATGATTTGAATCATTCAAAAAACATTTTACTTGTATTAACAAGATTCAGAACTGATCAAATTTTTATGAAGGCAGGTCTAGTGGTTTTGAAGATTTAAAAAAAAAAAAAAAAATACCATTTGGCGGTCAAAAATGATCATTAGACATATGCACATCAAATTATCAGATACTTTATAGAGATTTTAACAATAAATATAAATTTTGTTTACATTCCTATGGGTTCCGTATGAATGTTTATCCGTTAGACGGCGTCGCGGCGCTTACGCGCTTCTATATTTTGTCTCTATGCAGTTAAAGCAGGACGATTGTTTTGAAAAAAAGTTCAGAATTTCCAAAATATTTCATAATAAATTTTTCTTCAAAAAAATCTTTTTTTTTCAAAAAAAAAAAAAAAATTTGTCAACAATTTATAGTTTCTCAAAAATCTAATTTTTTCAGAGTAATTTTTTTTCAAAAATGTTAGTCTTTCTAATAAAACAAATTTTTGGTACGGGAAGTTCTAGCAATTTGCCTTAAGACACGATGCCATGCGCCCCACTAGTTTAATAATTACGAATGAAAAAAAATTTATTAACTTCACAATATGAGCGCAGACGCATGTATACGCATGTATACTTACTAATATACATCTCCGATCGATGACTTCAACCGACACTTGACTTATATACAAATAAGTGCTCGTTCGTTTTCATCATTTTTCAGTGTCTAGTTCAACTTGCTATTCTTAAATGACACGGTTATCTCAATAAATCATTATGTGGAGATGAAAATTGATTTTTCCGATGTGTTAGTAAACACGTGTTTCTTTCATCCCAAGAAGAGGCTTATGATAAAGCCACACGTGCTGTACTAATATTTTCGCCTTTATTGCTGACGTCGGAAAAGCTCTCGTTACAATTTTCCATATTGGGCCTAGCCAGGATAATATCACATACCTATACTATGTGTTCGTATATATATATATATATATATATATATATATATACGAGGTGTGTTCAAAAAGTATCCGGAATTACTAATAATTAAATTTCGCGGGTCTGGAGTGTCTGATTGTCAAAATTTTTTTTTATTGTGTTGGTATACATGCCCCTAAAGTATGATGAAATTTTCAGCTATATTCACTGTTTACTTTGTCTGTGGTAGTCGCTAAGGTTCGACGTGTTTTTCTGAGCTCGGCGATTTTTACAATAGAAGAATTGAAAAGTCAAAGAATTTGTATTAAATTTTGCGTAAAAAATGAAATAAAGTGTTGCAAAGTGCAAAAATTCACCAGATATGGCTCCGTGTGACTTTTTCCTATTCCCAAAGTTGAAGAGACCCATGAAAGGACGGCGGTTTTCCTCGATTGAAGAAAATCGCTGAGAGTGCTCAAGGACATATCAAAAAGTGAATATCAAGGGTGCTTCGAAAATTGGAAAAAAACGCTGGCATAAGTGTATTATATCTGGGGGGGACTACTTTGAAGGGGACCACATTAATGTAGACGAATAAATAAATATTTTTTTGAAAAAACGAAAATTCCGGGTACTTTTTGAACAGACCTCGTATATATATATATATATATATATATATATATACTATACTATACTATACTATACTAATACATTTTTTGACAAGCAATATCTTCAGAGATATTACCTTTCATGAACGGAACAAGCTTCCAACGTGGAGAAAAATGGTTCACATCTTGTACAAAATCTAATTCTTTAGTATTTAGTATATAATAGAAAAATACTTGTAATTCACTTACATCAAATTTATTATTTATTCAAATCTGTAATTTGATTTTGAAATTAACATTCAATATGAACATCTAAAAATTGAATTTTATTAAATAAATAAAATATCAAATGAATATTTGGATTACAGTAATATATATATATATATATATATAATATATATATGTATATGTGTATATAAATATATATATATATATATATATATATACTAGCATACCCAGCCTCGCGTTGCGACGGCCCTTATTAAAATTCACCTATTTGAAATTTGAATCCGTTTAATAACCAACATTTCAAATTTTTTGTTATAAAAAATTCATATCAATCAAAAAATAAATAAAATTGAAATTTGAATATGATGGATCAATACTATTGATTAAAGTGTTTTCAAACCTAAATAATAAATAAAATGAAATAATTAAAGATTTGAATGCAAATTTAGAAATGAATGAATGTACATTACAAATTTAGAATGAATGACTAAGTGACATTTATAAATTTATTATATCCTATTTGAATTTGGTATTACGTCTTATTTACTTTGCTAACACTTTAACATGTTCTATGATGCTGTATTTAAGAATGGTTTCATAAGCCTTTATTATTTTCTTTGAAAATTTTCCATAAATTTATGATTAGACACTCACCGATTTCAATGCATTTTTTTTTAATTTGTGATTACTTACGAAACACTTATAATATAAATTTCCGACTATAAATTCATACTATCGCTGAAAGTTCTGAGGGATCCAAGTCCAAATTTATTAAATGTTGTATATTTGGAACTTCGAAATTTAATATAATATGATATAATATTTAGTTTTCAATCACGATTCATAATAATTTTGTGATGTTTACGTGAATGAACATCTTAAGCAAATTAAATCTTAATCATCAATTGAATCAATTTATTCATAAGTCATTTTCAGCATTTGTTTTAAATTCATAACCGCCCAAATTCATTTAAATTTGATAAATTTTATTATTCTGTATCTAAAATGTGATTTGTAATGTTGCCCATAATATAAGTTGGAATAATTAATGTATTTGTTTATATTTGAATTCGTTAAAAATATTAATTTTTTTGACCTGTCAAAATTTTGTTTATGATTAAAGTTAAATTTAATATGTCGCTTTTTCATTCTGATCTATTATGTTTTGAGGACGTTTTAGTATCCGAACTCTTATGGTAAGCCAACCAAATAAATATAAATTATAAATTTATTCATTCAATACTTTCCATACATATTGACAAATGACATTTCACTTTATTTTAGTTTACAACTGTCAAAATGTATTTAAATCTATAAACATTATATATTTCTGTTATTTTGAATATAGCATTTTGCCTAATTTGGATATAACTGTTCGATATATTATATCTGTACGTTTTTCAATTAGTAAAAATAAAATATTTTTTGAACTGTCAATTGTTGACATTTGTCTTTTATGTTTTTAGTAAATTTCAGTCAAAATTTATGGAAATTTATAAAAATTATATATTTCTATATTAAAAGTATTTTTCAAAATTTCCTATAACCTAAGTTAGATATATACGCACACGATATATCTAATATATATATATTACGATATATCTAATATATATATATATATATATATAGAAAAAATTGAAGCAAAAAGTAAATGATGAAAACAGATTTTCAGGAAGCAAAACCTGAGATATGAGCAAGTCAGAAATAACATACATTTTATATTCATTTTAAATATTTATCAACGTTTCAGAGTTGCGGTTTCTCAAATTCGAATCACATATAATATTATATATGTTTATTTATGCATTAGAATGTGCGTACATATTTATATAGACCATTAATGATATTAATGTAAATATGATGATATTATATAAATAATGCAAATATTGAGTTCCAATGATGTTTGTTTATTATGAGATATCAAAATCGCATTCATAACCAAATAGTGACATGCAAATATGAATACATATACATATCTATATATAATAATTATATATATATATATATATATATAATTATGTTTTGTTAAGTTTATTTACATACTAAATATATTTTCAAATTAATTAAATAAATATTAATATAAACAGTTCCATTGTTGTGATAACATTGCAGTAA
>NW_020539724.1:23635839-23665642 GCF_003426905.1 Ctenocephalides felis | reverse complement strand
ATGCCATTCACCACTAGTTTTTATGTAAAATTGGTTACTCAGTCATCGTAAACCACAAGTTTATTTCCACGAGCGCCCACTCTAACATCTTTGTCTTTGGATGAAGAACATTCTTGTAAAATACGAAGATATTTGTCAGATAAACGTCCGAGTTGGATATCGCCATACAAATTAGATATATCAAGCCTTGAATTTGCATTTCGCCTTCGCATAAAAACTATGCAGAAGGCATTAGACGAATTATATACATAATATGAACTTGAATCTAGGGAAATACTTGTCTCATAATGTTCCTTGTTGCTTAGTCAGTCAGTCAGTTCATTTTCTGCATATAATTTGGAAAAGTCCACTGTACTTAAGACAATTTAATTCACTGGAGAATTTATTTAAATTAGTACATTGACGAAGAGTATTTTCATTTTGGTCGTACTTATGTTCATTGATCATAATTCAAAAGCCAACTGTCATTTGTCTAAAATAAAAGTCCTAACTGTGTGTTCAACATATAGGAGTTCTTTAAAACCACCTTGAGAAGTACTGTAGAGATTCTTCGAAAGGATTTATTTTACTATGGAAATATAATATGTACTTTCTATCATCTGTCGGATTTGCTTAGATTCAGTAATCTAACTTGGGGCTTGAAGGTCCGCAGGTAAAACCACCGAAATCTCAAAAACAAGTAAAGTTATGAATCTTTTAACAACAATATTTGAAAGTAGAGGGAAAAAATGCATAACTAGTCATCACCTTGATTCATAAGACTTTGCTATCAGAAGTTGAACGGTAATCTTTGAAAAACCATAACAAAAGTATTTTCTTTCATTGTTAGTTTGTTTTGGTTGTGAGCACTGGTTAGTTTACGAGATCTTAATATGATTTTTAAGTTAACGTTATTTAATGTTTTATAAAAGGTATTATTAATTTTAAGTTATATTTAAAAGTTTTTCTATATAACCTCTATAAAAGCTCACACGTAGGTGGGGTAAAAAGTACCAACTAAACTTCTACCCTGGCAAAGGTGTAAATGAAAAATAATAAATAAAGAAATAAAATAAGTTAAAAAAGCTATTTTATGAAAGATAATTTAAATAAACTATTAGTCCAAATCTGATGTATATTTATAGCGAAATACCAGACCCAGGTTATTTATAGTGTATAATGTACAGTTATCTCATGTAATCATGAAATTTATTTTTGAATTTATTAAATGATGTAGCCAATATTAAGTAAAAGCCCTTTAAAATGGAAAATTAGACATTGGATCTGTTTGCTTCTTGGTCGACCTGTTTTACCTTGTGTATAAGGTAAAAAGGACCAGGTGACAAATTTTTGAATAACAGCAAATAAAACACATTTCTACAATAATGAATTAGGTAAGAGTTTTACTAAACATAGTCGGATAGTTGTTTATTTGATTTGTCTTATTTATTGCAATATAATAGGTTTAGTTTTCACAATATATTATCTCAAAGTTAAATTGAACCTTTGTGCCCCGCTCTGCCCCACAGATTTTTATTTTGAAGATCAGTAAAAGTTTTTTGCATTATACAAACTGTTGATTATTTTACTAATGGCTCAAAGTTGAACCCAGTTCAAATGTTGTCCTATTCAAGTTTTGATTTATGTGTAATCATTTGAAAGTAATCTAATGAATAATTTTTTCATTTGTGATAATATTTATCTTTTTTTATAAATTATACTAATGTCTTTCAAACTGTTTTCAAATTTTCAAAATTGATTTAGGATTTTTGGCAAAAACAAATATTGAGCTTTATCAAATGGCTTATAAATTTGAAAATTTTAAACATCAAATTTTGGCTCGCGTACATATACACACATATTATTTTATAATTTCAGTGCCAAACGATTCAGAATGACTCGTAACTTCGAGAAAACTACAAATTATCAAATCGGATTTTTTGGCAAAAACACGAACTTCTACTTCGGTAAGTTAATAGAATAATTTCAGCTTTACCATTTTCTTTAAGAAAGTTATCAAATGTCTTGACCTTTCAATACATTTAGGCCATTTAGGCTATCAACTTTTATTTACCATTGGAAAAACACTATCTTGTCATAAATTTCTATCCGAAAATTGAAATTATCTAGCAAAACAAAACAACGTTGACTTTGTGTAGATAATTTGTTGAGATTTGATGGATTTGTGACATTCCTATTTCAAAATCGTTATCCCCCTAAGAAACTGATTTTGCATAACATAAAAATGTTATGGCAAGGCCATGTTATGCTCCAACTTCCATACATTATGCTACTGATCATACATGAATACTGTAAAAATTTGATGTGTTTGCTGTGCATTCAGGCGTTTCACACATAAACTGCAACGTCACTCGTATGTTATGAAGCTGGGTTAGAAAGATCCTGTTATCTAACATCGTTTTATGACATTTGTGCGGTTTTTAGGTTATGTTTGCTATCTGACAGCCCGAGAATAACGCCTGACAGCACAGCAATCACATGTCATTGCCAATATTTAGATCTAATTTGTATGGATAGTTTTTCATAACATAACCTTGCCATAACATTGGTCTGTTATGCGGCAGAATTGGCTCCGTATTTTTTGGAATAAATATTTTATAACTTTATTTCTCCGAATTACATAATGATCACCAATGAAGTTAAATGCAATATCAAATTTCATCTAATGAAAAAATCTTAACAAAACCGAATTATATCACTTCCTCAATCTAAATATCAAATTTTAACAACGTTTCGATTTTAATATATGTTAATTTAATACGATTAAATTAAGTATTGTATTTCACTTTTGTTTTTAATTAGAGCTGAATAATTTAAATGAAGGTGGTGTCTTTGTTAATTAGATTTACAAAATGTGTCAAGTGTAATAATGTCCTGTCAGTAAAACGATTTTAGAACCAAGGGCGCATTTTTGATATACTCTTGAAGGGCTTTAACTTTATTATACATTTAAGATTATCTGTGCGGAAATTATGAAAATGACCTGTTAAAAATCTCAGATAAAAGTTAGCACTGGTGGTAAGAATAAATTACTGCTGCTACAATGTTGTGAAGTACATCTCTGGATCCTATTCATAACAAATATTGATCAAATTAATTATTAATTAATATATTTAGATTGAAAATTCACACATTTACTAAAAGTACTTATACCATACTTAACGTAGGGTTTAAGTTATAGTAATCGCAAAAAAATCGCAGATGAAAATTTATATATCTTTACGTTTCGAAGGTTTCTGAACATTTTGGCACACCTTAGATAAAATGGATGTATGTGTATTTGTGTGAAATCAAATGATCATTTTTGACCGCAAATTATTATTTTTTACTTTCTTTACTCGATCACCGAAACCGCTGGAATTGCCTACACAAAATTTTACTAAGTTCTTTATTTTATCAATACAAGTAAAATGTTTTTTGAATCATTCAAATCGGACGCTCCGTTCTCTCAAAAACTGAATCATCATTTTTATCATTTTTTATCCTGTGCCCTCGTGAAAGCTGGACCTGCCTTACTATAAATTAATCAGCACGTCTCTTTATCAATAGAAATTGAATATGAATTATACTATTCGGGTCATCTGTGCGCCCGAAATCGTAGACGAAAAATTGTATCCAAACATACACACACACATGCACCCATTTTTTCTGAGGTATGCCAAAATGTTAAGAAACCTTTGAAACGTAAAGTTATGCAAAATTTTTTCTATTTTGATTACTATAACTTACCTTATGAAAAATTGAAATATCTCACATTGTTTGGAAAGTACGAGCTTTCAAGTGCCCCCTAGAACTTTGGTGAAATAATGATCAATTTTCGGTTATTGTAGTTAATTTTTACTAACTTGGTTCAATTGAATTTTGGAAACTTAACCGCGAATAACATTTCTAGGACCACAATCAAAAATATTAACACAATTTTTGCTAGTTTTCAAGAATTAAGACTTTTTTGAACTATGATTTTAAAAAAAATGTTTAAAATTGGCCGAGTTTAAGATGTTCTCCTTTAAAAAAAATGTGTTGGCAAATTTTATCAAAAGTCACGATTGTAAAATGATAAAATACTTAAAAATTTTATTATTGAAAAATTTCGAGTAAAAATATAAAAACTTAAAAACACCTCCTTGGTGATACGTCCTGATATTAAAAAATCGTAGTTTTTTTGTTGAAAATATAGGTATAAAATAAATACACGTGTTATCTTACTAGACCCCCTCCCTTCCCCACGTGACATTTTGTAATTTTCTGTCAAGCCTTCCCTCCCCTTAAAAACCAAATCATTTTTAGGTTCTAATGTTTTTAAGTCGAAAATTTTCAACAATAAAATTTTCAGGCATTATTTTACCATTTTGCAAACGATTAAATGCCAATTTTTTATGAAACTTGCCAACACATTTTAGTACATTTATTTACAGGAGGGCCTTTTGAAGTCGACGGATTTTGGAAGTTTTAAATTGATAGTTCAACAAAAAATTTGAATTTTTGAAAATGTGGGGCAACTGTATTATTGTTTTTGATTGTTCTAGAAATGTTATAATTATTGTTTTTGTCAAGATTACGCTTCCAACGTTTAAATAAACAAAGTTGGTAAAAATTAACCACAATAACCGAAAACCGATCTTAATTTAACAACATAAAATATTTTTTTCAACTTCCCGTAAGTTATAGTAATGTTCCAAAAATCAAGAATTAAATTTTTGCATATATTAACGTTTCAGAGGTTTCTGGTGCGCGTGTGTGTTTTGTGTGTCCGTATGTTTTCGTTCACGTTTTCGGACGCACGAATCTACCGATTTGAATGGTTCAAAAAACATTCGATTCCTATTGATAAGGAGATGTGGTAATTAGTTTTTGGCAAAGGCAGGTCCAGTTATTTCGAAGATACAGAGCTAAATGTGCAAAAAATGCAGTTTTTGAGAGAACTGAGTATCCGATTGGAATGATTCAAAATTTTCTGCTTGTGTTGTTTACAAAACAATTGCTTCTGGAATGAAAATTATTTCAAAATTCAAAATTTTTTTTCCAACAATTTTTTTTTTTGTGTATCGAGAATAATTCAGATTTTAATTTTAATTCTGGCTGAAGTTCTAAGGATCACTTATATACTCTAAATAAATAATTTTAACTTTGTAATTCAGTTTATATAACTCTTATAAGTATTTGATAATGTTTTAGTATTTATAATAATATATTTGTAAAACGGTGCGGGAAGTTCCAGCAATTTGCCTTAAGGCACGATACCATGCGCAACTAGTTTTTTTTATTTTGGTAAATAAAGTCATTTATTACCCGTCCCATAAATTTTGTTTAGCTTTAATCGCTCTAGCTTCATATTAAAGTGTGCAAACTTCTCCTTTTCTCTTGTATTTCATTCATCTCTTATCCTAGTCCTACCTTATCATAGTATTTCTTTTTTTCGATATTTCCGTCTTTTAGAAGTATTATCCCATAAACGCTTTCACCAGATTATAGCTTGTTTCTAAATAAATCTCCCTCATAAAATGAGATATTTTTTGATAAAAGCAAACGACATTTCTGGCATACTCGAGAAAAAAACGTTTCTATGTTCGCACAAAATTTGTTATCTTAAGTTTTAGTGACACAGGGCTGAACCGACTTTAAAGGGATAATATCATTTAGTAGGTTTGTTTTGTTTGAAGATTCGCTAGGCCGATTTTTAATATTATAAAATAACAATACTAATATATAGTTTTGCATGGAAATCGTTCAGCATCGTCGCATTAAACCTTGTTTGGAAATAACAATTTATTGACATAATAATAAATAATTAACTTCCCGTAGGGCAAGTTATAGTAATCGCAAAAAAATCGAAAATGAAAACTTTTATATATCTTTACGATTCAGAGGTTTCTGAACACTTTGGCATACCTTAGAAAAAAATGGATGTATGTGTGTGTGTGCGCGCGTGTGTGTGTGTGTGTATGTATGTATGTATGTACGTGTGTGTATGTATGTGCGGATACAAATTTTCGTCGACGATTTCGGGAACACGGATCAACCGATTTGAATAATTCAAAAAACATTCGATTCGTATTGATAGGGAGACGTGCTGATTAGTTTTTGGCGAAGGCCAAAAAGTGCCAAAAACGGTACCTCCGTTTTTAAGAGAACAGAGAGTCCGATTTGAATAATTCAAAAGACATTTTACTTGTATTGAAGATGTAAAATTGATCAAATATTCATGAAGGCAGGTCTAGCGGTTTCGGAGATCTAACGGAAACGGAACGTGTGTTCCATCTACATATTACAAAGAACAAATATAAAAAAGAATTTATATATGATATAATAATAGTCATCGCGGATTATTTATTAATTTATTTGAAATTAATAATTAATTTATTAATTACTTTGAAATTCTAATAAAATATCCAAAACAAATCAAAACTATGTTCTCTGAACATATGGTTAATTTCAATCACATTTTTAATACAAATTAACCCATCATTCTATGTAAAAATGTTGACCTCAAAGAATTTGCAGAATCTTGCTCTATTTTATGAATTTATATGAATGTTTATATTTTGTTGAAAATTTATATGATGATAGACTTCATCGTCTTAACAAACATCCTTAAATATTGTAGGCCTAGGAAAAGTTTTTTTATTATAAAAATTAATTGAAGATTATAATTATTGAACGTGTCTTTTTTGAAATTTGCTAAATCTATATTATTATTGAATAAGTCGTTTAGATACAATTATGTAATAGTTCATCCATAAAGCAATTCAATTAGTTTTGAGATTATACCTGCATTAATTAGACCACTTACACCTAGTTACAGGAATCTTTTGATGTCTAAAAAATATATATATATATATATATATATATATATATATATATATATATAAAATTCATCTGTACAGATGTATGAATGGAAACTCCTCCTACACGGTTATTTGAATTTTGATAAATCTTTTGTTATATAATATTTAAGGAAAATTTTAAGGATTTAAATGATCATGAAAATATAGTGATAGTGTAGAAATAAATAAACAAAAATTCAAGAAACAACATATCATTGTTTGACATTGAATATATTTTGACAGAACTGTCACCTGCCAGAAATGTAATTTTACTTGAAAGTTGAATTTAGGTTAAATAAAGAGCCTAGACATTATTAGAATACAATATATTCATGATTATGAATAAGAAAAATTTAATATCTAGATTATTATTAGCGAAAAGCAGCTGAGAAATGCAAGAAATTAATTAAAGATTAGAAGACAAATGTTTGGTAGATGAAATTATATAATTTAGTTTGGCAGATTTTTTTTTAACTTATACATGTCATATTTTGCATTACTTTACTAAATTATTTCAGAATAGAAAAAAAATTTACTTATTCAAAAAACTATTCAGAAGTATCATTGTGTCAAAAATTCATTTGTTTGGCATTGAATATGGAATATTTAGTTAATTGATCATAGATTGAATAGTGCACATATGAACAGGATTTGACAAATTAATTCAATATGAACTTAAGTAATAACGTATAATAAGTTATTATTAAGAAAAATTTAATAAAGGCATTATAATTATTGAAAACCAATTGAAATATGGTACGAGATTGTAAAAATTATATGCAACATGTTTGAAGCAATTATTTTAGGTGGCAAAATCCAAGGTGTACTTTTACAGGAGATACACAGGACAACGTCTGTCGGGTTATCTAGTATATTTATATATATATATATATATATATATATATATTTACAGTTAGCATATAAGTATATGCTTCGAATACTATTTCATCTGTCAACTTTATCTTGATTAAGTAGACAGATTAGACCTACATCAATCAAGTTCCTCAATACTAATCTTGAAACTTGGGTATTGGATATAAATTTCCATTGCCATACTAGTACCTCATAATTGAACAAACTAAACTAATCACTTACATTATTAAATGCTTCATTCATATTGTATATTATGAATATAATATGAGTTGTATTTTCCTATAATTAACTCGATTCTCAGCTACATAATTTGCAACAAAAAGCGGATTTTGATGATAAAGTTACTCTTTGATATTATAAAGCTCGAATTATTGTAATCAATGAAATGAATGCTGTAATACGCTTTGATCTATTATTTTACAGAAGTTTGTTTTATAATTTATTTACCTGGATAATTAATTCAATTTTAGAAGAGCATAATTACATACAAGGCAAGCTTATACAAAAATAATTATCTGCAAATATTTTTATTGGCATTTTTGTGATGTATAATCAAACATCAAAACTGTAAATTTTTACAAATCATTTGGTTTTCATTCTGCGTTAAATTTAGTTAATATAATAACTTTCCGAAAAAACTTTTTTGCTATTGTACGAGAGGGTATCGAAGTTAAAAATAAATACATCATATAACAATTTTGAATGATGTTTATTAGTAATATGGTAACATTTATGATGCACACATTTATTGATATCAACCACTATACATATTTATATAATAATAAATTATAAATTATATATTTATAATAGCAATAAAAATATGTATAGTACATATTTGAAAACAATGATTTAACTGAGTCATATATCAAATATGACATGATCGGTTTGTCATTGTAATTAGCATTTAGGACTTGAACCTTCATCTTTCGCACTAAGTAAATAACAAATGCACAGATGCCAATTCAACGTAATTCTACAACTCACCTACCCTCTACAAAACCGGTCTTTATACTAATAAAATACAACGTGTTTCCGATCACCATATAAATATTTGACTACGTTTATATAATATTAAATCAGTTTTTCAGTTATGCAAATAAAAAATTCCACACATACCTATATTTATCGAATTCATTTATCATAATTTTCTTTATAATATTTTTTGTCTTCCTTTCAAATTCAATCTTTTCTTCATTGATGTTGATCTCTTTAGAAAGTTCATCAAAACGACTTGGCAGCCTTCCATACAATATTCTCTTTTGTTTGATTTGTCCTAGCTTTCTGTGTGTGAAAAACTTTGATTTTGCTATTATACAAATATATATGATATGATTGTATTTATATATTATTGTTGCGCATCCAATAAGAAATTAAAAATATAATGATTTTTTAATATTCTATTATTATTCTATAAAATCTAAACCATTAGTTATACCTGACAAACCCGTTTCTCAATTTTTTTTCTTAACATTTGGCTCGCTAAATTATATCTAAAAAACATTTTCAGAAATTTTGAAAATTTTTCTATGCTATTTCCATACAAAACTTTGATTAAATTGATCGCTACCTAAAAGACAATATTAAGAGCTAAAATTTTCAGAGAATTGTTTTTTATCAATTTGGAACCATTTGAGCCCTTGGGAGCAAGGAAATTCGAAAATGTGCATATTAAGAACATCCCTAATATACATGTATACATACACATAAAACCATTTTAAAATTAATCGTTCTTAATTAGATTTAAAAAAAATTAGATACTAGTCATGAATGATATTATGATCTGATCTTTTATTAGCACAACTTGCCGAATTCAAGAAGATTAAACTACTTTCTGAAAAAAGTTCAGACCTTTCTGTACTTTTATCTGGTACATAATCCATTCCTTTATAAAATCTAGGACTTATCTATTAAATATATATATATATATATATATATATATATATATATATATATAAGTTTCAGGAAGTTAAGGCAACTTGCCTTTTCTCAAAATGCCACTTGCAAATAGTTTGAAGTTATTTTACAATTGCAGAATGATTCCAAATTTCGAATGTCGAAACGCATATTTAAAAAAAATTTAGTTCGACAACTTGCCACTGAATTTGTTACGATTTGTTTGTTTTTTTCTAACTTCGAACCAAACACGTACTTTATTTCCCGAATGAAATTTGGACTAAGCGTTTCGTCAATAAAATTTCCATATATTCAATTTTTTTCTTGAACATCATTTTTATCCTTCTATAGTAAAAAAGTAACATATGCCGAGAATGCTGATTTCCATATTTGATACGGCACGAAACAAACGATTCATGGTATGATGAAACAAGCGTTTTATATAACGTATATCGGCTATCAAAATATTATATATATGATTATATCAAATCGGATTAAATGAGAAATTGGGGATGAAAAATGCAATCAAATATTATGTTAGGAATGTCTTTGATGAATCATAGGCAATTGGATACTAAAGTGAAGATACAAGTATGATCATATTGTTTTAGAAATAAAACAATCTTGATGTCAAAACAAACGATTTTGATCATAGTTCATAGACCTTACACTACATGGTCTGCAAAGTGTCAAAATATAAAAAAGATGTAACAATCGTGGACACCCCCGATTGATCAACTGTCATATATCTTATGTTTTATCATAACAATATAATGACATTTGTGTGTACTGATAATTTTGTAAGAATATTAATATTAATAATATTGCTCCTATAAACTAAATGACATAAAATCGAATCTACCTGTCAAAATCGATTTATATATTTTATGTCTGGTTCCAGAAACTAGTAACTATTTTTTTTCTTCACAACAATTTAACAATTTCAAGCACAAAACTTAATTTTAACGATTGTCGGCAACGCTCGTTCACTAAGTGACGTCACAGTCCGCTTCTATCTTTTGGCTATCTATGTATAGTTTGCTTTGCTTTGAATTTCCATAGGGGAAAGTCCCCGAGTGGCGGACACCTAAGGTTATTTACAACTAAATCAATAATTTACGAAAATATTTAAAATATTTTACGAAATGTTTATTAAATTATGACTTATGTTAGATAACAAAGGCAGAAATCAAATTAAATTAACAAAGTGTTCGGTGCTAAGGGACAGACATTTTCGTATATTTGGTGGTACTTACTAAAATCGCTCAGAAGAACTAATAACATTTTATCATTTTACGGTTAACAATCATATACTACTTTTAACTTTGCACACCACTCGCATTAACATACAGGAATTACTTCCATTGATATTTAGGTGACGCCGTGATTTTTGAAATAAAAATATTTATACTCGCTTAAATAACACGTGTTAATTAGAGTGCCCGGCGCTAGGTGTCGTCCGGCGTTACGCGACTTTCCCCTATGAAAATGGGAAAAGTCCGGCGTTACGGGACTTTCCTTACAATCAAGATGCTTATAATTAGGTATTTATTTTCTCTTAAAGTTGTTATTTTTCGCAAAGACTTAACTTCTCTTTCTATAGTTTCTTCTAAACCAAAGGTTTTACTTTTAACTGATATACCATGGTAGAACATGGTCTGAGTTTCTATTTGATTTGATTAGGCCCAACGTTAGTGTTTTCGGCGTCGAAAACATCGAAATTTAAGATAACGCCGGTAGCAGGGATGACCAATGTTATTTCTGATATTGCAGATGCCGTTATTGATTTTGGTAAACGGGATCATGTGGTCATTTCGGCTGGGACAAACGACTCAAATACCGATATAGATGCGTTGGAATTTGCTCGTCGTTCATGTAGTAAAACCAATCTTTGTTTTGTCACAATCCGGTTTATAAAAAACAAAAAAATAAAATTACAAAATATTGAAATAATAATCTTATAACATGAACTGTGGCTGGAACTGAGCATTGGCTACTCTGTCAAAGGGTGAATGCTTCTATGATGGTAGATAAGGAAGGTCATTGGGCAATTTCTTCTTCAGTCTTCTTGTTGAGCTGGGTAGGGATTTGATTATTGGATTTGTGTAGAATTCTAATTTTTTGATGTGGGATATGATTCTTGATTTTATGTATTCTGCAACGGCTGGAATATTCAGGTCTTTGTGGAGGCAGTAATTGGATATATACCACGGTGCATCACCGAGAATTCTTAAAATTTTATTTTGGCATGTTTGTATGATTTTGATATTCGAATTGCATGCGCAACCCCACAGTTCTATACCGTAAGTCCAAATTGAAATAATTATGGTTTTGTAAATGAGCACTTTGTTCTCGAGAGAAAGGTCTAATTTTCTTCCTATAAGCCAATACAGCTCCTTGATAATTATGGCTATCATGACCCAAACTCCAGAATTTTAAGCATTAATCGTTGTATCTGCCGCGATTACGGTTTTGGTAAATATAGCAACGTCCATGTTTTCTATATCAACAGATATGTTAATAGACTTGACTACACTCGCCATGGTCTTTATGTTTTATTGAAGACAAAGTTAAAACTTTCTCGTTATCTACTAAGGAAAGTTTTTTCTGCGCTGATTTCAAGTTCTAGTAAATCTAGGTCCTTTTGGCCCAGAATATTTCAAAAATTAATTTTTCAAAATATTCAGAACTTACCAAATAAAATAATTAAAATCGAATTAGCTCGTAATAACTACAAACCATATCTGCTACGTTTAGCAGAGCATTGGCTAACAGATGCTCAATTAAATTTAATTAAGATAAAAAATTATTTCTCTTGTTCTTCTTTTTCTCATAGAAACTTTAATAACGGGGGTATTTGCATATTTTCTTCAAATGTTCATTTAGTGTAAGAAGCACTACATATCATAGCCCCTACGTAACATTGGCCTATTTTACAGCAGAATCGGTCCAAAATATGCATAAAATATCATTGAAACTTATGTGCTACTAAAAAACGTAACTATACTTCGTACAACATGAAAATTACTTGCTCTAAAATGAAATATTTCTATATTATCACCCTTTTTTGTAACTAGAGAAAATGTAATTAAACAAATTAGTTTCATTTAATAATATACAGGTGCCCAAAATAACCTAATAAATGAGTCTATTTGCAATTATTACATCATTTTATAATGATAATGAATTCGGGATATGAAATGTTTCCAACGCGTGTTTAGATCAAATATATATGAAATGAAATTTGCGAGAAATGATGTTAATTAATAACTGACGAAAAATTCATTTTTGTTCAAATTGTTCGTTTACTTTGAATATTATACATTCATGATAACATTACTCGTATATATAAATTGTTGTTTCTCAAAACATGTTTTGTTTATACTGAATTAATATTTGAATGAGATGGCATCATTGAATGAATAATTTTAGGCAAACTATGTAAAAGATTTTGCTATATATATATGCATCGTAAACTAACTTCGTTTTAGACCAGTGATTCCCAAAGTGGTTCTTGGATCTGCAGAGGTCCATGGCAACTTTGAAAGTGACCACGCCAGCGAAAAAAAGACTACCAACGCTTATTTTACGAACGATACAATATATAAAGTAAATATTTCAAAATTATATATCATTTTTATATTCTATATTATGCTTCCATTAACCCCGTCAATGTAAACCTAAAATCAGGGTGAAGGTTACTATAATCAATAATGGGTTAACTTGACAAAATTGTTTAAAATACAATTATAAAAAAAATCTCAAAAGTCCTCATCGATCCGATACGAGCTAGAAAAATGGCACGAAGTCAAAGGTCAAAAAAAGACTTTTTTGCGATTTTAAGCTAAATGGTCAGTTTTATCGCAAAATTTCCCGAGACAATATTGTAAAGCATAAAATTATCTAAATTTTAAATTTTTTTTAAATTCTAAATTAGGGTACGAAAAGTTCCAGCAAATTACTTTAAACACCACTAGTTAAATTTTCGTTGGGTAAGTTATAGTAATCGCAACAAAATCGAAAATGAAAACTTTTGTAAACTTTACGTTTCAGGACCTTCTAAACATTTTGGCTTACCATAGAAAAAAATGATGTATGCGTGTGCGTATTTAGTATATTTGTGTGTAAGTTTTGTCTACGATTTGGAAAGCAGTGATCATACTATTTGAAAGATTCAAAAAACATTCGATTCGTATGGATGAGGATACGTGCTGATTATTTTTTGGCCACGGCAGGTTCAGTCGTTTTGGAGTTGCGGGGTAAAAAGAAACATGAATGGCTATTGATTTCAGAAAAATAATTTCATAAAAAAAAAATTTAAATTTTTTTAATTCTGGCCCTTAAGTTCCAACATTTTGCCTTAAGGCATGATGCCATGCACCACTAGTTAACTTCCCGAAGGGAACACCGATCAACCGATTTGAATAATTTGTAAAGATTCGCATTGATAAGGAGACGTGCTGATTAATTTTTGTCGAAAGCAGGTCTAGCCGTTTCGATGCTACGGGGCAAAAAGTGCCAAAAATTCAGTCTCCAAACTCAGTTTTTAAGAGAACGGAGCGTCCGATTTTAATCATTCAAAAAACATTTTACTTGTATTGACCAGATGAAAAACTGATTAAATTTTTGGCAAGGCAGTTCCAGCCGTTATGGACTCTCAATAAAAAGCAGCTATAAAAATGTAATTTGGCGGTCAAAAATGTTTATTGGACATACGTACATCAAATTATCAGATATTTTATAGAGATTTTCATAATGTGTGCACATTTTGTGTAATTTTTTTGGGTTTCGTGCTAAGATTTTTAATTACGGTACGGGAAGTTCCAGCAATTTGCCTTAAGGCACGATGCCATGCACCCCACTAGTTTATTTTCATATCAAGGCAATTAAAAATATTAAGTTTAAATATTAAGTGAGCATAAATCCACATAGATTGCAGTCCAATTTGTAATGCAGATCTCCTTCGGTAATGGCGTTCGTTGGCTTACATGGCTTTAGCGTAGAACAATATTATACATAGCACAATTCTGCAGTATTCGCATTATATTGCTGATTTAATATTCACCAACTACTATACCAAATGCTAAAGTTATTATATTTCATTCCATCATATGAGTTCAAAATTACATGCCATGAATCAAACGTTGGCCAGATTTTAATGATGCCATAACATCACCTGATTCTCTGCATATCTCGACGCTTGCATATTAATTTTATCAGAAATAGTTACAGTCGTGTTTCTGTTACCGCATT
This sequence comes from Ctenocephalides felis, assembly GCF_003426905.1. Lineage (NCBI taxonomy): Eukaryota > Metazoa > Arthropoda > Insecta > Siphonaptera > Pulicidae > Ctenocephalides > Ctenocephalides felis. The sequence goes on along the minus strand of NW_020539724.1, from coordinate 23,650,799 downwards.
CGCTCTATCTGCTACCACAATATGTACTTACTGTTATTAATTCTCTCTCTCTGTTCCATATGAATATTATTATATGTATAATATTCTACATATATGTATAAATTGCAAACGCACATATTACAATACTCGCTTATACGCGGATTAGTTACATTACACCTCTGCGGTTTCTCAAATGAATGAACCGCGAATAGAACATATTGTAGAACAGTCAGTAGTTGAAAGAGATTAATTTAAATTGGCTTCAACGATATAGATCCTGCACTTCAAAAGTACTATTCGACGGTGAAACTTTTTTTTTGCATATGAAGTAGTTCGAAATTAACAATTTTCTGGGCTTACATGACATGCACAAGTGCATTTTTTAATCCATCCTTCTATTCAGAGAACTATTAGATTGGCATCAGATTTTACCTACCTATTTTACCTAATGCATTTGAGTTGAATTTCTCAAGTGTTTAGAATTTATCTGCCTACAAATGTTTTTGAGAAAAAAAATTAACTAGGTGTGCGTGGCGTAGTACCTTAAGACAAATTGCTGGTACTTTTCGTACCACAATGAAACATTCGAGGAATATTAAATGTTCTTGAATGGATTATTATAAATACTGTAGCTTTCATTATTGGTATTTTATGGACAAAATATAAGAGCTTTTAAGTTGGACGACGACGTGTATATATATTCATGAATAGTCAATCAAAATAGTGTAAACAAAACTTGATCATGCGGAGTTAGAATGAACATATCTTAATATTCTAATTGTAAGAATTATATAAGTATAATGTAAGTGAATTGAAATTTTGAAATTTGAAACGGATGCATTATTTTCTCCAAAACTACTGTTTTCACACTTTTGCCTCCTTATCTCTGCATTCTTTTCTTCGTATTTCGGGAACGGCTGAACCGACTTTTCTTTAACACTCATGAGTAGTTTTTGAATCATTCAAATCGGTTAGCGGTGCTCCCAGAAACAAAAAATTGTATCCGCACATACATAAATACACACATCGATCCATTAAATTATTCTGCCAACATTTTTGAAACTTCTAAAATGTGAAAATATTCAAGTTACTCAATTTTGATATTTGTGGCGATTACAATAGGATTCGAATGTTTTTTGAATTATTAAAGTCGATTGAACCATGTTTCCGATATCGTCGACGAAAATTTGTATCCGAACACGCACACCCACACACACAAACGCACATACAACCATTTTTAACTTCCCGAAGGAGAAGTTTATGTTTTCATCAAAGAATCCGATTCGCTAATTTTATGTTTTCTCGACGTTTCAAGCCATTTTGAATGAGATCAAATTTGGTAAAAGTATGTGTATGTGTGTGTGTGTATGCGTGTGCATCAACAGATTTTTTGCCGTAAATATCCATCTTCACAAAAACGGCTGGATCGATTTCAAAAATTTAAAAGCCATTTGATGTATCTCGATGAGGTCTATCGTTTGTCAGTTTTGTGCGATGATCGGCCGAAACGTTTCTTTATAAATAGCAGAAAAGTGAAAAATTTTTCGTCCACGTTTCAGCCCGCAATTCTGAATCGATTATGAAAATTAAAAAAACCGTTCGAAAGATATTGGTTGGGAATCGTGCTGATTAGTTTTTGGTAAAGATCGGCCGGCCCGTTTTCTTGTAATAAAGTGTTAAAAAATTTTTTTTCGACGATTTTCATTATTATTTTTTTGACGATAGATACCATAATCTTCTAGATTATACTAAAATATTACGGCTATACGACAATTGGTTTAACTTTAAAAATTTGTCAAAGTTTGCAAAAATTGGTTCCGTTTTTTTGGCACACATACAAACACTCATAAATCCATTTTTTCTAAGGTATGCCAAAATGTTCAGAAACCTTTGAAACGTGAAGATAAATGAAAATTTTTCCTTTCAATATTTTTGCGTTTACTATAACTTACTCTACGGGAAGTTAATAACTAGATAAATTACGTCAGACAATTATAAAAACGGTCCGACTTGAAGATATTGTCTTAAATCATGACAACGCCCGACCGTGCACTTTTGATGACCTGCCAAAAGTTGCAAGAGCTTGGTTGATAAGTTTTGATGCATCCACCATATAGTTCAGAGATAGCACTCTCTGTTTTAACATTGTACCAATTTCAGCGGAACTCTCCTAATTGAATTAAACTGGTTTCAAAATAGCCTAGATTGCAATTTTCAACCAAAAATCGCACAAGTTCTTCATCGATTGCATCATAAATTTACCAGAAAAATGACCAAACGTTGTCGATAATAATAGAGAATATTTAGTTTAAATAAATTTACTTTTACACTATAAATAAAAATTCACAAAATATCCACTAACTTTTGTCTTGACCTAGTATTTCAAATAGGCTTATATTATCTATACATACTCGTATCATAAGCATGCACTCAAAACATACACGGTATGTTCTTTGAAAATGCGACCTTTTATTCAAAATTTTAATGATTTTCCATAATTAACCCTAATTTTTTAGTACGTTTATTAAGATCTGTATTGCTGTACAAACTTTAGATTTTTAGAGTTTTAAAAATCATTGCAAGATTTTTGGCAAAAGTGTGGACAAAAGATTTGCACTTTTCTGCTAATTTATAGAAAAGGTTTGACTTTTAAACTTTACCGAATGGCTTTTAAACCTATGAAATTATCGCAGACATTTTTGAGAAATATATAGAGTACGAAAGATCATTTATATCGACTTAGATGTTTTGAAAAGAATTCTGCTTGTATTAAAAATGAGAAGATCTCATTGATTTCAGTAAAGTCACGCTCATCCGGGCTTAGTACAACAAATGTCAACGTTTATTACATTCTTATCAAATAATGAAATTTCAGTAAGTATTTGAAATAATCACCAACTTTTTTGCTAAAGTTTGTATTTTTGATGCACATTACCGACTTATTGGCTTGTTTGTAAAGCTTTTACATTGCTCCCAAAAATTTTTAACTTCCCGTAGGGCAAGTTATAGTAATCGCAAATAAATCAAAAATGAAAATTTTTGCATTTCTCAACGTTTGAAACGTTTCTGAATATTCTAGCATACCTTAGAAAAAATAGATGTATGTGTGAGTGTGTATGTGCGTGTATGTATGTGTGTTTGGATACAAATTTTCGTTGACGATTTCGGGAACACTGATGAAGCGATGTGAATAATTCAAAAAAACATTTGATTCGTATTGATAAGGAGACGTACTGATTAGTTTTTGGCATGGGCAGGTCTAGCCGTTCCGAAGATATGGGGCAAAAAGTGCCAAAAACGGCAGCTCAGTTTTTAAGAGAACGGATTTGAATAATTCAAAACACATTTTACTTGTATTAACAAGGTAAAGAACTGATCAAATTTTTATGGAGGCAGGTCTAGCGGTTTCGGAGATCTAGTAGAAAAAGCAAAAAAAATGCCATTTGGTGGTCAAAAATGATCATTAGACATATGCACATCAAATTATCAGATATTTTATAGACATTTCAACAATTGTTTACATTCCTATGGGTTTCCTACCAATGTTTATCTGTTAGAAGGCGACGCCGGGCTTACGCGCTTCGATATTTTGTCTCTATGCATTTAAAGCAGTACGATTGCTTTGAAGAAAAGTTCAGAATTTCCAAAATATGTCAAAATAAATTTTTCTTCAAAAAGTCTTTTTTTTTTCAAAAAAAGTAATTTTTTTTCAAAAATTTATAGTTTCCCAAAAATCTAATTTTTTCAGAGTAAATTTTTTTCAAAAATGTTAATCTTTTTAAAAAAAAAATCATTCTTGGTACGGGAAGTTCCAGCAATTTGCCTTAAGGCACGATGCCATGCGCCCCACTAGTTCAACAGTTAATTACAAGAAAACGGTAGATTTTCACCTAAAACTAATCAGTATCATTCCCAACTAATATCTTTCGAACAGTTTTTGATTTTTTTAAATCGATTCGATAGTTTGAGCTGAAATGTGGACGAAAATTTAACTTTTTTTTAAAATTACAAAGAAACGGCTCGGCAAATCGTCTCACAGACTGACAAACGATAGTCCTCATTGAGATACATCAAATGGGTTTTAAATGTCTGAAATCGGTTTTGAGACAACGTCGATCAAAGATCTAATTTTGACAAATGCCAAAAAACGATACTAATTTTTGCAAACTTTGAAGAATTTTTAAAATTACATATTTTAGCATGTTCTACAAGACTATGGTATATACCATCAAACAAAAAATCATAAAAATCGCCGATATTTTTTTTAACTTTATTACAAGAAACCGGCCCGACCGATCTTTACCAAAAACTAATCAGCACGATTCCCAATCAATATCTATCGAACGGTTTTTGAATTTTCAAAATCGATTTAGAATTGTGGGCTAAAACGTAGACGAATTTTTTTTTTTTACTTTTCTGCAATTTACGAAGAAACTCAGAAACGTTAGTCCTCATCCAGATACATCGATCGGCTTTTAATTTTTTGAAATTGGTCCAGCCGTTTTGGAGAAAACGTCGATTTACTGCAAAAAACGGTTTATACACACACATACTTTTTCCAAATTCGGTCTCATTCGATTCAAAATGGCTTGAAACGTCGAGAAAACATAAAATTAGCGAGTCGGATTTTTTGATGAAAACATAAACTTCTCGTTCGCAAAGGAAAAAAGTTGATAGGTGTTGGTTGTCAACCCCAAACGAATGTTCGTGACTCGGAACTGTTATCGATAGAATTAACAAGTGAATCATTAACGACGAGACCACATTTAGTTGATAAAATCCCTCGTTACAACCAACCGCACTTCTGTTTGTTTCATCCCCAATGGATAAAACGAAAACTTCTACAGTATTATTACTTTCCCGGTGTTAGTTTCACCACATTAAAGGAATATAAACATAAACCAAGTTAATGAACTATTAATTTATACTTGTGTATTGTGAATAAACTATTAAACTATGTAGTTGTAACTTCTTCAATTATTACACTTTATAGAACAAACTAAATTTTAATGGCTTGTTATTTGAAAATGATATGTAATTTAATGCGTGGTAATTTTAACACGTGTTATGTGAAATTATGGGTGAAAGCAAATCCCTCGAACTTCCCGTTTTGTTAAACAAATATTAGATGAATGAGAATTAGGTGAATGAAATTAATAAACTTAAAACTTGGATTTCGGATGAACTTTCTTCCTACGGTGTTTTTAATCAGAGATAATAGTATTTGCGAATAATATATTTATTGGACTTAATATGCAAACTTTATAATAGTTTTTGTTTGTGTTTTCTTTTTCAAAAATTTATAAATAACTAGTTCAAAGTGGTATTTTGCCTTAAGGCTTGTTGCAAAAACTTTCTGATAGGTGTAATAATTGACTTAATCAACCAAAATTGAGGTTTAAATATTTAGATAACATTCTCAACTGTTTTTTTTTCAAAAATAAAGTTTTCTAATTCAAATAAATCTAAACATTGCTATTTTCCATTGAATTTTCTCAAACACATTTATAATATCTGTAATTATATCAATTATAGGGCACAGACACATGTGCTTGTAGGGGGGAGTCCCCAAGGGTTAATAAGGTTATTTATAAATAAATTGAAAAATATTTTACAAAATGTTTTTTAAATTATGATTTATGTTAGATAACAAAGTTATAAATCAAACTAAATTAACAAAACCGTAATCTTTGCTAAAAATAATTAATACCATCAATAAAACTTTGCTATCAAAAAATATGATTTTAAACAGATGGCACCTAGTGCCGGACCGGACATTTCAAAATAACCTGCATTGATCACATATGTAGCCATCTACACACTCTGGAATGTCTGCACATGTGTCTTTGACGAATATTTTTAGATATTGCAAAAACAAGTCACTATTCATCCACCCTTTTGGCTGGGCCACACTGATGCACTCAGCTGGTGCATTCATAAGCTTTTCATTCTTTGACTAGGAAATACAAAAAATGTGGGTATGTAGTGACCGTTAGCACCCATACATAATAAAATTAAATAATTGGAATAAATTACGTGAATTCTCACAAGAAATATCAATATGTTTACTTTCCGGTACTAAGGGGTGACTTAGTGTCCCGTGCTAAGGGACAGACATTTTCGTTCATTTGATGGTACCTACTAAAATTGAGTGTCCGGTCCTTGGTGCCGTCCGGCGTTACGGGACTTCCCCATATGTCCTAAAATTGTAGCTTATTGTTCCAAAATTAATTTATATAATTCAACCGACAGATGTTTAGTTCATGAACTTTATCGCCATGTTGATTTTGATGAAAAATTTCCAAATTCAAATTGATACATCGGTCGACCTTTTTACCGGCGGACCTTTAAGCCACGTTCTATCCTATACAACAATTGAAATTATACTCTTATATTATAAAATTGGAAATATTTGAAGAACGACTTGAACTGCTTGTCAAGTGTATATTTGCATATTCCGCGATGATCATTATTATTATATGATGTTGACGGATGTATTATGGCTTGTTCATTATTTAATTAAATGCAACGAACGTGCTCGGAGCGGATAAACATTTACCTGTATTTACCTTGCTCGAAGCTTATGTTCAGGTGATTGCGGGCACGGTTTAATTGTGCAAATAAGAAACTCATTCGATGGATTATCATTTAGCATTCTGAAGCGCAATAGCTGATCCAGATAAAAGGTGTCGACTGCATTTGACTCATTTTTAATAATTGTTAGATAGATAGATTGTTATAGATTGTTAGTTAGATATATGCAGTGGATTATATTTCAATTGCGTTGAATATGAATGATTTCAATTTCTTGATTATATTTTAAATATATTTATTAACTTACCACAGGGTAAGTTATAGTAATCGCAACAAACTTGACAATGAAAATTTTTATTTTTCTTTACGTTTTAAAGGTTTCTGAACATTCTGGCATAATTTAAAAAAAATGGTAGTATGTGTGTGTGTATGTACGGATACAATTTATCGTCGACGATTTCGAAAACACAAATCAAGCGATTTGAATGATTCAAAAAAACACTTGATTCCTTTTGATAAGGAGATGTGATGATTAGCTTTTGGCAAAGGCAGGTCTAGTCATTTCGAAGATAAGGTGCAAAAAGTGCCAAAAATGGTATTTTAATTTTTGAGAGAACGGAGCGTTCGATTAGGATAATTCAAAAATATTTTACTTCTATTGACGAAATGAACAACTGGCAAAATTCTTGGGAACGTCAGACCAGCGTTTCTGGAGATCTAATGAAAAAAGTAAAAAATAATGTTATTTGGCAGTCAAAAATGATCATTAGACATATGCACATTGTATTATCAGATATTTTATAGAGATTATAATAGTAACTACAAATTTTGTGAACCTTTAATATGGGTTCCGTACCAATGTTTACACGTTATACGTTCATTTATTTCAAAATATTCATAATTCTCAAAAATCTAATTTTTTCAAAGTTTTTTTAAAAATGTTAGTTTTAATCACGGAAAGTTTCAGGAATTTACCTTACAATTAGATCAATTTATATTATTCTAAATGAATTAGTACTAAATAATATCTATTTTCTAGCTAATAGAGCAAGAAAAACCAGTTAAGAACATATAAGATATAATAAAGATATACTAGTGATGCATAGCATCCTGCCTTAAGGAAAATTGCTCGGTACCAGCATTAAATATTCGAAGAAAAAAATTAGTAATCAATAAATATTGATCAATGATTAATAATAATTGTTTTAAACATTTTCAAACAGATAATGAAAATCATTATATATTTTATCGTTCATGAAATATACAGTGACAATCTTATCGCTCAAAACACTTGAGAAAGTTTACATTAGCATGAGGTGCCGAATAAATCCATCTGTGGATATATTTCTTACGACGAGAAAAAGGCGTTTGAAATATATACATTTTCAAATTGAATTGTAAATTTAAAATTCATATTCGAAGTCTAAAACTTTGTATATTCCTCTAAATTTTGAAAAAAAAAATTTTTTAATTTTGAAATTTGCTTGAACTGTGTAAGTAAACTTCAAAAATTAGAAATCTTGGTATAGAACTCAACCAACTTATAACAAAAGTAATACTCATTTTTTTTAATTTTACTAAATATTCGATAATTTGATGTGCATATGCCTATTTTTTACATTTTTTTTTACTTTTTTTCTGTATCTCCGTAACCGCTAGACCTGCCTTACCAAACATTTTATCAGTTCCTCATTTCGTCAATACAAGTAAAATGTTTTTTAAATCATTCAAATCGGGTACTCCATTTTCTCAAAAACTGAATTACAGTTTTTGTCACTCCTTGCTCCGTATCTCCGTAACGGCTGGACCTGCCTTTGCCAAAAACTAATAGGCACATCTCCCTATCAATAGTAATCGAATGTTTTTTTTTTGAACCATTCAAATCAGTTGATTCGTGCGCCCGAAAACGTGGACGAAAAATTGCGGACACACAAAACACACACACATCTATTTTTTCTGATGTATGCCAAAATGTTCAGAAACCTCTGAAAAGAGAAGACATGCAATGATATAGATATGCAAAAATATTCTCCTTCTGGAAGTTAACAACATAACACTTATTTATTATATAGTTTGGCTTAAATATGCCTATCTGTACTGTAAATCATTTTTAGTTAAAATTCTAGTCAGTATTATTCTACTCACCATAAGACTCGTTATTATATTCATTATGTATTGAAATGTATCTCAAATGTATCTCAATGTATTGAAAAAATATGTTTATAAAAATTAGGATAATCTTTAAAAATATAAATGAATGTGTTACAATAAATATAGTAATAAAAAATAAATGGTTTCCAAAATGACAAAAATATGTATTTATAATTCTTCAATCGATTTAATAAAAAACATGTATGAAAGAATAATATAACATCGTACGTGTGTCTTTCTGTCAATTTTCTTTATATCAGATTGTAAGCGAGGGTTCGTGTCAGAACGAATTCAAAAATACATCTTGTTCGAAAAATTTCCTTTACTTTGACAGACATTATTATTTTCTGACAAAAATCCAAAGTTTCTAATTTGAGACAACCTGTGCTCGCATGTCAATTTAGGCAAAAAGCGGGACAAACTTAGAGGAACATTTTGTAACTTTTTCTTTGGCGATCTCGAACAACGTCTAAAAAAAAGTTGATATTCATTCTATACCCGGAGACCGTCATAAAGGAAACGTGGTCGCAGGTGGAAAATTTAGTTTTTCCATAAAAATCATATGCTATATAAAATATAGTGTTTAGAAAAACTTTACCAGAGAAAAATAGCCAAATGTATAAAGTGTGGGATTTTCGGGCATATGTTAAAATCAAAAACTGTTTCAAATGAATATAAAGTGGAAACATATGGTGTTTTATATTTCCACGATTTAACGCAACGTGTTGTCATATAAAACAATGTAATTACAGCTTTTTATTATTGTATAAATAGAATAAAATAGTTTTAATATCACAATGGATGCGGTTTGAAACAAATTTTATTATTCACACCGTTTTAAAATGTTTATTCTGAATTAATAATAATATTAAATACAAACTAATAAACTTATGAGTGTATCAAAAATTTACAAATTTCAAAATTTTATCAAAAAAAGTCTTCTTTACACATACAGTCACGTTAATTAAATACAACAAAATTTGTATAAAAATCATCAAAATTATATGTATAAAAAGTATAAAAATTAACGCCCACGTTTCCACAAAAAAATATTTGAAAGTTTTTGAAAATTTCAGTTGCGAATAATTTTGTTTAGTTTTTGTAAAAATTGCCTGAAAAGTTACTTTGTAATTATTTAAAAAAATATTTATTATGATAAAACTCTGTGAGATGGTTATAATAAATATCCTAAAATATTGAAGGCTCTTTTAAGCCAAATTATAACCAAATACAGACCTCTCCACCAGAAATATAACTATAGTGGTTCATGACATAAAGTCTTTGCAAATTGCTGGAAAATAATTTTTCTATAAGCTTTATAATTTTTTAAAAACTTTGAAAAAATTAGATTTTTGGGAATTTTTAAGTATTTGGAAAAATTGTACTTCTTTGAAAAATTAGTTGTTATTTTATTTTATTTTTTTTTTTTTTTGAAAATTCAAATCATTTTGTAAACAAAATTGTACTCATCTATATAAAATGTATGATAATTTGATGTGCATATGTCCAATGATCATTTTTGGCTGCCAAATGGTTTTTTTACTTTTTTTCTAGATCTTCGCAAACGCTGGACCTGCTTTTCCAAAAATTCAATCAGTTCTTCATTTCGTCAATATAAATCGAATGTTTTTCGTATTATTCAAACCGAATAATATTTTCTATGACGGTAAATGTCGTAGTCTGAAAAAACATACTAAAATATTATAGGCCTACGATAAGCAGTTGATTTATAAAAACAAACATCAAATCTCATAATTTTTCGCGCACTCAAGCAATTCCAATGGGAATCGATGCCGGAACATATGCACGTTTTGTGCTATTTCGTTGGTAGCTACTGATTACAGTTAACGTACACATTTAAATATAATACATTTTTAGAACTCGAAATGGAAGAAAAGAATTGTGTTAAACAAATTATTTTAATTTATACAAGATGGTTTACATGCTCAATAAAGATAAAAAAATTGATATCTTTTAAGATCTTATTGTAAAACGCCTGTTACTTAAAGCCTCTAGTTCCTTTACGTACCAAGAAGTTCACACAATTTGCCTTAAGGCAAAATGCTAGTTTTTCGTTAATTCTACTTGTTGTAATTTTATTTATTATAAAGGCTAAAATTATTGACTTCCCGTAGAGTAAGTTATAGTAATCGCAAAAAAATCTAAAATGAAAATTTTTATATATCTTTACGTTTTAGATGTTTCTGAACAATTTGGCATACCTAAGAAAAAATTGATGTATTTGTGGGTGAGTGTATGTGTGTGTGACGATTTCGAGATCACGAATCTACCGATTTAAATGATTCAAAATATATTCGGTTCCTAATTGATATATAAAGAGACGTAATTAGTTTAAAATAAAAAAAAAAGTTTTTGGCGAAAATAAGTGTAGCCGATTCGAAGATACGGGGCAAAAAGTGCGAAAAATGGTATTTTTGTTTTTGAGAGAACGCAGCGTCCGATTAAAATAATTCAAAAATTTTTTTACTTGTAATTATGAAATTAACAACTGGTGAATTGACGATTGATTTATTATTGAGGAGTCTAGGGTTTTCGGAAATTCAATAAAAAAACATAATAATGATCAAGAATGATCATAAGACATATATACACATAATATATCAGATATTTTATGGAGATCATAACAATAAGTTCAAATTTTGTGTACATTTACACGAAAAAAAAAAATTTTCAAAAAAATTCAAAATGCTCAATAATCTACTTTTTTCCAATATTTTCAAAAAAGTTTAAAGTTTTTCTAAAAATTTTAAATTACGGTACGGAAAAATTTAGCAATTTGCCTCAAGGCACGATGCCATGCTACACTAGTTAACTACCTGTAGGGCAAGTTATAGTAATCGCAAAAAAATCGAAAATGAAAATGTTTATATATCTTTACGTTTCAGAGGTTTCTGAACATTTTGGCATACCTTAGAAAAAATGGATTCATGTGTGTGTGTGCCTGCGTGTATGTGTCTGTGTGCGGATACAAAATTTCGTCGACGATTTCGGGAACACGGATGAAGCGATTTGAATAATTCGAAAAACATTTGATTCGTATTGATAAGGAGACATGCTGATTAGTTTTTGGCGAAGGCAGGTCTAGCCGTTCCGAAGTTATGGGGCAAAAAGTGCCAAAATGGTAACTAGGCTTTTAAGAGAACGGATGATTTGAATCATTCAAAAAACATTTTACTTGTATTAACAAGATTCAGAACTGATCAAATTTTTATGAAGGCAGGTCTAGTGGTTTTGAAGATTTAAAAAAAAAATAAAAAAAATACCATTTGGCGGTCAAAAATGATCATTAGACATATGCACATCAAATTATCAGATACTTTATAGAGATTTTAACAATAAATATAAATTTTGTTTACATTCCTATGGGTTCCGTATGAATGTTTATCCGTTAGACGGCGTCGCGGCGCTTACGCGCTTCTATATTTTGTCTCTATGCAGTTAAAGCAGGACGATTGTTTTGAAAAAAAGTTCAGAATTTCCAAAATATTTCATAATAAATTTTTCTTCAAAAAATCTTTTTTTTTTCAAAAAAAAAAAAAAAATTGTCAACAATTTATAGTTTCTCAAAAATCTAATTTTTTCAGAGTAATTTTTTTTCAAAAATGTTATTCTTTCTAATAAAACAAATTTTTGGTACGGGAAGTTCTAGCAATTTGCCTTAAGACACGATGCCATGCGCCCCACTAGTTTAATAATTACGAATGAAAAAAAATTTATTAACTTCACAATATGAGCGCAGACGCATGTATACGCATGTATACTTACTAATATACATCTCCGATCGATGACTTCAACCGACACTTGACTTATATACAAATAAGTGCTCGTTCGTTTTCATCATTTTTCAGTGTCTAGTTCAACTTGCTATTCTTAAATGACACGGTTATCTCAATAAATCATTATGTGGAGATGAAAATTGATTTTTCCGATGTGTTAGTAAACACGTGTTTCTTTCATCCCAAGAAGAGGCTTATGATAAAGCCACACGTGCTGTACTAATATTTTCGCCTTTATTGCTGACGTCGGAAAAGCTCTCGTTACAATTTTCCATATTGGGCCTAGCCAGGATAATATCACATACCTATACTATGTGTTCGTATATATATATATATATATATATACGAGGTGTGTTCAAAAAGTATCCGGAATTACTAATAATTAAATTTCGCGGGTCTGGAGTGTCTGATTGTCAAAATTTTTTTTTTATTGTGTTGGTATACATGCCCCTAAAGTATGATGAAATTTCAGCTATATTCACTGTTTACTTTGTCTGTGGTAGTCGCTAAGGTTCGACGTGTTTTTCTGAGCTCGGCGATTTTTACAATAGAAGAATTGAAAAGTCAAAGAATTTGTATTAAATTTTGCGTAAAAAATGAAATAAAGTGTTGCAAAGTGCAAAAATTCACCAGATATGGCTCCGTGTGACTTTTTCCTATTCCCAAAGTTGAAGAGACCCATGAAAGGACGGCGGTTTTCCTCGATTGAAGAAAATCGCTGAGAGTGCTCAAGGACATATCAAAAAGTGAATATCAAGGGTGCTTCGAAAATTGGAAAAAACGCTGGCATAAGTGTATTATATCTGGGGGGGACTACTTTGAAGGGGACCACATTAATGTAGACGAATAAATAAATATTTTTTTGAAAAAACGAAAATTCCGGGTACTTTTTGAACAGACCTCGTATATATATATATATTATATATATATATATATTATATATATACTACTATACTATACTATACTAATACATTTTTTGACAAGCAATATCTTCAGAGATATTACCTTTCATGAACGGAACAAGCTTCCAACGTGGAGAAAAATGGTTCACATCTTGTACAAAATCTAATTCTTTAGTATTTAGTATATAATAGAAAAATACTTGTAATTCACTTACATCAAATTATTATTTATTCAAATCTGTAATTTGATTTTGAAATTAACATTCAATATGAACATCTAAAAATTGAATTTTATTAAATAAATAAAATATCAAATGAATATTTGGATTACAGTAATATATATATATATATATATATATATATATATGTATATGTGTATATATAAATATATATATATATATATTATATATATACTAGCATACCCAGCCTCGCGTTGCGACGGCCCTTATTAAAATTCACCTATTTGAAATTTGAATCCGTTTAATAACCAACATTTCAAATTTTTTGTTATAAAAAATTCATATCAATCAAAAAATAAATAAAATTGAAATTTGAATATGATGGATCAATACTATTGATTAAAGTGTTTTCAAACCTAAATAATAAATAAAATGAAATAATTAAAGATTTGAATGAATGAGTACATTACAAATTTAGAATGAATGACTAAGTGACATTTATAAATTTATTATATCCTATTTGAATTTGGTATTACGTCTTATTTACTTTGCTAACACTTTAACATGTTCTATGATGCTGTATTTAAGAATGGTTTCATAAGCCTTTATTATTTTCTTTGAAAATTTTCCATAAATTTATGATTAGACACTCACCGATTTCAATGCATTTTTTTTTAATTTGTGATTACTTACGAAACACTTATAATATAAATTTCCGACTATAAATTCATACTATCGCTGAAAGTTCTGAGGGATCCAAGTCCAATTTATTAAATGTTGTATATTTGGAACTTCGAAATTTAATATAATATGATATAATATTTAGTTTTCAATCACGATTCATAATAATTTTGTGATGTTTAACGTGAATGAACATCTTAAGCAAATTAAATCTTAATCATCAATTGAATCAATTTATTCATAAGTCATTTTCAGCATTTGTTTTAAATTCATAACCGCCCAAATTCATTTAAATTTGATAAATTTTATTATTCTGTATCTAAAATGTGATTTGTAATGTTGCCCATAATATAAGTTGGAATAATTAATGTATTTGTTTATATTTGAATTCGTTAAAAATATTAATTTTTTGACCTGTCAAAATTTGTTTATGATTAAAGTTAAATTTAATATGTCGCTTTTTTCATTCTGATCTATTATGTTTTGAGGACGTTTTAGTATCCGAACTCTTATGGTAAGCCAACCAAATAAATATAAATTATAAATTTATTCATTAATACTTTCCATACATATTGACAAATGACATTTCACTTTATCTAGTTTACAACTGTCAAAATGTATTTAAATCTATAAACATTATATATTTCTGTTATTTTGAATATAGCATTTTGCCTAATTTGGATATAACCTGTTGGATATATTATATCTGTACGTTTTTCAATTAGTAAAAATAAAAT
>NW_020539724.1:23616797-23634839 GCF_003426905.1 Ctenocephalides felis | reverse complement strand
AATTAATTTATATAATTCAACCGACAGATGTTTAGATCATGGAACTTTATCGCCATGTTGATTTTGATGAAAAATTTCCAAATTCAAATTGATACATCGGTCGACCTTTTTACCGGCGGACCTTTAAGCCACGTTCTATCCTATACAACAATTGAAATTATACTCTTATATTATAAAATTGGAAATATTTGAAGAACGACTTGAACTGCTTGTCAAGTGTATATTTGCATATTCCGCGATGATCATATTATTATATGATGTTGACGGATGTATTATGGCTTGTTCATTATTTAATTAAATGCAACAAACGTGCTCGGAGCGGATAAACATTTACCTGTATTTACCTTGCTCGAAGCTTATGTTCAGGTGATTGCGGGCAGGTTTAATTGTGCAAATAAGAAAAACTATTCGATGGATTATCATTTAGCATTCTAAAGCGCAATAGCTGATCCTGATAAAAGGTGTCGACTGCATTTGACTCATTTTTAATAATTGTTAGATAGATAGATATATGCAGTGGATTATATTTCAATTGCGTTGAATATGAATAATTTTAATTTCTTGATTATATATCAAATTATTTATAAACTTCCTGTAGGGTAAGTTATAGTAATCGCAACAAAATTGACAATGAAAATTTTATTTTTCTTTACGTTTTAAAGGTTTCTGAACATTCTGGCATAATTTAAAAAAATGGTAGTATGTGTGTGTGTGTATGTACGGATACAATTTATCGTCGACGATTTCGAAAACACAAATCAAGCGATTTGAATGATTCAAAAACACTTGATTCCTTTGATAAGGAGATGTGATGATTAGCTTTTGGCAAAGGCAGGTCTAGTCATTTCGAAGATAAGGTGCAAAAAGTGCCAAAAATGGTATTTTAATTTTGAGAGAACGGAGCGTTCGATTAGGATAATTCAAAAATATTTACTTCTATTGACGAAATGAACAACTGGCAAAATTCTTGGGAACGCAAGACCAGCGTTTCTGGAGATCCAATTGAAAATTAAACTAGCTGTAAGTGGAATTCTGTCTTAAGGCAATTAAGGCATCGTGCCTTAAGGCAAATTGCTGCAACTTCCCGTACCAAAAATTATTATTTTTTTAAAAACGATTGACATTTTAAAAAAAAATTACTTCGAAAAAATAAGATTTTTGAAAAACCATAAATTAAACAGAAAATTACTTTTTTTTGAAAAAAAAAATTTTTCTTTATTTTGGCATATTTTGGAAGATCTTTTTTCAAAGCAATCGTACTGCTTTAACTGCATAGAGACAAAATGTCAAAGCGCGTAAGCGCCGCGTCGCCGTCTAACAAATAAACATTGGTACGGAACCCATAGGAATGCAAACAAAATTTATACTTATTGTTAAAATCTCTATAAAATATCTGATAATTTGATGTGCATATGTCTAATGATCATTTTTGACCGCCAAATGGCATTATTTTAACTTTTTTCGTTAGATCTCCGAAACCGCTAGGCCTGCCCTCATGAAAATTGATCAATTCTTCATCTTGTCAATACATGTCAAATGTTTTTTGAATTATTAAAATCGGCGCTCCGTTCTCTTAAAAACTGAGTTACCGTTTTCGGCACTTTTTGCCCCGTATCTTTGGAACGGCTGGACCTGCCTTCGCCAAAAACTAATCAGCACGTCTCCTTATCAATACAAATCGAATTCTTTTTGAATTATTCAAATCGGTTGATCCGTGTTCCCGAAATCGTCGACGAAATTTGTATCCGCACATACATACACCACACGTACATACATACATACATACACACACACATACACACACAACATACATACATTTTTTCTAAGGTATGCCAAAAGTTCAAAAAACCTCTGGAACGTAAAGATATATAAAATTTTCATTTTCGATTTTTTTGCGATTACTATAAACTTGCCCTACGGGAAGTTAAAAATAACTCAATTTGGCAGTCAAAAACGGTCATTAGAGATGTGCTCAACATATTATCAGATATTCTATAGAGATTATAAAAGTAACTACAAATTTTGTGAACCTTTATATGGGTTCCGTACCAATGTTTACACGTTATACGTTCATTTTTTTCAAAATATTCAAAATTCTCAAAAATCTAATTTTTTCAAAAGTTTTGAAATAATTTTAAAGTTTTTTTAAAATGTTAGTTTAATCACGGAAAGTTTCAGGAATTTACCTTACAATTAGATCAATTATATTATTCTAAATGAATTATACTAAAAATATCTATTTTCTAGCTAATAGAGCAAGAAAAACCAGTTAAGAACATATAAAGATATAATAAAGATATACTAGTGATGCATAGCATCCTGCCTTAAGGAAAATGCTCGGTACCGCAGCATTAAATATTCGAAAAAGAAAAAAAATAGTAATCAATAAATATTGATCAATGATTAATAATAATTGTTTTAAACATTTTCAAACAGATAATGAAAATCATTTATATTTTATCGTTCATGAAATATACAGTGACAATCTTATCGCTCAAAACACTTGAGAGAAGTTTACATTAGCATGAGGTGCCGAATAAATCCATCTGGGGATATATTTCTTACGACGAAGAAAAAGGCGTTTGAAATATATACATTTTCAAATTGAATTGTAAATTTAAAATTCATATTCGAAGTCTAAAACTTTGTATATTCTCTAAATTTTGAAAAAAAAAATTTTTTAATTTTGAAATTTGCTTGAACTGTGTAAGTGAACTTCAAAAATTAGAAATCTTGGTATAGAACTCAACCAACTTATAACAAAAGTAATACTCATTTTTTTTAATTTTACTAAATATCCGATAATTTGATGTGCACATGCCTATTTTTTACATTTTTTTTTACTTTTTTTTCTGTATCTCCGTAACCGCTAGACCTGCCTTATCAAACATTTTATCAGTTCCTCATTTCGTCAATACAAGTAAAATGTTTTTTAAATCATTCAAATCGGGTACTCCTTTCTCTCAAAAACTGAATTACAGTTTTTGACACTCTTTGCTCCGTATCCCTGTAACGGCTGGACCTGCCTTTGCCAAAAACTAATAGGCACATCTCCCTATCAATAGTAATCGAATGTTTTTTTTGAACATTTCAAATCAGTTGATTCGTGCGCCCGAAAACGTGGACGAAAAATTGCGGACACACAAAACACACACACATCTATTTTTTCTGATGTATGCCAAAATGTTCAGAAACCTCTGAAAAGAGAAGATGGCAATGAGATAGATATGCAAAAATATTCTCCTTTGGAAGTTAACAACCACATAATACTTATTTATATAGTTTGGCTTAAATATGCCATCTTGTACGTATCTGTAGTAAATCATTTTTAATTAAAATGTTCTAGTCAGTATTATTTATTCTACTCACCATAAGACTCGTTATTATATTCATTATGTATTGAAATGTATCTCAAATGTATCTCAATGTATTGAAAAAATATGTTTATAAAAATTAGGATAATCTTTAAAATATAAATGGATGTGTTACAATAAATATAGTAATGAAAATAGATGGTTTCCAAAATAACAAAAATATGTATTTATAATTCTTCAATCGATTTAATAAAAAACATGTATGAAAGAATAATATAACATCGTACGTGTGTCTTTCTGTCAATTTTCTTTATATCAGATTGTAAGCGAGGTTCGTGTCAGAACGAATTCAAAAATACATCTTGTTCGAAAAAATGTCCTTTACTTTGACAGACATTATTATTTTCTGACAAAAATCCAAGTTTCTAATTTGAGACAACCTGTGCTCGCATGTCAATTTAGGCAAAAAAGCGGGACAAACTTAGAGGAACATTTTGTAACTTTTTCTTTGGCGATCTCGAACAACGTCTAAAAAAAAGTTGATATTCATTCTATACCCGGAGACCGTCATAAAGGAAACGTGGTCGCAGGTGGAAAATTTAGTTTTTCATAAAAATCATATGCTATATAAAATATAGTGTATAGAAAAAACTTTCAGAGAAAAATAGCCAAATGTATAAAGTGTGGGATTTTCGGGCATATGTTAAAATCAAAAAACTGTTTCAAATGAATATAAAGTGGAAACATATGGTGTTTTATATTTCCACGATTTAACCCAATGTGTTGTCATATAAAACGAAGTAATTAAAGCTTTTTATTGTTGGATAGACAGAATGAAATAATTTTAATATGACAATGGATGCGGTTTGAAACAAATTTCACGATTTACACCATTTTAAAATGTTCATTCTAAATTAATAATAATACTTACAAATAAAACTATGAGTGTATAAAAAATTTAGAAATGTTGATATTTTATCAAAAAAAATCTACATTACACATACTGTACCGTTATTTAAACACAACAAAGTTTGTATTTTTATATAAAAATCATCAAAATGATTTAATCTTAGGAATGTATAAAAATATTGCCCACGTTTCACAAAAAATTCTTTGAAAGTTTTTGAAAATTTCAGTTGTGAATATTTTCGATTAGTTTTTGTAAAAATCCACTGAAAAGTTTCTTTGTAATTAATTGTTAAAAAAATTACTTAGTATGATGATACCCTGTGTAGTAGGGTCCTGTTGCTAAATATTGATGATGTCTCTTTTAGGCCAAAATATTTTAGATATTCAAAAATTCAGAATTTATAACCAAATACAGACCTCTACACCAGAAAAATAACTAATGCTTTATGGCATCGTGCCCTAAAGCAGTTGCTGGAATTTGAAATTTTCATAAGCTTTGAAAAAAATTAAAAACTTAGAAAAAATGGACTTTTGAGACGTTTAAAATATTTGAAAAATTATACATCTTGAAAAACTAGTTTTCTTTGTATTTCAAATTTTTTTGAAAATTTAGATGTTTGGCAAACAAAATTTGCACTTATTATTACAATCTGTATAAGCAATCAAATCTGATAATTTGATGTGCATACTGCATATGTTTATTGATCATTTTTGACCAACAAGTAGCATTTTTTTTTACTTTTTTATTGGATTTTTGAAACCGCGTGTTTCCAAAAATATACTCAGTTTTACATTTGGACAATACAAATCGAATGATTTGATTTTTTGAATATCTAAATCGACGGTAGATATCGTAGTCTGAAATAACATACTAAAATATTATAGGCCTACGATAAGCAGTAGAATTATAAAAATTCATGAGTTTATAATTTCTTCAACCACTCAAGCGATTCCAATCAGAATCTATGCCGAAGCATATGAACGTTTTGTGCTGTTTCGTTGGTAGCTACTGATTACAGTTAACGTAAACATTTAAATATAATACATTTTTAGGAACTCGAAATGGAAGAAATAAATTGTGTAAAACAAATTATTTTAATTTATACAATTAGAGATATTATGAGAATGATTGAAAGAAATCAATTAGAAATTGTAGTGATTAATTTTTGTGAACTAAATGGCTGAAATGCAATTCTTATTATTGATTGAGTTCATTATGAGTAGGGGAGTTAGAGGCTAGTTTTTTTTTAAACTAATATATCTTAAAATCCCCTGTTCCTATTTCTAACAAATGAAGATGGATAGTTGCTGTAACTGCAAAAGACATTTTTTTTACTTTTATGATTGTACCTCCGAAACCGCAGGACTTGCCTCCCAAAAATTTCATCAGTTCTTCATTCTGTCAATACAAGTAAAATCGGACGCTCCGTTCTCTCCAAAACTGAATTACCATTGTTGGCACTTTTGTCCTATATATTTCAACGAGTACACTTGCTTTTTTCAAAAACTATTCAACACGTCACTTCATCAATGCGAATCGGATGTTTTTGCATCATGCAAAACATACATACATTTTTGCGATCATTATAACTTACCCTACGGGCAGTTAATAAGATATATAGAACTGTTCATTGCGTCGGCCTGTTGGACTGTAGCTATGACTGTATTATGCAGTTCGATTTATATGTCCAATCAAGATAAAAAAATATTTCAACATCTTTTAAGATCCTATTGAATAACGCCTGTTTCTACTTACCCTCGATACATATAGTCCCTAGCTACCTTATGTTTGAGCAAATTCATGCTACTTGCCTTATACCTACAACTAGGTTTTATTAATTCTACTCATTGTAATTTTACTTATTGTGAAGGTTAAAATTATTAACTTCACAATATGAGAACATAAACATGTATGTACTTACTTATATACATCTCCGATCGATGACTTCAACCGACACTTGACTTACGAGTATATACAAATAAGTGTTCGTTCGTTTTCATCATTTTTCAGTGTCTAGTTCAACTTGCTATTCTTAAATGACACTGTTATCTCAATAAATCATTATGTGGAGATGAAAATTGATTTTTCCAATGTGTTAGTAAACACGTGTTTCTTTCATCCCAAGAAGAGGCTTATGATAAAGCCACACGTGCTGTACTAATATTTTCGCCTTTATTGCTGACGTCGGAAAAGCTCTCGTTACAATTTTCCATATTGGGCCTAGCCAGGATAATATCACATACCTATACTATGTGTTCGTGTACTTTAGTATAATGTATATAGGTATATTATATATATATATACATATATATATATATATACATATATATATATATATATATATATATACATATATATATATATATATATATATATACATACATATATATATATATATATATATATACATATACTAGATGACCTGACAGACTTTGTCCTGTGCCCACGATTACTACATTTCAATTATATTTCCGTTTACCTAAAATAATATATAGTTTCTTAAATTACTACTCACATCACATACATATACATGAATATGAGCAATGTTAAATGTAGAACTGCTATAAATAAAATGATGAGTCTGAATTCCCACACTATATTGGAAATTGAAGGCTTTTAAACGGTATAACAAATTCAGAAAAAAATAGTATTTAGTATCCGCGGTAAAAGCACAATATTACTTTGGATTTTTCCACCCAAAATAATTGCTTTAATAATATTGCCTATAATTTTTATAATCTTGTACCATATTTTAATTGGTTCTTAGTAATTATGATATCTAAATTACATTTTCCTTAGTAATAATTTAATATACATTATTACCAGGGTGGCTCCTGTTTTTTTCAGCGCCCCCCCTCCCGCTATTATTTTACCATTTTTAACAGTTTGCTAATAAAATTATTATCATTAATTTGACTTTTGGAAAATTTTACTTATTTATTTTTGGCATTTTATGCGATTTATTCTATTGAGCAAATCACAGAAGGCAACAAAAATCTAGCCTTTCATTATCAAACATAACCATAGCATAACACTGGTACTTCATGTTGGATTATTCTATTTTTTCATTATTTAGATATCCAAAATTGCATCTTAAACTTCTCCTAATTGATATCGTAAGGGCCGAATTGTATGTATTCATCTTTACTTTTCCATTTGTTGTTTAAAGTGAAATTTTTAACGTATTTTAAAAATATGTATAGTGTAAAGATTAGTAAAAGATGCAAAAAAAATTATATATTTCTTTAATTATATTGAAGAAAAAAACTATATTGAAAATATCATATCCGATTTTTGTGTTGGCGCCCCCTAAGGTGTGCGCTCATAGTTTACGCATGCGTCGCATTCAAGGTAGGGTCCTACTCTATGTATGTGTGCGTGTGTGCCGATACAAATTTTCGTCGACGATTTCGGGAACACAGATCAACCGATTTGAATAAATAAACAAACATCCGATTCGTATTGATAAAGAGACGTTTTTAGAGTTTTTGGCAAAGGCAGGTCTAGCGATTCCATTAAAATATTTAAAACAAATGTTTTAAACAAAGACAAATTTTTATTGATGATTGGTTATTTTTATTTCGCGAATATATAATTACTCCAGCAAGAAAGTTCCAGCAATTTGCTTTAAGGCACAATGCCATGTACCACTAGTTTCGTTTAGTATTAGAAAAAATATTAATATATATAATATATATAGAAAAATTTTAAGCAAAAACGAAATGATTGTTCAGGACGCAAAACCTGAGATATGAGCAAGCCAAAAATAACATGTATTTTATATTCATTTTAAATATTTATCAACGTTTCAGAGTTGCGGTTTTTCAAATTCGAATCACATATAATATTATATATGTTTATTTATGCATTAGAATGTGCGTACATATTTATATAGACCATTAATGATATTAATGTAAATATGATGATATATATAAATAATGCAAATATTGAGTTCCAATGATGTTTGTTTATTATGAGATATCAAAATCGCATTCGTAACCAAATAGTGACATGCAAATATGAATACATATACATATCTATATAATAAATTTTAGATATATATATATATATATATGATTATGTTTTGTTAAGTTTATTTACATACTAAATATATTTTCAAATTAATTAAATAAATATTAATATAAACTGTTCCATTGTTGTAATAACATGGCAGTAATCCTTTAAAAATGCGATTAAAATGAAATGTGTAAACACATATAGGTATTAAACTTATTATGATAAAATATCTGTTTTATATTTTAATAATATACCAAGGTCATAAAATTTCTCTTCCGAAATAAATTCAATGAAATATGTTGTATACTCATGGATTTCATAAATATAAGATAAATATATCACGAATATTTTTTGTGTAATTAAAACATTTTTTCACGAAAAAGTTCATGTTTTTACCATAAAATTGGACTTGCTAATTTTATGTTTTCTCAAAATTTCAAGTCATTCTGAATAGTTTGGTATCGCTTCTTTCATAATTAATTGTTGAAAAAAAATACGATGAGAGAGTACAGTGTCATAAAGAACATTAGAAAATTAATAACATATTATAATTGTTGAGTATTTCTATCTAAAACTATACTATTTTTAAAATCCGATACTATTTTAAAATTGCTGAGTTTATTTTTGTTCCTCAAAATTAAATTTTAATCTGTTTTTTAATAACAAAAATATTTGGTAATTATTATGTTTAAAAACTAAAATAATATAGAGCCAAAACAAAGTAGAGATTATGGGTAAGCTTTATTTCACTAATTTGGAATATTTTTGTACGCAATATTTTGGCGCCGATGTCACTTTAAAATTCCGATAATTTTACATGAGAGGAAATAAACATTATATTTAATATTCCGATTCTAATTCTAGTAAATCAATATTAAGTCCTGTGGAAAGCATTAAATATTCAGTTTTAGACAAGTCAAAATAATATTTTGATACTTGTTTATACAATCTGAAGAGATATCAGTTTTAAGAGATTATTCATTTATTTATTTATTAGTCCGATTATAATTGTAACTAGTGGGGCGCATGGCATCGTGCCTTGGCAAATTTCTGGAACTTTCAGTACTTTAAAAAACTTTTTTTTAACAAGATTAACATTTTTGAAAAAAAAATAGACTTTTGAAAAACTATAAATTTTTGACAAAAAATTACTAATTATTATCATTTTTTCGAAAAAAAAACTTTGAAAAAAAATATATTTTGAAATATTTTGGAAATTCTGAACTTTTTTCAAAGCAATCGTACTGCTTTAACACCATAGAGACGAAATATCGAAGCGCTTAAGCGCCGCGTCGCCGTCTAACGGATAAACATTGGCACGGAACCCATAGAAATGTAAACAAAATTTAAACTTATTGTTAAAATCTCTATAAAATATCTGATAATTTGATGTGCATATGTCTAATGATCATTTTTGACCGCCAAATGGCATTTTTTTTACTTTTTTTACTAGATCTCCGAAACCGCTAGACCTGTCTAGATAATATTATGACACTTGTTTATAAAATAGAACAACCTAAGAGACATTATCTTGACATGCCTAAGACTATAGTCTTAGGCATGTCAAGATAAATTTTGACACTTGTTTATAAAATAAAACAACCTGAAGGGATATCAGTTTTAAGCGATTGTTTATTCATTAGTCTGATTCTAATTGTAGTAAATTAATATTAAGTTTAATTGAAAACAATAAATATTCAGTTTTAGACGAGTCAATATAATATTTTGACACTTGTTTATACAATAGAACATCCTCAAAAGACATCAGTTTTAAGCAATTATTCACTTATATATTTATTAGTCCGATTAATAAAACAATATTGAGTCCTTTGGAAAGCAATAATTATTCAGTTTTACACAGTCAAGATAATATTTTGGCACTTGTTTATACAATACAACGACCTAAAGGACATCAGTTTTAAGCGATTATTAGATTTAAAATTTAAATGGTTTATATTAAATAAGAAATTTTAAGTAATCAAGAATTGATGTCAAATTTATGCCCACTCTCTAAAAAAAAATTTTTTTAATTATAAAAACGCATATTTTGGTTACATGTATAACTCAAAAATTTCGATTCATAACACAATAACCCAACTTAATATCTTTTTCTTTATATTTTATATAAAGCAGCAATTGTTTAAAATATACTTCAAATAAGAATTTATTCGCTTTATAAATTGCTTAATATTTAGCTCTAATAAAAATATTTATTCATTATTTGCATTTTATAATATTATTACGATTTTCATTATGCGTCAGTTGTATTCAAATCAGTATCACGCGACGGAAAAATTCTTGGGAAAAAATTAATTATTCATACATACGCTTAGAAATCTTATAGCAAAAGAAGTATTATCATAACACGATCCTTTTATAAAGTACAAAATTTACATAATCAGGAATTTAAAAAATACGTATCACTATTAAATAAAACAGAGGAATTTTAACGTATCACTATTAAATAAAACAGAGCCAAAGGCAGGCGTGTTTCATAATTTTTGTCGTTGATATAAAATTATAAAATTAAACAAAAAACTAGTGGTGTATGGCATCGTGCCTTAAGGCAAATTGCTGGTACTTCTTGTACCGTAACAAAATGTTCGAGGAATATTAAATGTTCTCAAATAGATTATTATAAATACTGTGACGTTGTCTAATATTTATAAGAATTATATAAACTGAATTTCAAAGTTGTTATTATTTTTTTGAAGTATATTAAAACTTTAGTCATAATCAAAATAAAAATCTGAATTATTTACGATATACAAGAAAAAAAATTGAAAAAAAATGTTTGAAAACAATTTTTTTCCAAAAGCAATTATTTTGTCAAGACAAGGGGAAAGTTCTTTGAATTATTCAAATCGGACGCTTAGTTGTCTCAAAAACCGCCATTTTTTTGCACATTTATCTCTGTATCTTCGAAATGACTGGACCTGCCTTTGCCAAAAACTAATCATAACTTCTCCCCATCATTACGAGCTGAGTGTTTTTTAGATCATTCAAATCAGATACTCCGTTCTCTCAAAATCTCGATTTCTATTATCTGCACGGCTGGACCTGCCTTTGCTAACAACTAATCAGCACATCTCCCCGAAAACGTGGACGAAAATTTGTATCCATACATACACACACACACACATTCATTTTTTATGAGGTATGCCAAAATGTTCAGAAACCTTCAAAACGCGAAGATAGGCAAATATTTCCATTTTTAATTTTTGGATAATTATTAATAACTACCTTAAGGGAAATTGAAAATGTAAAATGTTATCTAGAAATATATTTTGTACTGTATAAATATTTATAAAAAAGCTCTGGGCGTGTTCAGTTCAGTCAGAATTTGACAAATAAATTTGAATTATGATTATTGACTTCCCTATTGTAAGGAAAGTTATAGTAATAGCAGAAAAATTTAAAATGAAAGTGTTTTCATACGTTTCAAGACCTTCTAAACATTCTGAACATTTTGGTATACCTGGGCATTGACCCAAATTTGTCAGAATTTGACAAATAAATTTGAATTATGATTATTGACTTCCCTATTGTAAGGAAAGTTATAGTAATAGCAGAAAAATTTAAAATGAAAGTGTTTTCATACGTTTCAAGACCTTCTAAACATTCTGAACATTTTGGTATACCTGGGCATTGACCCAAATTTGTCAGAATTTGACAAATAAATTTGAATTATGATTATTGACTTCCCTATTGTAAGGAAAGTTATAGTAATAGCAGAAAAATTTAAAATGAAAGTGTTTTCATACGTTTCAAGACCTTCTAAACATTCTGAACATTTTGGTATACCTGGGCATTGACCCAAATTTGTCAGAATTTGACAAATAAATTTGAATTATGATTATTGACTTCCTATTGTAAGGAAAGTTATAGTAATAGCAGAAAAATTTAAAATGAAAGCGTTTTCATACGTTTCAAGACCTTCTAAACATTCTGAACATTTTGGTATACCTGGGCATACCGTGAAAAAACTGTGTGTGTGCATACAAAATTTTATTGGAAAACAGACAGTTAGGCAGATAGGCAGGTAGGCAGGTTGACAGGTAAACAGGCAGAAAAATGGAAATGAAGAAAAAATGTCACGTAAGTAAGTTGTTAATTATACTGATGGGTAGTTAGACAAGTAGTCAGAAAAAATTGGATGTAAAATGTAAAAAAAAGAAGTAGACAGTTAATTTGGTAGAATGATAGACAGGTAGACGCATAAACTAATGGACTGTTAGACAGTTTGTTAAACAACTACTCAGGTGGGTTACCAAAAGATGGATAGATAATAGGGCGGGTCGATTTAGAAGCCTCATATGATTTTCGGATACTAGAGATCAAAATAAGATACTTTTATAAAGAAACCATACCTTTAAAACAATTTCTGGTGGATACCTAAAGATCAGGGTTAAATTTTGAAAAACCTCTCAGGAGGGAGTTCTAGGGGGTAAACCACAAGCATGTATGGATCGCCCTTCCAAGTTAGTGGGGGTCGATCATACGTTTGGATAATTCAAATTTTAATCTTTATTTTTGGGTCAATGCACTGGGACATCAACATTCATTTTAGAGGTATGGTTTCTTTAGCAAAGTATCTTATTTTGATCCCTAAAATTCAAAAATCTTATGTGCTTAAACGACTTTTTTGACCCATACAAATCGGCCCACTCTAATAAGTAAACAGACAGGTAAACTGGTATAGAAGTCGACAGGTTGATAGAAAACAGGAAGATAGGAATTAAACGTAGACAGGTAGACAGGTAGACAGGTGGATACGCAGACAGGTAGACAGATAGTTTTTGCTGTAACAATTTATTTTGTTACTCAAAATTGTAATAGTCTTATTTACAAAAGTAAATCATTGCAAATATAAATTCAAAAATAATCGTTGATCAAATCGATTACTTACACTTATCGGAAAGTTCTTGCAACTTGCAAAACGCAACTAGATAAATTGAATTTATTTCAATCAATACAATAATGATATTATTATTTTATTATAACGACACCAATTGGAAATCGTATTAATCAATTTTTAGTGAAATCGAAAACTTTTTTAGAAATAAATAGTTCAAATATTATCATAATAATTTTAAATTTGCTAACTCCCAATTATTAACTTCTCGAAGTTTATGTTTTCATCAAAAAATCCGATTTGCTAATTTTATATTTTCTTGACGTTTCAAGCCATTCTGAATCGAATGAGACTAAATTTGGAACAAGTATGTGTGTTTGTATGTAAACAGTTTTTGCCGAAATTCCTGGAAAATGGATTTTATTTTTTATTTTAATGCCATTATGTACATAATGGTATATCGAAATATTATTGTAGTATGTAGAATTTGGTTAAAATTGTTGTATCAAGAAACTTTTTGAAATATTTATTCATTGTTACAAATTTTAACAAAATGACAAGGCACATGAGGTTCTCGAATCGTATCACATGCATATTTATACTATATATCACATAATCCTTCAATTATTAAAGTAATATATAATATAACAACTTATATAAAAATCTGTTCCTGTCTGAACGAGCAAGTGGAATTACATTATATTACAGTTTTCATACCTACTGATTCGCACTTAAATCTTTTCTAAAGTTTAGAAAACTTTATAAAATTTATTATTCATCTCATTTTTAATAAGAAAAGAAAGTTGAGAAAATTAATTCGAAAATAGTTCAACTTATACGAATTATAATTAAAAAAGTTTAATAATTCTGTATGCATGAAATATTATGTATTTAGGGTAGGTTATAGTAATAGCAAAAAAATCGAAAATGATATTTTTTATATATCTTTACGTTCCAAAGGTTTCTGAATATTTTGGCACACCTTAGAAAAAATGGATGTATGTGTGCGTGTGCGGATACAAATTTTTGTCGACGATTTCGGGAACACGGATTAACCGATTTGAATAATTAAAAAATCATTCGATTCGTATTGAACAGGAGACGTACTGATTAGTTTTTGGCGATGGCAGGTCTAGCCGTTCCGAAGATACGGGGCAAAAAGTGCCAAAAACGGTAAATCAGTTTTTAAGAGAACGGAGAGTCCAATTTTAATCATTCAAAAAAACATTTTACTTGTATTGACAAGATGAAGAACTGATTGAATTTTTGGGAAGGCAAGTCTAGCCGTTATGGACTCTCAATATAAAAAAATTAAAAAAATTGCGGTAATTTGGAGGTCAAATTTGTTTATTGGACTTATGCACATCAAATTATCAGATATTTTATAGAGATTTTCATAATGTGTATACATTTTGTGTAAAATTTTTGAGTTCCGTACCAAGATTTTTAATTACGGTGCGGGATGTTCCAGCAATTTGCCTTACAGCACGATGCCTGCACTCCATTAGTTTTTATTTTGGTTTCACATTACAGTATGACCATGTTTTTTACATTAATGCATATATACCTTATATAGTACATGTTTTTAAAAAAGCATAAATTAAGTTATACCACTTTATATTTCTATCTATAATGTAATTACATTAAGGTTTTTATACTTTTTTCAAATAGTAATTTTAAATATAAAATATCTATTTTTTATACTTCTTACAATTTTTAACCAAATGCTCAAGTGTTTTAAAAAATTCAACATGTACACCACTATAAAAAGATGTAGAATTTCAAGATTCAGTTTGATTCAAAAACTTCATTTTAATTAAAAATGAACGGTTCGAACTATCATCAGATATTGGAATTTTAATAACTCGTAAAATTGCGCATAGCTAGCAAAAAATATTTCAGGCATTGTTATTATCTATAGGTTATAATATTTTCTGTATACTGGTTGATTCTGCAATAGGTGGAATCTGCTCTTTATTGGTTTTGAATTGAAAGTAAATAACAAAAGGTATAAGTGAATTACAAATACAGAAGTACAAATACTACTATACTTACATATTTTCAAAAACGTAGATATTTCAAAAAATATTTAATCTTTAAACATCAATTACAAAGACAGAGTTCAAGCGAGCAAAAGGCTTATCTTCTCTTTTACATTTTATGAAAACCAAGCTTTAGTGATAATTTGTTTGGCTTTATTTGTATAAAGGCAGAATTCATTAGGTTACTCGTTTGCTATGAGAAACTATTAATAGCTTTCAGGTTTTCATGCATGGCCTGAAATAATTAATATTAATTGCTCGTTATGTAAATGTAGACGTATCCTATGCATCCCTTGAAATGCAATACCTGTTACATATATTTTGGATGCATACAATACATATAATTATGTAGGGGAGCTAAGAGCTTGTTGTAACAGTTTTATATTTCAGTTACTATATTTTGGGATTCACTGGTTATATTTATTCGAAATAAATTTAAATATAAGCTACTAGCAAACCCGACGAACTCCGTTTCGCTACCAGATGGTTTCGTGAGAAAGATGAAGAAATTTTTTGTTTGTTTTATATTTGAAGAGGAAAAATTTGATTTTATTACACAATAGTAATAAATTTATTTCGATTACAAAAATGAAGTGTTTTTTAGTTGAACTTCTCTAAGTAAATAAAAGTGAATCCGCAAATTATCATTTTTTGTTTTTTGGTCTGACTTTAACAGAAACAAAGCGGACGGGTTTCCAGGGATTGACCTTGCAACTTGTTATTGCAAACGCGAGGCAAACTGGAAATTGCAATCGTTTGAAGTCAAACGGAAGACCTG
Organism: Ctenocephalides felis; assembly: GCF_003426905.1. Lineage (NCBI taxonomy): Eukaryota > Metazoa > Arthropoda > Insecta > Siphonaptera > Pulicidae > Ctenocephalides > Ctenocephalides felis. The sequence goes on along the minus strand of NW_020539724.1, from coordinate 23,618,923 downwards.
TCGGAATCATTGGTATGTCACTAAATCGCCAGCAGTTTTTGATTGAATGGTGAAATTCAGTGCGTGTACATCATTATTCTTTGCGGAAAGAATTGCTCGTTGTCCTAACCAAGCATAATTCTGATAATTCTCACTAATGTCATTACTCAAATTTTTAATTACGGTGCGTGAAATTCCAGCAATTTGCATTAAGGCACGATGCCATGCACCACCCGAGCCCGAGACCTTTCCAACGAATGCAAAATTGTCAAAATCGGTTCGTGCATTCTGGAGTTATATCGTCAGGAAGGAAATCTCAACTTATTTTATATATGTGTATAACTATTTCTATACCGGGCACCAGTAAAACTAATATCTAAACTATTGTTCGTTATTTGATGATTAATCATTTTCAACTTACCCCAAGTTTGGAGCTTGTTGTAACATCTACTGTAGCTAGTGATGACAATAGTATGTACCTCTGTTATTGAAGTAAAACTTCTTTAGGCGCGACTAGGGTGCAAATCCGTACAAAAGCAACGGAAATAGTGTTACGCCCGAAACTGTACGTTATTCGCTTCCGATGAAATCATTTCTATACGGATCGATTGTGATTAGTCTTCGTGTATGTGAATAGAGATCTGTCGTTGTTTGCGTACCGGCATCAACGTTGTATGCGTACCGATATCAACAAGCAAATCGGCATAGATAAATAAACATTTTAGAGTTAAATCTTGATTTAATGTAAAATGCCTGAATCAAAAGAATATTTTACCCTGTTCCTTGAAAATAATAAAACAAATTAAACATTTGTGCCGTGTACTAAACATAAGTTAATTGATTAGAAATTATTTCTATAAGGAAAAGCTGTGTTTGGAGAACATGGTTTTGTTACATGCTTTGGGTTGCTCAAGTTATAAATAACATATGTCGATTTATTAGTTGGATTGCGATGATGGTGATTGTCTCTATATTGGGAAAAGTTTTCAATATAACTATAGAGGAATGAATAAGCAAATTTGTAAATACAAGAAATAGGAAATAGATAGATCTACATGATAAGTATAGCCATGTGGATAAACGTTCAAATTACTATTTATAATTACTTTGCTCCCAGATAACTGGTAATTTAACCAAATTATTGCTGATCAAAATAAAATTGGCACAACCGTATATTCTGAATGCGAACATTTTTAATATACAGAAATATATTAAATGAAATTTCATGTCCCACAATACACACACACACACATATATATATATATATATATATATATATATATAAACATTGTTTTAATATTTAATTATATTCTAGAAAGGTCAGAAGTCATACGAAATGACCGCGGTTCAAAATAACATAAATTCTAATTAAATTATTTGTGCAGAATTCTCGATTAACTTAAACTAATTATGTAAAACAGACGATGAGAACGCCTATCAATCCATAACATTATTAAAATAGTTATAAAAAATCGAAACAATGCAAACCAATTCTCTTTCACTTTTCCAACATTTTTTAATTAAATTTTATATTTTAATTTGCGAGATTTGAATATAGGAATAATTAGGATATATAACGTAAATGTTAAATACACTGCATAATATATATATATATATATATATATATATATATATATATATATTAAGAGATGGGTAACTCACTCCGGAGTTATCACTCGGATACAACTCCTCCCTCGGAGTGAATCCGAGTGGAGTTGTTTCACAGGATTTGTCATATCCGACTTTCTAAACTGGTATAAAATCTGTTAACTCGTGCAAGACATTGACTGTTGTGGCATTTTTGCTTTGGGAAGAAATAGGAATATCTATATCATAGAAGAAATATCTATGATATAGATATATATATTTTTTACTATTTTACATATAAATGTACTAATTTAAAATATGTAATGATGAAGTATAATACCCAAGGATAGACCTATTTACAATTCTATCATTATGTTGTATACGTATATATATATATATATATATATATATATATATATAACAAATGTATTCTGAGTGGATAGATAAATAGATAGGTAGATAGGTAGATATATTTTTAATTACAATATTAAAAAAATTTATAAAGAACCGTTTCCTTTCAAAATATTTTTTCTCCTAGCGACATCTATTTTTCAACTGGG
>NW_020539724.1:23579055-23615797 GCF_003426905.1 Ctenocephalides felis | reverse complement strand
AAACGCCTGTTACTTAAAGCCTCTATTCCTTTACGTACCAAGAAGTTCACACATTTGCCTTAAGGCAAAATGCTAGTTTTTCGTTAATTCTACTTGTTTGTAATTTTATTTATTATAAAGGCTAAAATTATTGACTTCCCGTAGAGTAAGTTATAGTAATCGCAAAAAATCTAAAATGAAAATTTTTATATATCTTTACGTTTTAGATGTTTCTGAACAATTTGGCATACCTAAGAAAAAATTGATGTATTTGTGGTGAGTGTATGTGTGTGTGACGATTTCGAGATCACGAATCTACCGATTTAAATGATTCAAAATATATTCGGTTCCTAATTGATATATAAAGAGACGTAATTAGTTTAAAATAAAAAAAAAAGTTTTTGGCGAAAATAAGTGTAGCCGATTCGAAGATACGGGGCAAAAAGTGCGAAAAATGGTATTTTGTTGTTTGAGAGAGAACGCAGCGTCCGATTAAAATAATTCAAAAATTTTTTACTTGTAATTATGAAATTAACAACTGGTGAATTGACGATTGATTTATTATTGAGGAGTCTAGGGTTTTCGGAAATTCAATAAAAAAACATAATAATGATCAAGAATGATCATAAGACATATATACACATAATATATCAGATATTTTATGGAGATCATAACAATAAGTTCAAATTTTGTGTACATTTACACGAAAAAAAAAATTTTCAAAAAATTCAAAATGCTCAATAATCTACTTTTTTCCAATATTTTCAAAAAAAGTTTAAAGTTTTTCTAAAATTTTAAATTACGGTACGGAAAAATTTAGCAATTTGCCTCAAGGCACGATGCCATGCTACACTATTTAACTACCTGTAGGGCAAGTTATAGTAATCGCAAAAAAATCGAAAATGAAAATGTTTTATATATCTTTACGTTTCAGAGGTTTCTGAACATTTTGGCATACCTTAGAAAAATGGATTCATGTGTGTGTGTGCCTGCGTGTATGTGTCTGTGTGCGGATACAAAATTTCGTCGACGATTTCGGGAACACGGATGAAGCGATTTGAATAATTCAAAAAACATTTGATTCGTATTGATAAGGAGACATGCTGATTAGTTTTTGGCGAAGGCAGGTCTAGCCGTTCCGAAGTTATGGGGCAAAAAGTGCCAAAATGGTAACTAGGCTTTAAGAGAACGGATGATTTGAATCATTCAAAAAACATTTTACTTGTATTAACAAGATTCAGAACTGATCAAATTTTTATGAAGGCAGGTCTAGTGGTTTTGAAGATTTAAAAAAAAAAATAAAAAAAATACCATTTGGCGGTCAAAAATGATCATTAGACATATGCACATCAAATTATCAGATACTTTTAGAGATTTTTAACAATAAATATAAATTTGTTTACATTCCTATGGGTTCCGTATGAATGTTTATCCGTTAGACGGCGTCGCGGCGCTTACGCGCTTCTATATTTTGTCTCTATGCAGTTAAAGCAGGACGATTGTTTTGAAAAAAAGTTCAGAATTTCCAAAATATTTCATAATAAATTTTTCTTCAAAAATCTTTTTTTTTTCAAAAAAAAAAAAAATTTTGTCAACAATTTATAGTTTCTCAAAAATCTAATTTTTTCAGAGTAATTTTTTTCAAAAATGTTATTCTTTCTAATAAAACAATTTTTGGGTACGGGAAGTTCTAGCAATTTGCCTTAAGACACGATGCCATGCGCCCCACTAGTTTAATAATTACGAATGAAAAAAAAATTATTAACTTCACAATATGAGCGCAGACGCATGTATACGCATGTATACTTACTATATACATCTCCGATCGATGACTTCAACCGACACTTGACTTATATACAATAAGTGCTCGTTCGTTTTCATCATTTTTCAGTGTCTAGTTCAACTTGCTATTCTTAAAGACACGGTTATCTCAATAAATCATTATGTGGAGATGAAAATTGATTTTTCCGATGTGTTAGTAACACGTGTTTCTTTCATCCCAAGAAGAGGCTTATGATAAGCCACACGTGCTGTACTAATATTTTCGCCTTTATTGCTGACGTCGGAAAAGCTCTCGTTACAATTTTCCATATTGGGCCTAGCCAGGATAATATCACTACCTTACTATGTGTTCGTATATATATATAATATATATATATTATGTGAGGTGTGTTCAAAAAGTATCCGGAATTACTAATAATTAATTTCCGCGGGTTTGGAGTGTCTGATTGTCAAATTTTTTTTATTGTGTTGGTATACATGCCCCTAAGTATGATGAAATTTTCAGCTATATTCACTGTTTACTTTGTCTGTGGTAGTCGCTAAGGTTCGACGTGTTTTTCTGAGCTCGGCGATTTTTACAATAGAAGAATTGAAAAGTCAAAGAATTTGTATTAAATTTTGCGTAAAAAATGAATAAAAGTGTTGCAAAGTGCAAAAATTCACCAGATATGGCTCCGTGTGACTTTTTCCTATTCCCAAAGTTGAAGAGACCCATGAAAGGACGGCGGTTTTCCTCGATTGAAGAAAATCGCTGAGAGTGCTCAAGGACATATCAAAAAGTGAATATCAAGGGTGCTTCGAAAATTGGAAAAAACGCTGGCATAAGTGTATTATATCTGGGGGGGACTACTTTGAAGGGGACCACATTAATGTAGACGAATAAATAAATATTTTTTTGAAAAAACGAAAATTCCGGGTACTTTTTGAACAGACCTCGTATATATATATATATATATATATATATATATATATATATATATACTATACTATACTATACTATACTAATACATTTTTTGACAAGCAATATCTTCAGAGATATTACCTTTCATGAACGGAACAAGCTTCCAACGTGGAGAAAAATGGTTCACATCTTGTACAAAATCTAATTCTTTAGTATTTAGTATATAATAGAAAAATACTTGTAATTCACTTACATCAAATTTATTATTTATTCAAATCTGTAATTTGATTTTGAAATTAACATTCAATATGAACATCTAAAAATTGAATTTTATTAAATAAATAAAATATCAAATGAATATTTGGATTACAGTAATATATATATATATATATATATATATATATATATATATGATATGTGTATATATAAATATATATATATATATATATATATATATACTAGCATACCCAGCCTCGCGTTGCGACGGCCCTTATTAAAATTCACCTATTTGAAATTTGAATCCGTTTAATAACCAACATTTCAAATTTTTTGTTATAAAAAATTCATATCAATCAAAATAAATAAAATTGAAATTTGAATATGATGGATCAATACTATTGATTAAAGTGTTTTCAAACCTAAATAATAAATAAAATGAAATAATTAAAGATTTGAATGAATGAGTACATTACAAATTTAGAATGAATGACTAAGTGACATTTATAAATTTATTATATCCTATTTGAATTTGGTATTACGTCTTATTTACTTTGCTAACACTTTAACATGTTCTATGATGCTGTATTTAAGAATGGTTTCATAAGCCTTTATTATTTTCTTTGAAAATTTTCCATAAATTTATGATTAGACACTCACCGATTTCAATGCATTTTTTTTTAATTTGTGATTACTTACGAAACACTTATAATATAAATTTCCGACTATAAATTCATACTATCGCTGAAAGTTCTGAGGGATCCAAGTCCAAATTTATTAAATGTTGTATATTTGGAACTTCGAAATTTAATATAATATGATATAATATTTAGTTTTCAATCACGATTCATAATAATTTTGTGATGTTTACGTGAATGAACATCTTAAGCAAATTAAATCTTAATCATCAATTGAATCAATTTATTCATAAGTCATTTTCAGCATTTGTTTTAAATTCATAACCGCCCAAATTCATTTAAATTTGATAAATTTTATTATTCTGTATCTAAAATGTGATTTGTAATGTTGCCCATAATATAAGTTGGAATAATTAATGTATTTGTTTATATTTGAATTCGTTAAAAATATTAATTTTTTTGACCTGTCAAAATTTTGTTTATGATTAAAGTTAAATTTAATATGTCGCTTTTTCATTCTGATCTATTATGTTTTGAGGACGTTTTAGTATCCGAACTCTTATGGTAAGCAAACCAAATAAATATAAATTATAAATTTATTCATTTAATACTTTCCATACATATTGACAAATGACATTTCACTTTATCTAGTTTACAACTGTCAAAATGTATTTAAATCTATAAACATTATATATTTCTGTTATTTTGAATATAGCATTTTGCCTAATTTGGATATACCTGTTGGATATATTATATCTGTACCTTTTTCAATTAGTAAAAATAAAATATTTTTTGAGCTGTCAATTGTTGACATTTGTCATTTTTTTTATGTTTTTAGTAAATTTCTGTCAAAATTTATGGAAATTTATAAAAATTATATATTTCTTTATTAAAAGTATTTTTCAAAATTTCCTATAACCTAAGTTAGATATATACGCACACGATGAGCTAATATATATTATTACATATATCTAAATATATATATATATATATATATATATATATATATATATATAGAAAAATTTGAAGCAAAAACTAAATGATGAAAACAGATGTTCAGGAAGCAAAACCTGAGATATGAGCAAGTCAGAAATAACATACATTTTATATTCATTTTAAATATTTATCAACGTTTCAGAGTTGCGGTTTCTCAAATTCGAATCACATATAATATTATATATGTTTATTTATGCATTAGAATGTGCGTACATATTTATATAGACCATTAATGATATTAATGTAAATATGATGATATTATATAAATAATGCAAATATTGAGTTCCAATGATGTTTGTTTATTATGAGATATCAAAATCACATTCATAACCAAATAGTGACATGCAAATATGAATACATATACATATCTATATAATAAATTATATATATATATATATATATATATATATATAATTATGTTTTGTTAAGTTTATTTACATACTAAATATATTTTCAAATTAATTAAATAAATATTAATATAAACAGTTCCATTGTTGTGATAACATTGCAGTAATCCTTTAAAAATGCGATTAAAATGAAATGTGTAAACACATATAGGTATTAAACTTATTATGATAAAATATCTGTTTAATATTTTAATAATATACCAAGGTCATAAAATTTCTCTTCCGAAATAAATTCAATGAAATATGTTGTATACTCATGGATTTTATAAATATAAGATAAATATATCACGAATATTTTTTGTGTAATTAAAACATTTTTTTCACGGAAAAGTTCATGTTTCTACCATAAAATTGGACTTGCTAATTTTATGTTTTCTCAAAATTTCAAGTCATTCTGAATAGTTTGGTATCGCTTCTTTTATAATTAATCGTTGAAAAAAAATAAGATTTTGATAAGAAAGTACAGTGTCTTAAAGAACATTAGAAAATTAATAACAAATTATAATTGTTGAGTATTTTTATCTAAAACTATACTATTTTCAAAATGCGATACTATTATATAGTTGCCGAGTTTTTACAAATAAAATGAAAAATTAAATTTTAATCTGTTTTTTAATAACAAAAGCATTTGGTAATTATTATGTTTAAAACTTATAGAAGAATAAAGTTAAAACGATATTATATTAGAAATTACTCAGTAGTGAGCTTTATCAACTTTTCGAAGGAGAAGTTGGTTTTCATAAAAAATCAAATTCGCTAATTCTATGTTTTCTCGACGTTTCAAGCCATTATGAATCGATTGAGACCAAATTTGGAAAAAGTATGTGTGTGTGTATGAACAGATACCATAGTCTTGTAGATCATACTAAAATATTACGACTCTACGACAAGCCATTTAATTTTAAAATTTCTTCAAAGTTTGCAAAAAGTAGTATTGTTTTTTGGCATTTGTCAAAATTAAACCTTTGATCGACGTTTTCTCAAAAACGTCTAAACCGGTTTCAGAAATCTAATATCGATTTGATGTATCTCAATGAGGACTATAGTTTGTCAGTTTTGTGAGACGATCTGCCGAGCCGTTTCTTTGTAATTTGAAAAAAAGTGTTAAACTTTTCGTCCAAATTTAAGCTCATACCACCGAATCGATTTTAAAAAATCAAAAACTGTTTGAAAGATATTAGTTGGGAATGATACTGATTAGTTTTAGGTGAAAATCTACAGAGCCATTTTCTTGTAATTAACTGTTGAAAAAAAAAATTTAAACCGACTTTTATGGAACGTTTTTTGGCGATATATGTCATGGTCTTATAGAACTGACTGAAATATTACGGCCATACGACAAGTAGTTTAATTTTAAAAATTGATCAAAGTTGAGTAGTTTTTTTGACCTTTGTTAAAATTAAAATTAGACGATTTTCTTGGGATAACGATAGAGTACTTGTTCTTAATTAACATACTAAACCACTAAAACTAAAGTCCTACGGAAACTAGTTCAATTATAGAAATTATTGATTTTTGAAAATTTACTTTTAGAAAATACTTCGAGTTAACGTGTTAGTTCGTTTTCAATTATGTGTAATGAATACTCGAAATACTTTTAATCACTCATAAATTAATTAATTTTTTATTGATTAAGTCGATTATTTACACATATTGGAAAGTTCATGTAACTTGCCTCAAGGCAAAATACCAATACCAACTAGTTTTATTGTTAATTTTGAGTATTTTTGTAAGAAATATTTTGGCGCAGATGTCACTTTAAAACGCCTTTAATTTCACACAAGAGAAAATAAATATTATTTTTTATTAGTCTGATTCTTATTGTAGTAAATCAATATTAAGCCCTGTGGAAAGCATTAAATATTCAGTTTTAGACAAGTCAAAATAATATTTTGATACTTGTTTATACAATCTGAAGAGATATCAGTTTTAAGAGATTATTCATTTATTTATTTATTAGTCCGATTATAATTGTAACTAGTGGGGCGCATGGCATCGTGCCTTGGCAAATTTCTGGAACTTTCAGTACTTTAAAAAACTTTTTTTTAACAAGATTAACATTTTTGAAAAAAAAATAGACTTTTGAAAAACTATAAATTTTTGACAAAAAATTACTAATTATTATCATTTTTTCGAAAAAAAAACTTTGAAAAAAAATATATTTTGAAATATTTTGGAAATTGGCACGGAACCCATAGAAATGTAAACAAAATTTAAACTTATTGTTAAAATCTCTATAAAATATCTGATAATTTGATGTGCATATGCCTAATGATCATTTTTGACCGCCAAATGGCATTTTTTTTTAACTTCCCGTAGGGTAAGTTATAGTAATCGTCCAAAAATCGAAATCAAAAATTTTTACATTTCTCGACGTTTTGAAGGTTTCTGAACATTTTGGCATACCTCAGAAAAAATGGATGTGTGTGTGTGTGTGTGTGTGTGTGTGTGTTTTTGTATGTCCGCGTTTTTTCGTCCACGTTTTCGGGCGCACGGATCAACCGATTTGAATGGTTTAAAAAACATTCGATTCCTATTGATAGGGAGATGTGCTGATTAGTTTTTGGCAAAGGTAGGTCCAGCCGTTACGGAGATATGGAGCAAAGAGTGCAAAAAATAGAAAGCGAATTTTTGAGAGAACGGATCAACCGATTTGAATGGTTTAAAAAACATTCGATTCCTATTGATAGGGAGATGTGCTGATTAGTTTTTGGCAAAGGTAGGCCCAGAGGTTTCGGAGTTACAGAGCTAAATTTAAAAAAAATGGCTGTTTTTGAGAGAACTAAGCGTCCGATTTAAATGATTCAAAGAACTTTCTGCTTTTTTCAACAAAACAATTGATTTTGGAAAAAAAAATTTTTGTTTCTAATTTTTTTTCAAAATTTTTTTTTGTAATTTTGGACTAAAAATTCAAAAAATCACCCAAGCTAAGCACAGTCTAAGCGCCACTCTGGTAGAAATGTTTACGCAAGTGCGTTTAGACTGTTTGTGTACTGGAGCACTTTTCCAATTTTGTGAAAATTATTGAAAAATGTGAAAATGCCGCCAAACTGAGCACAGTATAAGTGAAAATGTCGCACAGAATTATTTGCAAATGCGTTTAGACTGTGACTATGCGGGAGCACTTTTTCAATTTTGTGTAAATTTGGCAACTATTTTTTTTTTTGGAATTTGATTCGAAATGAAATGACGATTGTTAATGTTCTGGAGATCATAAATTGATTTATTTATAATTAACTTTCCATAGGGTAAGTAATCGCAAAAAAATCGAAAATGAAAATTTTTATATATCTTCACGTTTCAGAGGTTTCTGAATATGTTGGCATACCTTGGAGAAAATTGATGTATGTGTGTGTGTATGTGTGTGTGTGCGTGCATGTGTGTGTGTTCGGATACAAATTTTCGTCGACGATTTCGGGAACACGGATAAAGCAATTTGAATAATTCAAAAAACATTCTAGCCGTTCCGAAGATATGGGGCAAAAAGGGTCAAAAACGGTAACTTAGTTTTTAAGAGAACGGAGCGTTCGATTTGTATAGTTCAAAAAACATTTTACTTGTATTAACAAGATGAAGATTTGATCAAATTTTCATGAAGATAGGACTAGCGGTTTCGGAGATCTAGTAAAAAAAACTAAAAAAAAATAACATTTGGCGGTCAACAATAATCATTAGACATTAGACATATGCATATCAAATTATCAGATATTTTATTGAGATTTTAACAATAAGTATAAGTTTTGTTTACATTCCTATGGGTTCCGTACCATTGTTTTTCTGTTAGACAGCGACGCGGCGCTTACGCGCTTTATATTTTGTCTCTATGCAGTTAAAGCAGTACGATTGCTTTGAAAAAAAGTTCAGATCTTCCAAAATATATCAAAATGAAGATAACATTTTTTCCAAAAAAAAATTTTTATAAAAAAAATTGTTTAAAATTTTTTTTTTTTTAAAAAATTTTATTTTCAAAAAAAGTAATTTTTTGTCCAATTTAAAATTTCTAAAAAATCTTATTTTTTCGAAGTAAAATTTTTTCAAAAATGTTAATCGTTTTTAAAAAAATAATAATTTTTGGTACGGGAAGTTGCAGCAATTTGCCTCAAGGCACGATGCCTTAATTGCCTTAAGACAGAATTCCACTTACAGCTAGTTACTTTTTTACTAGATCTCCGAAACCGCTAGATCTGTCTAGATAATATTATGACACTTGTTTATAAAATAGAACAACCTAAGAGACATTAGTCTTAGGCATGTCGAGATAAATTTTGACACTTATTTATAAAATAAAACAACCTGAAGGGATATCAGTTTTAAGCGATTGTTTATTCATTAGTCTGATTCTAATTGTAGTAAATTAATATTAAGTTTAATTGAAAACAATAAATATTCAGTTTTAGACGAGTCAATATAATATTTTGACACTTGTTTATACAATAGAACATCCTCAAAAGACATCAGTTTTAAGCAATTATTCACTTATATATTTATTAGTCCGATTAATAAAACAATATTGAGTCCTTTGGAAAGCAATAATTATTCAGTTTTACACAGTCAAGATAATATTTTGGCACTTGTTTATACAATACAACGACCTAAAGGACATCAGTTTTAAGCGATTATTAGATTTAAAATTTAAATGGTTTATATTAAATAAGAAATTTTAGTAATCAAGAATTGATGTCAAATTTATGCCCACTCTCTAAAAAAAAATTTTTTTAATTATAAAACGCATATTTTGGTTACATGTATAACTCAAAAATTTCGATTCATAACACAATAACCCAACTCTTTTTCTTTATATATATCAGCAATTGTTTAAAATATACTTCAAATAAGAATTTATTCGCTTTTAAATTGCTTAATATTTAGCTCTAATAAAAATATTTATTCATTATTTGCATTTTATAATATTATTACGATTTTCATTATGCGTCAGTTGTATTCAAATCAGTATCACGCGACGGAAAATTTCTTGGGAAAAAATTAATTATTCATACATACGCTTAGAAATCTTATAGCAAAAAAAGTATTATCATAACACGATCCTTTTATAAAGTACAAAATTTACATAATCAGGAATTTAAAAAATACGTATCACTATTAAATAAAACAGAGGAATTTTTACGTATCACTATTAAATAAAACAGAGCCAAAGGCAGGCGTGTTTCATAATTTTTGTCGTTGATATAAAATTATAAAATTAAACAAAAAACTAGTGGTGTATGGCATCGTGCCTTAAGGCAAATTGCTGGTACTACTACTAAATATTAAATGTTCTCAAATAGATTATTATAAATACTGTAACGTTTAATTTATAAGAATTATATAAACTGAATTTCGAAATTGTTATTATTTTTTTAAAGTATATTAAAACTTTAGTCATAATTAAAATTAAAATCTGAATTATTTTTGATATACAAGGAAAAAAAATTGAAAAAAAAATTGAAACAACCAAAAGCAATTATTTTGTCAAGACAAGGAGAAAGTTCTTTGAATTATTCAAATCGGACGCTTAGTTGTCTCAAAAACCGCCATTTTTTTGCACATTTATCTCTGTATCTTCGAAATGACTGGACCTGCCTTTGCCAAAAACTAATCATAACTTCTCCCCATCATTACGAGCTGAGTTTTTTTAGATCATTCAAATCAATACTCCGTTCTCTCAAAATCTCGATTCTATTACTCTGCACGGCTGGCCTGCCTTTGCTAACACTAATCATCAGCCATCTCCCCGAAAACGTGGACGAAAATTTGTATCCATACATACACACACCACACATTCATTTTTTTTATGAGGTTGCCAAAAATGTTCAAAACCTTCAAACGCGAAGATAGGCAAATATTTCCATTTTTCAATTTTTGGATAATTATTAAACTACCTTAGGGAAATTGAAAATGTAAAATGTTTATCAGAAATATATTTGTGTACTGTATAATATTTATAAAAAGCTCTGGGCGTTTTCAGTTCAGTCAGAATTTGACAAATAATTTGAATTATGATTATTGACTTCCCTATTGTAAGGAAGTTATAGTATAGCAGAAAAATTTAAAGGAAAGTGTTTTCATACGTTTCAAGACCTTCTAAACATTCTGAACATTTTGGTATACTGGGCATTGACCAAATTTGTCAGAATTTGACAAATAAATTTGAATTATGATTATTGACTTCCTATTGTAAGGAGTTTATCGTATAGCAGAAAAATTTAAATGAAAGTGTTTTCATACTTTTCAAGACCTTCTAACATTCTGAACATTTGGTATACCTGGGCATTGACCCAAATTTGTCAGAATTTGACAAATAAATTTGAATTATGATTATTGACTTCCCTATTGTAAGGAAGTTATAGTAATAGCAGAAAAATTTAAAATGAAAGTGTTTTCATACGTTTCAAGACCTTCTAAACATTCTGAACATTTTGGTATCCTGGGCATTGACCAATTTGTCAGAATTTGACAAATAAATTTGAATTATGATTATTGACTTCCCTATTGTAAGGAAAGTTATAGTAATAGCAGAAAAATTTAAAATGAAAGTGTTTTCATACGTTTCAAGACCTTCTAAACATTCTGAACATTTTGGTATACCTGGGCATTGACCCAAATTTGTCAGAATTTGACAAATAAATTTGAATTATGATTATTGACTTCCCTATTGTAAGGAAAGTTATAGTAATAGCAGAAAAATTTAAAATGAAAGTGTTTTCATACGTTTCAAGACCTTCTAAACATTCTGAACATTTTGGTATACCTGGGCATTGACCCAAATTTGTCAGAATTTGACAAATAAATTTGAATTATGATTATTGACTTCCCTATTGTAAGGAAAGTTATAGTAATAGCAGAAAATTTAAAATGAAAGTGTTTTCATACGTTTCAAGACCTTCTAAACATTCTGAACATTTTGGTATACCTGGGCATTGACCCAAATTTGTCAGAATTTGACAAATAAATTTGAATTATGATTATTGACTTCCCTATTGTAAGGAAAGTTATAGTAATAGCAGAAAAATTTAAAATGAAAGTGTTTTCATACGTTTCAAGACCTTCTAAAGATTCTGAACATTTTGGTATACCTGGGCATTGACCCAAATTTGTCAGAATTTGACAAATAAATTTGAATTATGATTATTGACTTCCCTATTGTAAGGAAAGTTATAGTAATAGCAGAAAAATTTAAAATGAAAGTGTTTTCATACGTTTCAAGACCTTCTAAACATTCTGAACATTTTGGTATACCTGGGCATACCGTGAAAAAACTGTGTGTGTGCATACAAAATTTTATTGGAAAACAGACAGTTAGGCAGATAGGCAGGTAGGCAGGTTGACAGGTAAACAGGCAGAAAAATGGAAATGAAGAAAAAACGTCACGTAAGTAAGTTGTTAATTATACTGATGGGTAGTTAGACAAGTAGTCAGAAAAATTGGATGTAAAATGTAAAAAAAAGAAGTAGACAGTTAATTTGGTAGAATGATAGACAGGTAGACGCATAAACTAATGGACTGTTAGACAGTTTGTTAAACAACTACTCAGGTGGGTTACCAAAAGATGGATAGATAATAGGGCGGGTCGATTTAGAAGCCTCATATGATTTTCGGATACTAGAGATCAAAATAAGATACTTTTATAAAGAAACCATACCTTTAAAACAATTTCTGGTGGATACCTAAAGATCAGGGTTAAATTTTGAAAAACCTCTCAGGAGGGAGTTCTAGGGGGTAAACCACAAGCATGTATGGATCGCCCTTCCAAGTTAGTGGGGGTCGATCATACGTTTGGATAATTCAAATTTTAATCTTTATTTTTGGGTCAATGCACTGGGACATCAACATTCATTTTAGAGGTATGGTTTCTTTAGCAAAGTATCTTATTTTGATCCCTAAAATTCAAAAATCTTATGTGCTTAAACGACTTTTTTGACCCATACAAATCGGCCCACTCTAATAAGTAAACAGACAGGTAAACTGGTATAGAAGTCGACAGGTTGATAGAAAAACAGGAAGATAGGAATTAAACGTAGACAGGTAGACAGGTAGACAGGTGGATACGCAGACAGGTAGACAGATAGTTTTTGCTGTAACAATTTATTTTGTTACTCAAAATTGTAATAGTCTTATTTACAAAAGTAAATCATTGCAAATATAAATTCAAAAATAATCGTTGATCAAATCGATTACTTACACTTATCGGAAAGTTCTTGCAACTTGCAAAACGCAACTAGATAAATTGAATTTATTTCAATCAATACAATAATGATATTATTATTTTATTATAACGACACCAATTGGAAATCGTATTAATCAATTTTTAGTGAAATCGAAAACTTTTTTAGAAATAAATAGTTCAAATATTATCATAATAATTTTTAAATTTGCTAACTCCCAATTATTAACTTCTCGAAGTTTATGTTTTCATCAAAAAATCCGATTTGCTAATTTTATATTTTCTTGACGTTTCAAGCCATTCTGAATCGAATGAGACTAAATTTGGAACAAGTATGTGTGTTTGTATGTAAACAGTTTTTTGCCGAAATTCCTGGAAAATGGATTTTATTTTTTATTTTAATGCCATTATGTACATAATGGTATATCGAAATATTATTGTAGTATGTAGAATTTGGTTAAAATTGTTGTATCAAGAAACTTTTTGAAATATTTATTCATTGTTACAAATTTTAACAAAATGACAAGGCACATGAGGTTCTCGAATCGTATCACATGCATATTTATACTATATATCACATAATCCTTCAATTATTAAAGTAATATATTAATATAACAACTTATATAAAAATCTGTTCCTGTCTGAACGAGCAAGTGGAATTACATTAGATTACAGTTTTCATACCTACTGATTCGCACTTAAATCTTTTCTAAAGTTTAGAAAACTTTATAAAATTTATTATTCATCTCATTTTTAATAAGAAAAGAAAGTTGAGAAAATTAATTCGAAAATAGTTCAACTTATACGAATTATAATTAAAAAAGTTTAATAATTCTGTATGCATGAAATGCATTTAGGGTAGGTTATAGTAATAGCAAAAAAATCGAAAATGATATTTTTTATATATCTTTACGTTCCAAAGGTTTCTGAATATTTTGGCACACCTTAGAAAAAATGGATGTATGTGTGCGTGTGCGGATACAAATTTTTGTCGACGATTTCGGGAACACGGATTAACCGATTTGAATAATTAAAAAATCATTCGATTCGTATTGAACAGGAGACGTACTGATTAGTTTTTGGCGATGGCAGGTCTAGCCGTTCCGAAGATACGGGGCAAAAAGTGCCAAAAACGGTAAATCAGTTTTTAAGAGAACGGAGAGTCCAATTTTAATCATTCAAAAAAACATTTTACTTGTATTGACAAGATGAAGAACTGATTGAATTTTTGGGAAGGCAAGTCTAGCCGTTATGGACTCTCAATATAAAAAAATTAAAAAAATTGCGGTAATTTGGAGGTCAAATTTGTTTATTGGACTTATGCACATCAAATTATCAGATATTTTATAGAGATTTTCATAATGTGTATACATTTTGTGTAAAATTTTTGAGTTCCGTACCAAGATTTTTAATTACGGTGCGGGATGTTCCAGCAATTTGCCTTACAGCACGATGCCTGCACTCCATTAGTTTTTATTTTGGTTTCACATTACAGTATGACCATGTTTTTTTACATTAATGCATATATACCTTATATAGTACATGTTTTTAAAAAAGCATAAATTAAGTTATACCACTTTATATTTCTATCTATAATGTAATTACATTAAGGTTTTTATACTTTTTTCAAATAGTAATTTTAAATATAAAATATCTATTTTTTTATACTTCTTACAATTTTTAACCAAATGCTCAAGTGTTTTAAAAAATTCAACATGTACACCACTATAAAAAGATGTAGAATTTCAAGATTCAGTTTGATTCAAAAACTTCATTTTAATTAAAAATGAACGGTTCGAACTATCATCAGATAGTGGAATTTTAATAACTCGTAAAATTGCGCATAGCTAGCAAAAAATATTTCAGGCATTGTTATTATCTATAGGTTATAATATTTTCTGTATACTGGTTGATTCTGCAATAGGTGGAATCTGCTCTTTATTGGTTTTTGAATTGAAAGTAAATAACAAAAGGTATAAGTGAATTACAAATACAGAAGTACAAATACTACTATACTTACATATTTTCAAAAACGTAGATATTTCAAAAAATATTTAATCTTTAAACATCAATTACAAAGACAGAGTTCAAGCGAGCAAAAGGCTTATCTTCTCTTTTACATTTTATGAAAACCAAGCTTTAGTGATAATTTGTTTGGCTTTATTTGTATAAAGGCAGAATTCATTAGGTTACTCGTTTGCTATGAGAAACTATTAATAGCTTTCAGGTTTTCATGCATGGCCTGAAATAATTAATATTAATTGCTCGTTATGTAAATGTAGACGTATCCTATGCATCCCTTGAAATGCAATACCTGTTACATATATTTTGGATGCATACAATACATATAATTATGTAGGGGAGCTAAGAGCTTGTTGTAACAGTTTTATATTTCAGTTACTATATTTTGGGATTCACTGGTTATATTTATTCGAAATAAATTTAAATATAAGCTACTAGCAAACCCGACGAACTCCGTTTCGCTACCAGATGGTTTCGTGAGAAAGATGAAGAAATTTTTTGTTTGTTTTATATTTGAAGAGGAAAAATTTGATTTTATTACACAATAGTAATAAATTTATTTCGATTACAAAAATGAAGTGTTTTTTAGTTGAACTTCTCTAAGTAAATAAAAGTGAATCCGCAAATTATCATTTTTTGTTTTTTGGTCTGACTTTAACAGAAACAAAGCGGACGGGTTTCCAGGGATTGACCTTGCAACTTGTTATTGCAAACGCGAGGCAAACTGGAAATTGCAATCGTTTGAAGTCAAACGGAAGACCTGTCGGAATCATTGGTATGTCACTAAATCGCCAGCAGTTTTTGATTGAATGGTGAAATTCAGTGCGTGTACATCATTATTCTTTGCGGAAAGAATTGCTCGTTGTCCTAACCAAGCATAATTCTGATAATTCTCACTAATGTCATTACTCAAATTTTTAATTACGGTGCGTGAAATTCCAGCAATTTGCATTAAGGCACGATGCCATGCACCACCCGAGCCCGAGACCTTTCCAACGAATGCAAAATTGTCAAAATCGGTTCGTGCATTCTGGAGTTATATCGTCAGGAAGGAAATCTCAACTTATTTTTATATATATGTGTATAACTATTTCTATACCGGGCACCAGTAAAACTAATATCTAAACTATTGTTCGTTATTTGATGATTAATCATTTTCAACTTACCCCAAGTTTGGAGCTTGTTGTAACATCTACTGTAGCTAGTGATGACAATAGTATGTACCTCTGTTATTGAAGTAAAACTTCTTTAGGCGCGACTAGGGTGCAAATCCGTACAAAAGCAACGGAAATAGTGTTACGCCCGAAACTGTACGTTATTCGCTTCCGATGAAATCATTTCTATACGGATCGATTGTGATTAGTCTTCGTGTATGTGAATAGAGATCTGTCGTTGTTTGCGTACCGGCATCAACGTTGTATGCGTACCGATATCAACAAGCAAATCGGCATAGATAAATAAACATTTTAGAGTTAAATCTTGATTTAATGTAAAATGCCTGAATCAAAAGAATATTTTACCCTGTTCCTTGAAAATAATAAAACAAATTAAACATTTGTGCCGTGTACTAAACATAAGTTAATTGATTAGAAATTATTTCTATAAGGAAAAGCTGTGTTTGGAGAACATGGTTTTGTTACATGCTTTGGGTTGCTCAAGTTATAAATAACATATGTCGATTTATTAGGTTGGATTGCGATGATGGTGATTGTCTCTATATTGGGAAAAGTTTTCAATATAACTATAGAGGAATGAATAAGCAAATTTGTAAATACAAGAAATAGGAAATAGATAGATCTACATGATAAGTATAGCCATGTGGATAAACGTTCAAATTACTATTTATTAATTACTTTGCTCCCAGATAACTGGTAATTTAACCAAATTATTGCTGATCAAAATAAAATTGGCACAACCGTATATTCTGAATGCGAACATTTTTAATATACAGAAATATATTAAATGAAATTTCATGTCCCACAATACACACACACACACACATATATATATATATATATATATATATATATAAACATATTGTTTTAATATTTAATTATATTCTAGAAAGGTCAGAAGTCATACGAAATGACCGCGGTTCAAAATAACATAAATTCTAATTAAATTATTTGTGCAGAATTCTCGATTAACTTAAACTAATTATGTAAAACAGACGATGAGAACGCCTATCAATCCATAACATTATTAAAATAGTTATAAAAAATCGAAACAATGCAAACCAATTCTCTTTCACTTTTCCAACATTTTTTTAATTAAATTTTATATTTTAATTTGCGAGATTTGAATATAGGAATAATTAGGATATATAACGTAAATGTTTAAATACACTGCATAATATATATATATATATATATATATATATATATATATATATATATATATATAGAGATGGGTAACTCACTCCGGAGTTATCACTCGGATACAACTCCTCCCTCGGAGTGAATCCGAGTGGAGTTGTTTCACAGGATTTGTCATATCCGACTTTCCTAAACTGGTATTAAATCTGTTAACTCGTGCAAGACATTGACTGTTGTTGGCATTTTTGCTTTGGGAAGAAATAGGAATATCTATATCATAGAAGAAATATCTATGATATAGATATATATATTTTTTTACTATTTTACATATAAATGTACTAATTTAAAATATGTAATGATGAAGTATAATACCCAAGGATAGACCTATTTACAATTCTATCATTATGTTGTATACGTTATATATATATATATATATATATATATATATATATATATATATATACAAATGTATTCTGAGTGGATAGATAAATAGATAGGTAGATAGGTAGATATATTTTTAATTACAATAATTTAAAACAATTTTTATAAACGAACCGTTTCCTTTCATAAAATATTTTTTCTCCTAGCGACATCTATTTTTCAACTGGGCCCTATTCCTTCTCTTTCCTATTTGATATTTCGTGGCTCATCTAGTTAACCTTGATAGAGAATTCAGTTTCCGACGATCATTGGTAGGGCAGTATAATGAACGACTTGTAACGATAACACATATTTAAGATTTTAAATTTTAACACACTGATGATGAGACAGACCTAGTCTCAAAACGTTTGAAAAATTATTATTTAATAAATTAGTGCAAAAAAGTGTTGTTTGTTCATATTTTTAAATTAATATCTATTATCTACTCAGAATACATTTGTTATATATATATATATATATATATATATATATATATATTAACTGTTATGATTAGAAGAAATCAAAAACAATGAAACTCTTCAAAAGCCATGCGGTGTACGATACGTACGTGTTAATTTAAGGCACTTAATGAAAGCAATAATGGAACTTGTTCGAACAAATATACATCTTTTTTCCCTTTGGTGCCTATTTTATATAATGTAGCTGTTATGATGACTGTCACTAACGTACCCAGGCCCAGCCGTTCCCAGTCTCCCCTATATCGTATCATGTATTTCGGTATATTAAAATTGTTCACCTAGTACCTACTATATTTACCCGCGATTGACTAACAGACCGTTTGCTATTATTCTGTTTTTTCTATGCTTGTCTGCACCAGTTGTCTGTTTTTGTCAGTAATATATATATATATATATATATATATATATATATATATATATTGATTTATAGATATATATGCAAACCCTTGCAAACAAACGTTACAGGCTAAGGATATATGTTCTAACCTTCCCTTGTTAGATAAATAGATATAAACCAATCCTCAGTACCTTTGATACAATCAACATGAAGTCAATGTTTACGTTTGATACATAATATTATTTCTATTACCAATATCATTATTATTATTACTATTATCGTGTCCGTGGCTCAGTTGCAAGAGCTTTAGTCTTTGAACCACCATCTGTCTCGGAGACTTTGTTTATAAAGTTATTAATCTATATCGAATATATAATTAATTGATATTGATTTATCTCGAGACCGGTAAAATACAAAAAACAGGAATTCAGACATAGACCTTATACTACATGGTCTGCTAATCGAGCGCAAAATAAGTGCTTAAATATAGAAGGGACTGTGACATGACTTGCTGAACGAGCGTTGACGACAATCGTGGAACTCTCCTGATTGATTAAATGTCATATGACATTGTTTCATTTTAATAATATAATGGCATTTTTAACTTTGTTTTTGAGATATCGGTGGTGGACCTTTTTACCCGCAGATCTCTACCCTATATTTTATGTACATTATAGTATGTTTGAAAGACTTTAATTGGAAATCGTATTTATTATAAAATTTAACTGAATTTTAAATCCTATTGATTAAGTTAATTATGTATACGTACCATGAAGCTCATGAAAGTTGCCTTAAGACAAAATGCTACTTATAACTAGTTTTTTTTAATAATCTTAACACAGAAGGATAGAGCACCCTTCTAATAATTCTAAAATATTGTAAAAAAGAGTGCGCGTAAGGTTCACACGCGATTAAAGTAAAACTTATTTGCTATCGCACAATATGGCATATAAGTAAAAATAAGTACATAATATAACAATTTTGAATAATGTTTATTAATACTATGGTAACACTCGTGGTGCACACATTCATTAGTGTCAACCATTATGCACATTTATATAATGATAAATTATAAATTATATATTTATAATAGCATTAAAAATATGAATAATATTTAAAAACAATAATGTAATTAAAGTCATACTTCAAATATGACATGATCGGTTTGTCATTGTAATTAGCATTTAGAAATGAACCTTCATTAGAGATATGAAGTAATTGCTGATTAATAAATTTTATAATATTCGTTCACACACGCCCTTAAGGCACGATGCCATACACAACTAGTTTTGTATGTTATTCATAAACAGGTCCCAATCGATAATGATAAATATTATTTCAGGCTTTTCTCAAGAAATACTATTATTATTATTGCCTTGTTACTATCAAAACAAATCAATAGTTTTCTCTATTCTAGTATCTATGGAATTTTTATGAGATTGCACATAAAACTCATATTTATTGAATTCGAATTCTGAAGCCGAGCAATATATTCAGTTATTCGACTCAACGAAAAAAGCACTAAAAGAGGACCTTTATTGAATTAGCGTTTGACTATCGATGTAAGGCTTTCTAATCTAAAACGGATCTCCTATTTTTTCCGGACATGATCAGCTTCCTGCTACGGAATTTAATTGTAATTGATTGCATATTTTATTAGCAGAAAATATTAGTAAAGAATTCTATATCAGAAAATTGCAAAAATGCGTAATTAACTTACCGTAGGGCAAGCTATTGTAATCCCCGAAAAATCAAAATTGAAAATTTTTACATATCTCCCCGTTTTGAAGGTTTGGCATACCTCAGAAAAAATAGATGCATGCGTAATGTGTGTGTGTGTGTGGAAATTAAATGGAATAAATTTAAATGGGTGCAATTACTTATAATCAATTTGGACCTTTGTGCCCCGATTACCCTATTTACTTATTAAATGTGAAAAGTTTTCCATTTCAATTTTTTGCGTTATATTTTTTGTGTATTAGTACGGAATCCTAAATTAGATGAACATTTTTAATTCATCGCAATTCATATCAATTATTTACTTGCGTTTTTCACGAATATTATATTCGTGAAAAGTTTCAAGAGAAGGATCATAAACTTTTTGGGGCATAAAAGGCATTTAAATCTTCCTTCTAATTTATTTCAGGCGAAATAAATATACGAAATATAATATACATAACCTTTATATTATATATTTACAACATTTAAATAACTTTATATCAAATTTCAAATATTATAAATGAAGTAATGAAAATTTTGAAAAATAAATTTTATAACAATGTATATTATACAAATATAGTATGCCTAATAATTGGCATGATGCATGTAAAGTTATTTGAAACTAGTTGGTATTGGTATTTTTCTTTGAGGCAAGTTACATGAACTTACCGATAAATGTAAATAATCGATTTAATCAATAAAAAATAAATTAATTTTTGAGTGATTAAAAGTATTCCGAGTGGATTCTAAAGCAAATTTTCACAAATCTACAACTTTTATATTTGAACCAGTTTCCGTAGGACTTTAATGGTTTAGTATGTTCATTAAGACTAAGTACTCAATCGTTATACGAAGTAAATCGTCTAATTTTAATTTTAACAAACGTCAAAAAAACTACTCATTTTCTCAAATTTTGAAGAATTTTTAAAATTAAAATACTTGTGGTAAGATCGTAATATTTTAGAAAGTTCTATAACAACACCATGATATATATCGCCAAAAAAATCAATAAAAATCGTCTTAAATTTTTTTTCAACAGTTAATTACAAGAAAACGCATTCATAGATTTTCACCTAAAACTAATCAGTATCATTCCCAAATAATATCTTTCGAATAGCTTTTGATTTGGTTAAAATCGATTCGGTAGTATGAGCTTAAACGTGGCCGAAGAGTTTAACACTTTTTTTCAAATGACAAGGAAATGGCGCGGCCGATCGCTGCACAAAACTGAGAAAAGATAATCCACATCGAAATGCATAGATTGGCTTTTAAATTTTTGAAATCGTTTCAGGCGTTTTTGAGCAAACGTCGATAAAAGTTATAATTTTGACAAACGCCAAAAAACGACACTAATTTTTGCAAACTTTGACGATTTTTTAAAATTAGGATTAGGAAATCGTAGGACCGTAATATTTTAGTATAATCTATAAGACTATGGTATCTTCGAAAAAAATATTTTTAACACTTTACTACAAGTAAACGGCCCGGCCGATCTTTACCAAAAACTAATCAGATCGATTCCCAACCAATATGTTTCAAACAGTTTTTGAATTTTCAAAATCGATTCAGAATTGTGGGCTAAAACGTGGACGAATTTTTTTTCTTTTTTCGGCGATTTACAAAGAAACGGCTTGGCCGATCGTCGCACAAAACTGACAAACAATAGTTCTCATCGAGATATATCGAATGGCTTTTAAATTATTGAAATCGGTCCAACCGTTTTTGAAAAAACGTCAATTTACGGCAAAAAATGTACACACACACATTCTTTTTCTAGAAAGTTACTTTTTCCAAATTTGGTTTCATTCGACTCAGAATGGCTTCAAACGTCAAGAAAACAAAAAATTAGCGAATCGGATTTTTTTATGAAAACATAAACTTCTCCTTCGGGAAGTTAAATATAATTAATTTTTTATAGATCAATGATTTTTTTTAGGAATCGATTTTATTTGAATGAAGTTACATCGTGTGCGTAAAAATATTTATTTCACAAATAGTTTGTTTTGTTTAGAAAAAGATTTCGACAAGATCTTTCATGTATATATTTTTTATCTAGAAAGTTACTTATAGTTAATGCGTATCCGTAGGGTAATTTATAGTAATCGCAAAAAAATTGAAAATGAAAATTTTTATATATCGTTACGTTTCAGAAGTTTCTGAATATTTTGGCATACCTTAGAAAGAATGGATGTAAGTGTGTGTATATGTGTGTGTAAGTGTGTTCGGATATAAATTTTCGTCGACGATTTTGAGAAGGTATTGAAAAGGAGGCGTGCTGATTAGTTTTCGGCGAAGGCACGTCTAGCCGTTCCGAAGAAATGGGGCAAAAAGTGCCAAAAACGGTAACTCAGTTTTTAAGAGAACGGAGTGTCCGATTTGAATAATTCAAAAAACATTGAAGAACTGATGAAGAACTGATCAAATTTTCAGGAAGGCAGGTCTAGCGGTTTCGGAGATCTAATAAAAAAGTAAAAAAACATGCCATCTGGCGGTCAAAAATGATTATTAGACATGTGCACATCAAATTATCAGATATTGTATAGAGATTTTAACATTAAGCGTAAATTTTGTTTACATTCCTATGGGTTCCGTACTGGCGCGGCGCTTACGCGCTTCGATATTTCGTCTCTATGCAGTTAAGGCAGTACGATTGCTTTGAAAAAAGTTCAGTTTCTAAAATATTTCAAAATACACTTATCTTCAAAAAGTCTTTTTTTTTTCAAAAAAAAAGTAAATTTTTGTCAAAAATTTATAGTTTCTCAAAAATCTAATTTTTCAGAGTAATTTTTTTTTCAAAAATGTTAATCTTTTTTTAAAAAAAAAATAATTTTTGGTACGGGAAGTTGCAGCAATTTGCCTTAAGGCACGATGCCATGCGCCCCACTAGTTTTATATTATGCTTGAATTAAAAAGTTGGTTATTGGTTTAATGGTGGAATAATAATATTCTTATTCTGGAATAATTTCTTATCAGACCGAATAATTTTCTCAATAAAACTGTTATATCTCTTTAAAATTCATTCCCTTGAATCGGATGTTCCTTTAAAAGATTCGCAAATAGAAAAATCTATAGAAAAGAAGATTACATCGCTGATTTTCAATATTTTATAGAAGGCATTGTAAAGCCATTTCCATAAGTTTTTGACTGAGCAAACTCAACATCTTCCTTTGTGTTTTCAACGAGATTTTCTTTTCAGTAAATCTTTTTATATTTTATTTCTGTTGTTGGTCTTTCAAATCTGTGTTATAAAATTAAACATTTCTATGAAAATGAATATATTTAATAATTCATTTAATATGAGAGCCTGCATCATAACATAGATGTTTTGATGAGTAATGATAAATTTATATAGCTTGGTCGCATAAATGCTATTATAGATGTAAATTTGTAATTGCATTACAGATTACATTAGTAAAAATACTTAAATTGCATCAAAATGCAGTTTGGCATTCATAATAAGTTTAACTCCAACGATTTTTAATAAGTTGTTGATATATAGCATCAATATTCGAAAGCAATTAAAAGTGGAATTATGATCTTCTCGAATATCCTTGGCCTAAAATAGGTTGAGTTGTATGGTATTCAACATTGCATGTTTTTTTTACTAATTTGGATTAAAATTTGATTTATTGATGATATTCTATAAGGATTTTGTTAGTTTTTACAGACGATTATTCGAAGGCAGCTCGATAGTTGTACTTCCTAGTTGTGAATATACTTCTGCAAACTTCAAATTAGTCTGTTTGCTTTAACTGTTTTTTGCAGCACAGAAAAGCTGTTTTCACTTAAAAACACATTTTTTTCTATATTTTGAAGCAAAAATAGATATCACTACTGCTTGATGTGAAGTTCCTCTAAACTCAATATTTGAACTCGAAATCTTGTGATTGCAACAACGAGACCCCGCTAATACGCCACGATGTGTCGTCATCACAAATCTGATTTCTACGAAAGCTTTTTATTGCCAATACAGGGAAATAATCATTAATAGGGTAGGTGGAAAAGATTATTTAAATCGTTGTAACAAATATTTTTGAAAGATATATGAGTTATGATATTTCATAATTTTTTAATTAATTTTTTTTTTAATATTTTTGGAACCAAAAGATTTTTAAGAGGATTATGATTTGAAATGTATTTAAAATAATAATCATTATATTTATGTGATACATATAATATGATATGTAGTGTTTGAATTTGCTCATATTGCCATGACCATTTGATTTGATGTAAAAGAGCTGAAGAAGATAATGAGGATATTTCATTAGAAAAAGCTTTCCAACGCCACGGAAAACCAGCTTATATATAGTCTGTATATAGGAAGAATCGAATTGCATTCTAATTAACTGTTGGTAAAAGATATTCAAAAAAATAAATATGGAAACTGATCCACGCTTTATAAATTAGAATCTTTAAATTTTCAATGAAAATAATAATATTGTTGATGTAATTTTGGTTTGGTTTTGGTTTAGAAGTTTCAAAAATTTCAATTAAGGTATATTGCATCAGAATTTCTGATAAATAAACATTCATAAATAATGCGTTATATGTAATTAATCAATATGAATGATTTACCAATATAGGCTAGATATTATCTAATATTGGGGCAATATAATCACATATCGCAATACAATATGGGACAATATTGGATCAATATTGACCCGACATATTAGATGACCAATATTTTGCCATATCCACTCGAGTATTTAATTTTAACAAACTTTTTATTTTACAATGAAATGATAATTCATAAACAAACTGTTCAAAAAAATATTTATTTCTTCAGAACATATAAAATTTTAAATTTAATGAGCTATAGGTTATTTATCAATATGAATTATTTACCAATACAGCCTAAATATTATTCATCAATATTTTCTAATATTGGAGCAATATAATCATATATCGCAATACAATATGGAGCAATATTGGATTAATATTGATCCGACATATGACCAATATTTAGCCACAAGTCATATCCACCGGAGTAATAATTTTAGCAAACTTTTTATTTTAGCAAATGATAATTCATAAACAAACTATTCAGAAAATTATTCATTTATTCAGAACATATAAAATTTTAAATTGTAATGAGTTATGTGTTATTTATCAATATGCATTTGCCAATATATGCTAATAGATCAATTCTGACGTACAATAGACCATTGTTATAACAAGGCTATGTTACGTTCCATTTTTCATACTAAATCGTACTAGATACTGACAAAAGCCATGTGGTTGCTGTGCAGTTAGGCGTTTTGTCAGATTGTGAGATAGGAAACCTAACCTAGAAAACGCACAAATGTCAAACAACCGATATTATGATAACAGTTTATGTGTAAAACGCCTGACTGTACAGCAACTACATGGCTGGCTTTTGTCTATAGTAAGATTTAGTATGAAAAATGGAACGTAACATAGCCTTGTCATAATAATGGTCTATTTTACGTCTGAATCGTACAGCAAATACATTGCATTTTGACAGTATTCAGTACGATTTTGCATGTAAAATGGAACGTAACATAGCCTTGCTATTACCATTGGTCTATTACGTGGCAGAATCGACCCATAAATATTGTTTATCAATATTTTCTAATATTCGGGAAATATGATCATCTATCGCAATACAATATGAGTCAATATTGGATCAATATTGGCCAACATATGACCAATATTTAGCCACAATTCATATCCTCTGGAGTAGTTAATTTTAACAAGTTTTTTATTTTAGCTACGAAATAATAATTCATAAATAAACGATTTAAAAAATTATCTATTTATTCAGAAAATAAATTTTTTAATAATATTATTTGCCAATATAGGCTAAATACGTTTTACTATTTTTTTCTAATATTGTGGCAATATGATAATATATCGCAATACAATATGGGGCAATATTGGATCAATATTGATCCGACACATGACCAATATTAGAACAATATTGGTCAGACATGTGACCAATATTGGATCAATATTGATCAGACATATGACCAATATTTAGCCACTATTCATATCCACTAGAGTAGTTGATTTTAACAAGCTTTTTATTTTAGCAATTTACCTATAGGTGCAATGTCATACCTCATTAGTTGCCATATCATATTTCGAAATACAAGCGAATTCCATAAGCGCAACAGGTACTACCCTTGCAACCTATAGCTCTAAAGCCGGCTTGCAGGCACATACGACGCATCGCACAAAACACACCATTTTCATTATAGAAAAACATATCCAATTGCAGAAAATAATACAAAAACATTCTATTTTTAAAACACTCACCTACATTAGATCTCGCTATATAAAACGACTGTCAGCAGCAAATTTATTTGCAGTTTGTTGTCACGAAAGTCACTCAATAATTCAAGTATTACAGTTTTTTAATGTATTCATCTCACTAAATTTTTACACATATCACACACCTTGAATGTAGAGAATGTTTCACAAATTAGAAAACAATAGGTTTTGGATATATGTTTTGTCATGCCGAAAACCATTAGAGTTATCGTGAATAAATAATGAATCGTGAATAATTGATGAGATGCCACTAATAATAAGTATTTTTGTAGATTACAAACTACTGAATCATTAGAAATAATGGAATAATATGATAATGGATGAATGAAGTTTTTCAGGGATCGAGAGGTAATTGTAATATTAGGTGACATACAACGTGTTTGCCATGGTTAAGATCAAATCCATTTGTCATAGACAAGATTAATGATTGTGCTTCAAAAATATTTTTTGAAATAGTAATTTATGTGAATTATAAAATGTTTTAGAAATTTTAAAATGAGGTAATTCATTTTATCTCAATTCAAATTTCTATTGATATTATGAAATTAAGGAAATAAAGATTCCAACGCTTTCTAAAATATAAATACCATCCCATTTTGGTATTGGTAATTTGTATGATATTGTATTAGTTGATGAATTAAATAAGTATTGATTATATTAAATTTACAACATTTTTTTCCACATATTGCACTGGGTTAATGTTACATAGAAGTTACATTGCTGGTGACTTTATAAGTCATCCATAAAAATTGAAAAAAAAAACTATGAATAAAGCTTATAACTGAAGTCCATTGCTGGGGAATTTTATTTGTAATATATCAGTTACTTGAGATTTTTTCTTTGAAAAAAATAGATCAATGATTCTTTTTAGGAATCGATTTTGTTTGAATGAAGTTACATCGTGTGCGTAAAAATATTTATTTCACAAATATTTAAGTTTTGTTTTAGAAAAAGATTTTTTTTTTTTTTTTTTTTTTTTTTTTTTTTTTTTTTTTTTTTTTTTTTTTATTTTATTTTATTTATTTATTTACATATATACATTATTTTCATATCTCAGTCAGACAGAGGTGCCTGGTATGAGAGATTATGAAAAACATTTTGACAAGATCTTTCACGTATCTAGAAAGTTTCTTACTTAATGCGTTATTAACTTCCCGTAGGGGGTAAGTTATAGTAATCGCAAAAAATCTAAAATGAAATTTTTTATATATCTTTACGTTTCAAAGGTTTCTGAATATTTTAGCATACCTTAGAAAAAATGGATGTATGTTTCCTCCACGATTTCGTGAATACGGATAAAGCGATTTGAATAATTCAAAAAACATTCGATTCGTATTAAAAAGGAGACCAGCTGATTGGTTTTTGGCGAAGGCAGGTCTAGCCGTTGCGAAGATATGGGGCAAAAAGTGCCAAAAACGGTAACTCAGTTTTTAAGAGAACGGAGCGTTCGATTTTAATAATTCAAAAAACATTTTACTTGTATTAACAAGATGAAGAACTGATCAAATTTTCATGAAGGCAGGTCCAGCGATTTTGGAGATCTAGTAAAAAAAGTAAAAAAAATGCCATCTGGCGGATTGGATTGGATTGGATTAATGTTACATAGAAGTTACATTGTTGGTGACTTCATAAGTCATCCTTAAAAATTGAAAAAAAAACTATGAAAAAAGTTTATAACTGAAATCTATGGCTGGGGAATTTTATTTGTAATATATAAGGTTTTGAGAATTTTTTTTAAAAAAAAATTACTACTAACATGTGGTTTTATAGAGCTTCACTAAGGATACTGTTGTAAAGAGTTATGGAAACTAAAATATTTTTTCGTTACTTTCTAGAAATTAATGAAATAAAAATTAAAATATATAATATGAACATTTTTAAAATAGAGAAAATCCAAATGCAAGTAATGGAAAATAAAAATGTAATCATAATTTTCTAATCTATATCACTATCCTCTACATTTATGTAAATTGAACATGCATTAAGCAATTCTCGTACATTTTCTGAATAAAACATAACACATTGACGACATGTAATTTGCTATTCTACATATGTCCTTTGTTAACTAATTCACTTAAAGTTAAATTGACACTTATACGATTCGTTGTTATTCAAAACACGCTGCGTCAAGTTGAAGAAATGCAAATCGTTAATTATTTAAACAAATTTAAAATATGCGCCGGTCGGGAATTCTACATAGGAAATATTTCTATAATTCGCGTGCAAACTCGGCGGCAACAAGCGGAGAACTGGCGACCGACGAAGGCGAAAATGTTGTCAAATATCTGATACAAGATAGATGCGTGCGCGCACGCGTTTCACTCAAGGATATTGGCGGGGATACGGTGGGTTATGGGTTTAAACATGTTAATATACCATATATGCTATATACACTAGATATATATGATATAACACTTGTGGAAGAAAAACAAAGTTGCAAGTGCTACCAACTTGAGATTTCAACAACCCGACGATCGTAATTGAATGACCAACACTATAGCATTATACCATTGGAAGCGGAGTGTCCTACTCTGCTTCAAGCACTGAGATATTTCTTTACTTGCTCCAAGAAAATTTAGTTTTGTGTTGTCTTTAATACTATATTGGGCAGAGGATTTTTGAAGTAGAACTTCTTTAGGCGCGACTAGGGTGTAAATTCGTACTAATGCAACGGAAGTGCGTTACGGCAGATGAGAGTCGATAAGATAAGAGTCGAGTGCCAATGATTTGTCATTCGCTCTCGATGATATCGTTTCTATACGGGTCGATTGTGATTAGTCGTCGCGTATGTAAATAGAGATCTGTCGTTGTATGCGTACTGATATCAACGTTGTATGCGTACCGATATCAACGAGGAAATCGGTAGAGATAAATAAACATTTTAAAGTTACACCGAAGTACAAATCTTGATTTAATGAAAAATGTATGAATCAGAAGAATATTTTATCCTGTTAAAAATAATAAAACAAATCAAACATTTGTGCCGTGAACTAAACGTATGTTTATTGATTAGAAATTATTTCTATATTATTCATAGTTTCTATAAATCTTTGAAGTTATTAAAATGGAAAATATTTTTTAGGCAAGACAGATATTATAGCTGTTCAAAGAATGAGATTATATCGCCAGCGAAAAAGTAAAAAAAAAATACCATCAGTCAATGAATGTATGTTAATTTTAATTACATGAAGTTCTTCAAACACAACTGTTACATTATGAGTAAAGTTGCAAAAACAATATTTGTTTAAGCGTTGTTTAACATAATCCACTGTGTGAACGAATATTATAGAATTTATTAATGAGCTATTACTTAATTTCTCTAATGAAGGTTTATTTCGAAATGCTAATTACAATGACAAACCGATTATGACATTTGAAGTATTACTTTAATTACGTCATTGTTTTTAAATATTATACATTTTTTAACGCTATTATAAATATATAATTTATAATTTATCATTATATAAATCGTTAAAATGGTTGACACTAATTAATATGTGCATCACGAGTGTTAGCATATTACTAATAAACATAATTCAAAATTGGTATATAATGTATTTATTTTTACTAAGATGCAGATCTTGTACAGTAGCAAATAAGTCTTACTTTGATAGTGTGTGAACCTTACGTGCAGATCAGAAAATAAAATATTTTTTTATAAATCATTGTGATGTGTTATTGTCATTTACAAATTGGAAGTCGGAATTTTTATATTATTATGTACACTTTCGGACTTATTTTGTTTTTGTGGCGAATATTATATGTTTTGACTTATTTTCATTGATTCAGATTCTTCACTATTTTAGCCAGTTGGGATATCGTGTATATAAATTATAATGTATGTATATAAATTAGGAAAAATGAAGGTCCTAACACGCTACCTTGTGGCACTCTCGATCTTAATGGGTAAAGCTGTTATATGTCATTTCCAACTTTTATTCTAGAGTATCTAGTTTTTAAATATGATTTTAACAATTGGTAGTATTCTTTTGATAGACAATTAATAATCTTATATTATAGACCGTCAGCGCAGAGAAAAATGAAAAGATTTTAACATCTTTGTTTTATATGTTTTTATGATTATTTTACCTATCGTATTATAATTTGTTTAAAACACATGAAATACGTATTCTTGTAATATCATGATATTCAGTTGGATATAATTTTGTTTATTTATTATTAAAAACCCACGTTTTGTTGTTTAGTTATATATATATATATATATATATATATATATATATATTTATACAAGTTATTTCTAAGTTTTATATTTTTATTTGTATTAGATTTATTTTAATATTCATATAAATAACTTCAACTTGTTTTTACATTTTTTAATAATATTAATACCGGTATTTTACCGGTTTTACCAATTTTAATATCCAAAATACCGACATACCGGTATCGAAATTTTTTATTGGTAATGCATTCCTTAACTATATCATTATATTAGCAAAGTGTCTTAGTCTGCTCCGAGATAATTCTTCACCCGCTCCAAAAAAATTTAGTACTGTGTTGTCTCTCATACCGCAATGCCCAGAGGATCTACATATAATTGAAATATATTTTTCTCTGTGTGGTTGGAGAAAGGTAACTCCAAGGAAAATGGAAATATTTAAACGACGTTTCTCTGATCATTTTGCCACACCTTAGAAGAAAGAATGCCAATCTATATATAGGGTAAGGTTCCTCAAAATTGTATCGCCAAAAGTATTTAGTGCATCTAAACTAGGAGATAATCTTCGGCGTTTATAGAATCTTTTTTTAGTTAGATTTCTATTAACAAATATTGAAGTTTTAGAGGCCAATTCTCGGGATACCCAGGATTCGTTGAGTTATAGCTAAGCATATTAATATATACTATATATGCGATATATTATACACTTCAGATATATAACACTTGTGAAAGAAAAACAAAGTTGCAAGTGCTACCAACTTGAGATTTCACCAGCCTGACGATCGTGATTTAATGGCCAACACTATAGCATTATACGATGAGAAGTATCCTACTCTGCTTCGACTACTGAAATAATTCTTTTCTTGCTCAAAGAAAATTCAGTTCTGTTTTGTCTCTCACACAGTAATGCCCAGAAGATCTACATATTTTTTCTTTGTGGGTGTTACCTTCCTTCAAAAAAAAAAGAGTGCGCATGAGGTTCACACGCAATTGAAGTAAAACTTATTTGTACAAGATTGCATTGTAGTAAAAATAAATACATCGTATAAAATTTTTGAATAATATTTATTGGTGATATGGTAACACTCGTGATGCACCAATTTATTAGTATCAACCTTTATACACATTTATATAATGAAAAATTATAAATTATATATTTATAATAAACAATAATGTAATTAATGTCATGCTTCAAA
Organism: Ctenocephalides felis; assembly: GCF_003426905.1. Taxonomy (NCBI): domain Eukaryota; kingdom Metazoa; phylum Arthropoda; class Insecta; order Siphonaptera; family Pulicidae; genus Ctenocephalides; species Ctenocephalides felis. Next base: position 23,583,758 of record NW_020539724.1, on the reverse strand, counting down.
TATGACATGATCGGTTTGTCATTGTAATTAGCATTTAGAAATGAACCTTCATTAGAAAAATGAAGTAATTGCTGATCAATAAATTTTATAATATTCGTTCACACAGTGGATTATGTTAAACAAAGCCTAAACAAATATTGTTTTCGTTTTTTTCACTGATCATGTAATAATTATGTTTGAAGAACTTCATGTGATTAAAATTAACATACATTCATTGACTGCTTGTATTTTTTTTTACTTCTTTGCTGGCGAAATAATCACATTGTTTGAACAGCTGTAATATCTGTCTTGCTTAAAAAATATTTTTCATTTTAATAACTTCAAAGATTTATAGAAACTACGAATTATATAGAAATAATTTCTAATCAATAAACTTACGTTTAGGACACGGCACAAATGTTTAATTTGTTTTATTATTTGCAAGAAACAGGGTAAAATATTCTTCTGGTTCAGTCATTTTTCATTGAATCACGATTTGTACTACGATGTAAACTTTAAAATGTTTATTTATCTATGCCGGTTTCCTTATTGATATCGGTACGCATACATCGTTGATGCCGGTACGCATACAACGACAGATCTCTATTCAAATACACGACGACTAATCACAATCGACCCGTATAGAAATGTTCTAAACGAATGACAAACAGCTCAGACGTAACGGACTTCCGTTGCATTTGTACGGATTTACAACCTAGTCGCGCCTAAAAAAGTTTTACTTCAAAAAAAAAGAAAATATTTTAACATCTTTATATTCTATGTTTTTCTGGTCATTGTACCATACCTTAGAAAAAAGGATGTCTATGTATGTATATATGGTGACCCTATTTTTAACTTCTTGAAGTTTGTTTTCACAAAAAAATCTAACTTGTCAATTTTACATTTTCTGTGCTTTCAAATCGTTCTGAATCGTTGGACTCAAAATTTGGAGAAAGTATGTATGTCTGTAGAGTTGATATTTGATATTTTATTGCCATTCTTTGCATGCCGTGTTTTTGTAATCTGCAGAGGTGTTCAAAATTTTGTATTCACGGTTTAGCCAAAAATCTTAATTAGATTTCAAAAATGAAAAACTTTTGCCAGGATATTGTTTGGGTATCGAACTGTTTGGGTTTTTTGCAAAGATCGGTAGAGTTGTTTCTTCGTATTATTTTTAAAAAAGAAATCTGGCCTTAATTACCTCAATTTTTTGACGAAGAAAAATTTATCCTTTCGTCGTCATTTTTTCCAAAAAACGGCTCTAACTATTTTAAAAATTTAAGAGCCATTCTATGAAATTTGATTTGCACTAGAGTTTGCTATTTCAAATTTAATAACCTGCAACAGTTTTTAGTATTATCATGAACTGCAGCATTTTGGTATACTTATAAATCACTTATAAATTAATATATTAATTTCTTATGAAGTAAAATGTTTGTAATTCTATTTTCAATTAATTACGAAGATTTAATTCCAACATATTTGTTTCAAAAATTCTAGACAATCAACGCGAAACTTTTTAAATTTCGGGATGATTTTCCAGAAAAATCAGGGATGAAAACTGGTCATCTTATTATGCATATATTAAAGCGCCTCATTTTAGAAAAACGACCGATCTGTTTTAGATGGTTCAATAGAGCTTCTATTCACCAGAGGCCAGTTTTAAGTAAGTATGTTTTTAGTAATAGAAGATCCAAGCGTTTCGAAATTATGGAGAAACTAGCTGTAAGTGGAATTCTGTCTTAAGGCAATTAGGGCATCGTGCCCTAAGGCAAATTGCGGGAACTTCCCGTACCAAAAATTATTATTTTTTTAAAAACGATTAACATTTTTGAAAAAAAATTACTTCGAAATAATTATTGAGAAACTAGGAATATGACAAAAAATTACTTTTTTTTGAAAAAAAAATTTATTTGAAAAAAAAAAAATTTTTTTGAAAGAAAAAAATTTTTTTTTGAAAACAAACTATTTTTTTGAAAAGAAAAATGTTTTCTTCATTTTGACATATTTTGGAAATTCTGAACTTTTTTTCAAAGCAATCGTAGTGCTTGAACTGCATAGAGACGAATTGTCACAGCGCAAGTGCCGCGCCGCCGTCTAACGCATAAACATTGGTACGGAACCCATAGAAATGTAAAAAAAATTTATACCCATTGTTAAAATTTCTATACAATATCTGATAATTTGATGTGCATATGTCTAATCATCATTTTTAACCGCCGAATGGCATTTTTTTTTTACTTTTTTCATTAGATCTCCGAAACCGCTAGACCTGCCTTCATGAAAATTTTATCAACTCTTTATCTTGCCAATACAAGTAAAATGTTTTTTGAATTATTCAAATCGGACGCTCCGTTCCCTTAAAAACTGAGTTACCGTTTTCGGCACTTTTTGCCCCGTATCTTCAGAATGGCTAGACCTAACTTCGCCAAAAACTAATCAGCACGTCTCCTTATCAGTATGAATCGAATGTTTTTTGAATTATTCAAATCGGTTGATCCGTGTTCCCGAAATCGTCGACGAAAATTTGTATCCGCACATACATACACACACATACATACACACACACACACACACACATACATCCATTTTTTCTAAGGTATGCCAAAATGTTCAGAAACCTCTGAAACGTAAAGATATATAAAAATTTTCATTTTCGATTTTTTTGCGATTACTATAACTTACCCTACGGGAAGTTAAAAAAGTTAACGGTTCTTTGGGGGCTACGGAAAAAAGTTAAAACGGACCTTTGGGAGCTTTTGCAGTATTTGATATAATACTTTCTATACATAGTACATACTATACTTCCTAAGATTCACATCAAAGATTCATTTTATAGCAATACATAAATTTTTTTCGTACATTATGAAATTCACATTTTACGCAAATATTGTATATAGTGTATTGTTTCTGAGTTTTATGGAGAAATGTAAATGCAATTACCGTTTTTTACTCTAGTGGGTCTTCTACGGAGATTTTAATAGCATGTATACATTTTTCTATTAAATATTCGTTTTTGATTATAGTTAGATTTTTATAGATGGTTTCATTTTATTTTCTAAAATTCACTCGAATTTTTTTCTAGCTTTTACCAAATGATTAATAACCTTAGTAACCTTGTTATTAATCTTATTAATAACCTTATTATTAACCTTAATACTCCTTTAAAGAACTAACCTTGGCGTAGTCTAGCTAGGTTCATATGTGTTGTTATACATTAATTAAATATTAATTTTTATGATAGTATCCGGTTTAAGTGCACTTGTTAATTACATTATGATGATTATTTTTTTCAATATTTGTGAGTAAAAATGTTAACATTTTCTTTACATTGAGAAAAACCAATTTAACATAAGGGTAATGTAAAACCATATGCACTTATTTTAAACATCATAACTAATTTTGATAAAATTCTTTTTGCTTCTAGTGAAGCACTTTTATTCTTTTACGAATATGATTTTTTTAACTTCCCGAAGGAGAAGTTTATGTTTTCATGAAAAAAACCGATTCGCTAACTTTGTTTTCTCGACGTTTCAAGCCATTCTGAATTGAATGAGACCAAATTTGGAAAAAGTATGTGTGTGTGCGTGTGCGTGAACAAATTAAAGTAAATCGACGTTTTCTCAAAAACGGTTGCACCGATTTGAAAAATGTAAAAGCCATTCGATGTATCTTGATGCGGACCATCGTTTATCAATTTTGTGCGACGATCGGCCTAACCGTTTCTTCGTAAATAGCAGAAAAGTGAAAAAATTTTCGTCCACGTTTCAGACTTCAATTCTGAATCGATTTTGAAAATTCAAAAATCATTCGAAAGATATTGATTGGGAATCGACCTGATTAGTTTTTTTGGTAAAGATCGGCCGGGCCTTTTTCTTCTAATAAAGTATTAAAATAAATTTTTTTCGCCGATTTTCATGATTTTTTTTTTGGTGATAGATATCATAGTCTTCTCAATCATATTAAAATATTACGGCCCTATGACAACTCGTAACTTTTAACTTAAAAACAATTGTCAAGTTTGAAAAATTAATATCGTTTTTTTTGCTTGTCCAAATTAGAATTTCGTCGACGTTTGCTCAATAACGCCTGAACCGATTCAGAAATTTAAAAGCCATTTGAGTATTTAATGAGGACTATCGTTACTTGTATTATACAGAGTACTTGGTCTTAATGAACATACTTAACCATTAAAATCCGAAGGAAACCGGTTCAATTTTAAAAATCATTGATTTTTGAAAATTTGCTTCAAATTTGCAAGTTAACGTGTTCGTTCGTTTTCAATTATGTGTAATGAATCCACTCGGAATATTTTTAATCAATCATAAATTAATTTATATTTTATTGATTAAGTCGATTATTTACACATATCGGAAAGTTCATGTAACTTGCCTCAAGGCAAAATACCAAAACCAACTAGTTCTCTTTCCCTTCCAAAGCTCCAAAAGTCAGCTTTTTTATACAGAAACAAATGGACATTTCCTTCGACACCATATATAATACTGAATAATTCGTTTGTTTCAGAACAAACTATTTCATCAACAACATGGAAAAGTTACAAACTAAACTTATAAGATTACCTATATCCAAAATTTTGATGGGTGGGCTCGTTTTTTTTTTTTTTTAGATAGACAGCCAGTGGTCTCGTTTTTTTTTTAAGATATTAACCCATATAATTTTTTGAAATTGATGGGTGGGCTGAGCCCTCCCATCAAAATTCATGG